>NC_083234.1:23144863-23447894 GCF_032191835.1 Heteronotia binoei | reverse complement strand
TTGATACTAAAAAATTGTCCAATGTCTTTTTACATTCCACTCTTTCTCGATATATCCTTTAAATTTCTTCCACTCCTTTTTGAATATATCTAAATCATAGTCTCTTAAAGTTTTAGTTAATTTGTCCATCTCACTCCACGATAAAACCTTCACAATCCAATCCCATTTCTCTGGTATTTTTCCTTGTTTCCACAGCTGCGCATACAATGTCCTAGCAGCTGAGAGCAAGTACCAGATTAAATTCCAAAAAATTAATCATGTATTGTTTACAGGAATGTGCATGAAAAAAAATTGTACTTTTCAGATTCGGGGTTTTAGGCCCTGAAAACCCAAATTCCAGTATTGATATTGTATTGGAATTCAAGTTATTCCGATTTTTTGGCTCCATTATAGCCTATGGAACCATTATAATTAATGGTAAATCTCCTAGGGCAGGAATGTCCAACTCATGAGGGCCAGATTTGACATAAATGAGACCTTGTCGGGCCGGGACGTGTATATCATAAAATGTAACGCCAGGTAGCGAACATATAAACTTTTTAAAAGGGCACAGACACACAATTAAAGCTATTTTTTTACTTAAAATAAAACATGCTTGAAATATTAGCACACTTGCAATATTTGTTTTACAGTCTCTGATAAATGTCACCTCTTGCTATGAATTATTTCATCAAAAACTGCAGACAATGTCTGTGCTGTACCAGTCTTGAATATGTGCTGTTCAGGTGTGCACATCTGTAAATTGCAAACCTACTTTTGATTCATTGACATTCATTACAGATGTTTCATGATCAATGCTTTGAGCCTAAGACCCAGAGGAACATGAAGCAGCTGGGCACTGTGAGCTTTTGTACAGAAGTTGCTTCACGTACTAGTCAAGAACATGTGAAGGCACCATGGCACAGACTGAGGGCTATGTGCTTGTCTACAAAGCTATAATTTTCCCCAGAAAAATGACTACAATTTGAAAAAAAATCCAACTTCCCCCCAAAAAACAACTATAAGGACAGAGAGAGCCATGTACAGTGATCAGTGTCAGTCTACTATCTGGGAAGTCTAAATTCAAGACCCCAATCAAAGGAAAATGTGAAAGGAAAATTAAGGAAAAGTTGTTGGGTAAACCCGGGGTGGAACACACTCTCAGCCTAATGTTGATATTTCTCTTCTAAATAGTTCACATGCTTTCCTATTGAGCAAGACTAGAGGCATAAGTACAGTGAAAAAGAGGGGAATCCAATTACACCCATAACAAGCCCAAAAAATCTCTCTCTCTCTCTCTCTCTCTGTAGAAAGGCAAAAAGGTCATACCTTCACTAAAACATTGCTAGTCTTAAAAGCACTCTTAGCAGCTCTCCTGATGGTGGGGACTGTGCAAAGGAAGCTCTGGCTCTTTCTTTCCTTCCCCCTGGCACAACAAGGAGAGAGAGGAGCCTCAGCCATTCATTAGAAGGAGGAGAGGCTTGTCTCAGTAGCTCTGCAGGGTGATTAATTGAGCCTGGCAAACTTAATCACCCAGCAGAGCTTTAGAGCCAAACTCCCTTATTGGCTGAGGCTGCTCCTTCCTCCTCCTCCCTTTGGGAAAAGGGAGGGGGGAGAGGGAAAGACTACTTTGCTGCTCTGGTCTGTCCGGAGAGAAACACAAAATGGCGACCGAAAAAAGCAGGCAAGGGAAAGTTAAGCAGAAGACAGCCAGTTGCAGGAGGGCCTGATTAGAGCCCTCTGTGGGCCTGATCCAGCTCGCAGGCCATATGTTTGACACCCCTGTCCTAGGATATATTAAGTGGGCTTGTGGGGGGGAGAGGTTTGAGGTAGAGGAACCACATTTGCTGTGTAGCTGCTGGAGCCTTTCCCCAAAAGAACCCCAAAGTTTCAAAAGATTGAACTGGGGGTCCAGTTCTACAGGCATCCAAAGAGAATACTCCCATCCTCCATTGTTTCCAAAGGAGCGGGGGGGAAGCAAGGCAAGCATACAAGCCCAGCAGATTCTCCCAGAGAATCTCTGCAGTAGAAATTGAGGTGTAGGGAGGGGGCATGTTTGCAAGGCAGGCAGCAGAACCAGTGCCACTGTAGCAGTGCTGAAACCCAACAGGACTAAAGTCAGATCAGAGAATCTTTGAAGTAAGGGGGGGGGGGGATCCCTTCATTTTTTAGACATAATGTATATATCAAAATCATGAACAAAAATGTTTAAAATATGCAAATTGCACGGGAAAATTGATATGGGGAAACAGAAAAATGAAGTATTTCGGGTTCAAGTCACACTAGGAAGAAACAAAATGGGGATTTTTCAGGGTGAATGAGTAAGGATTGGGGTTACCAGCTCTGGATTGGGAAATACTTGGAAATTTGGGAGGTGAAGTCTGGAGAAGACAGAGTACAATGCCTTAGAATCTACCCTCCAAAGCAGCCATTTTCTCCAGGGGAACTGATCTCTAATGTCCGGAGGTCAAGTATAAGAGCAGAGGTAGGAATGGGCATGAACAAAATTATGAACTGTGATTTGTCACAAACTGGGCCTGGTTCGTGGTTTGTGTTCCTTGGTTCATGCCATCCTGCCCCCACAAACCTCCCCTTGACTTGCTGGTGCCAATGGCAGGGATTGGAGAAGGCGTTTTAAAATTGGCTTGCAAAAATCATTTAAAGGAAGCTCTTTGGTGGTTTTTGCAAGCTCCACTGCTGCTGCCACTCACAAGTGAATTGAGTCACAAGACAGGGCAGCAGCGGAGGCACAGTTTGCAAAAGCCCTTTAAAGCTGGGTGAATCTGCCACTTCCCAGAGAATTCGCCGTTTCAATTCCACTCCTGCATGACGCCCAGTTGCAAAAGCCATTTAAAGGGAATGTTCATTTTTAATGACTTTTGGAAGATCTTACTCCCTTCCATTCTGCTGGCCTCAGGGGGATGCCCCATCAGAAAGGAGGGAGGGAAGATCCATGAACCTCATGAACCCAAATTGGTTCCCAAAACTGGGAAGTTCATCCCAGTTCGTGGGACCTAACGAACTGGGACGAACCTCTGTTTTCCCAGTTGATGCCCATCCCTAAGCAAGAGATCTCCAGCCCCCACTGGGAGGCTGGCAACCTTAATATTAAGGATGAGAGCTTCAAAAGCACCCCTAGTTGCCATGGGACGTGCTGATCTCAGTCCCACTGCAAAGGATGCTTGTAACTCAGTGCTTCTTGAAAGCTGCTTGAAAAAGGGTAAAGGCCCCATCATTTTTCAGAGGTTAATGTTGCATCCGAATCAATTTTATTCTCACTTTCACATTTTGGAATGCTAGGAAAACATTTCTGGCCAGTAGTGACATTTAATTGTGGCTTATATTTTTTTTAGTTGTCTTTGATATCAGCAGTTTTTGGCTTTGTTCTGATGCGCTAAGATGTTCGAGCTGCTATTAAGATGAGCATTGTTCTTAACCTTTGGAAGTACATTTTCCTTCTGTGTAATCTTGGGGGTGTTGTTGGTCCTTTATCATGGCTCATATTGTGGATATGTCACAGAAATGAAGGACACTGCAATATCATAAAAAAGAAAATGTACATTTTGGGGAAGTGGCCACCATAGCTGAGTGGTAGAACATCTGCTTTGTGTGTGGAAAGTTCCAGTTTCAGTCTTTACCATTTCTGGTTATTTATTTATTTATTTATTCTATGACTTATATCCCGCCCTTCCCATAAAATGGCTCAGGGCGGCTCACAACAAATGATAAAACAATAAACAGAGTGCAAACTTATTACATTTAAAAAAGTCGAAGTGTTTAAAACCTAAAAACCTTAAAATCTTAACGTTAAAACTATACAGTATATTTCACTGAAGTCTGATAAGCTACATTTATCTAGTCAGGCGTAGGCTAACTGGAAGAGGCTTGTCTTACAGGCCCTGCGGAACTGAGTAAGATCCCGCAGGGCCCTCACCTCTTCCGGCAGCTGGTTCCACCATGTGGGGGCCATTGTAGAAAAGGCCCTGTCTCTGGTTGTCTTGAGACGGACTTCTTTGGGCCCGGGGATGGTGAGAAGGTTTTGCATCCCAGACCTCAGTACTCTCTGGGGAACGTGTGGGGAGAGATGGTCCTTCAGGTAGGCAGGTCCCAGGCCATATAGGGCTTTAAAGGTAATGACCAGCACCTTGTACCGGACTCGGTATATTATTGGAAGCCAGTGCAAAGCCCGAAGACCCGGCCGAATGTGCCCCCACCTTGGGAGGCCCAATAACAGCCGGGCCACGGCATTCTGCACCAGCTGCAATTTCCGGGTCCGGCACAGGGGCAGCCCCATGTAGAGGGCATTGCAGTAATCCAACCTCGAGGTGACCGTAGCATGGATCACTGTTGCTAGGTTGTCGCGGTCCAGGAAGGGGGCCAACTGCCTTGCCCGTCTAAGATGAAAAAACGCGGACTTGGCAGTGGTTGCTATCTGAGCCTCCATCTTTAGGGACGGCTCCAGTAGCACCCCCAGGCTTTTGACCCTGTCCGCCGCCGTCAGCTGACAGGGCTTTTGACCCTGTCCGCCGTGGTTAAAGGGTTATAGAGTAGGGCTGAACTTTTCCTGATATCTTGGACAGTCATTAGCAGAGTAGACCTTCCTAGACTGATGGTCTCACTCAGTACGAGGTGTTTTCATGCAGTTGCTTCATAGGACTATAACTCTGGTTGGCCTCTGTTAATGAGACCAGTGGTCTCTCTAGTCCAGCACCCTGCTTCACACAGCAGCCAACCAGTTGCCCTGGAGAGCCAGTTTGGTGTAGTTGTTAAGTGCACAGAATCTTATCTGGGAGAACTGGGTTTGTTTCCCCACAGCTCCACATGCACCTACTGATGTGACTTTGAGTCAGTCACAAGTTTTCAGAGAGCTGTTCCTCTCAAGAGCAGTTTCTGTCAGAACTCTCTCAGCCCCACCTACCTCACAGGATGTCTGTTGTGGGGAGGGGAAGGGAAGGGGAAGGAGATTGTAAACCGCTCTGAGACTCCTTTAGTGAAGAGCAAGGTATAAATCCAATCTCTTCTTCTTCTGGAGGCTGAACAAAATGGTCACACAGTTCCTCCTCTGATACACAGTCCCTCCTCTGATTCCAACTCTGTGATTCTATGATTCTATGTTGCCTCCTGGCACTGGGTTTCAATGTTTCACTGTCTAAATACAGAAGGTCCCTTTAATTGCCATGGCTAGTAGACATTGATGGACCTCTCCTCCATGGATCTGTCTAATCCCTATTTAAGGCATGTATGCTCATGGCCATCACTCCCTCCACTGGTAGTGAATTCCATAATTTAATTACTCATTGAGTAAAGCAGTTGTTCCTTTTGTCCATCCTGAATCTTGTGCCCATGAACTTCATTGGGTGCCCCTGAGCTCTGGTATTGCGGGAAAGCAAGACAAAGCTCCCTCTATGAACTTGCTCCACCCATGCATGATTTTATTGCTTTGAACCATGTTTTTCCTCTGTCTTAGTCTTTTTTTCTAGCTAAAAAGTCCTGGACCTGTCAGCCTTTCCTCACAGGTAGGGTTGCAAACTCTGGGTTAGAAAATACCCAGAGATTTTGGGGGTGGAGCCTTGGGAAGATCTTCAGCAAAATATGATGCCACATAGTCCACCTTCCAAAGCACCAATTTTCTCCAGGGAAGCTGATCTCCATAATTTGGAGATCAGTTGTAATTCCAGATCTCCAGACCCCACCTGGAGGGTCAGAACTCTCCTCATGGGAAAGATGCTCCCACTTCTCAAACCATCTTGGTTTTCCTCTGCTGTGCTTTTCCCAGCTCCAACCGAAACCCTCTGTAGTTGATCTTCTACAAATCCTGGTGATGGAGCAGAAGCTGGGAAATGAACAAATTTAGCAAATCGCAGTAAAATTTTAATAAGACATCACTCAAGGGGAAAATAACAGGTTCAGTTCAGTTTATTTATATGGCACCAAGCCAACCATAAAAGCCTAATAATTTAAATAAATTTAAACACTGAATGGCAAAATTATCCATGGTTAAAATAGAATAGTAAAATTAATCAAAGTATCAATAAAATCAAGAGACAGGTGCATTTCTAAGACAAAGACAAGCATTACAAAACTTAGTTGCTTGTTTTGTGATATTCTGATTGGCATCTGAGAGGAGATGGACTACCTGAGCAGACTCTGTTAGCCCTGGCTTAGCCTTAACCCAAGGGAAATTTGTATTTAGCACGGCCTAAACTATACCCCATGGCGTAGAGTGGTAAAGCTGCAGTACTGTAGTCCAAACTCTCTGCTCATGACTTGAGTTCGATCCCGGTGGAAGCTGGGTTCAGGTAGCTTGCTCAGGGTTGACTCAGCCTTCCATCCTTCTGAGGTCGGTAACATAAGTACCCAGCTTGCTGGGGGGGAAGTATGGATGACTGGGGAAGGCAATGGCAAACCACCCCGTAAAAAGTATGCCGTGAAAATGTCATGATGTGACATCACTTCAAAGTTGGAAACGACCAGGTGCTTGCACAGGGGACTACCTTTACCTTTACCTTTTAAACTATACCAAGGACATCTTAGAAGCACATGTTCGATTGCTTCTAATTTTTACAACTCACAGTGGCAAAGTCTCTGAGCAAATGGAATTTTCTTATACTTTCCTTCAAGAACAGCAGAAGGGAGGGTTGAACATCCTGCCAGGGAGAAAGCTTTCCTCATCTTATGATCCCCTGTTAGTAAGATAGGGGAGAGGAGCAAGATGAGACCTAGTTGAATCAGACACAATAAAATCCAGGCATCTTGAGAGATCAAGGTGTCTTTCCATGTCCTTTATCTTTTGTTGGAAAATAACAGGGGCAGATCAGGAACAGTGACTGACCAGGGTTGGGGAATCCAAAATAAGGAGTGTCCCTGGTAACTTAAGAAGAGTTGGGAGCAGGTTACCAGGCCTGGTGAGAATCGATTCTATGCTTGGCTACAGACAGTGATTCTTCATCCAGAAGCTCAGTCATGGCTAATGATATGCAAAGAGGAAGTCATTATCAATAACAACCCTGGAATTAAAAGCATGACAAAAGCGTATTGCTTTACAAATGGGTTCTTCCACCCTAGAGAATGCACAGGCCAGCGCCTAATAGCATTAAGGAGCTTGTATCTGTGTAAACTCCATTATTCTGGTCCCCAAAGAGTCACGCCACATTTGGTGTGCAGGCAAGGAAGCGGGGTTGGCAGGCGTGCTGCTGAGATTCTCTGTGTCCAAATTCCTCCCCAGGTTTTGGAGCTCTGAAGTGAAACCAGCTGATCCTCTGTCATTCCATCGGGGTTGAGAGGGTTATTTCCAGATTTTGCTAAGTGGCTGAAGATGGTTGGAATGCAAGCTTTTAATGCTCAAGGCTTTCGCACTTGGACCCCTGGTTCAACTTCTGGCATTGCAGAAATGACAAGGGATGTGTCTCTCTTTCCCATGGCTCTCAGAGCATGCTTCTATGGGTCTAGTACTGCTACTACCAGTAGTCGTTTATTACGGTCTTTAGACCAGCATACAGTTCAAACAAGCATAAAATACAATAGTAATGCAATGGTAAAAATTTCCGGAACTTTTAAGTTGCAGTTCCCGTAATTTAAGAATTAATGCACAAAATTTAGCAACTTCACACGTGATTTTAGAATTATTATCAGCGGTGGAATTCTAGCAGGAGCTCCTTTGCATTTTAGGCCACACACCCCTGATGTAGCCAATCCTCCAAGAGCTTACAGGGCTCTTCTTGCAGGGCCTACTGGAGGAAGGATTGGCTACATCAGGGAGGTGTGGCCTAATATGCAAAGGAGCTCCTGCTAGAATTCCACCGCTGATTATTATTATCAGATATTGTGAGTCATTACCCAAGGTAATTGGTTGTTAGCCGCCCTGAGCCCATACAGGGAAGGTAGGATATAAATCAAAGAAAATAAATAAATAAAAATAAAGGTCTTCCGGTGTAATTTAATCAGCCTGGCAAAATGTGGATGCTGAGAACTCAGGGAATTTAGGGAGGGTTACCTGGAGATCTATCTCTTGAGATTACAGCTGATCTCCAGATGACAGAAATCAGTTCGCCTGGAGAAAATGGCTGCTTTGGAAGGTGACTTTATGGCATTATATCCCCCTGAAGTGTCTCCCCTTCTCCAGCGTCGCCCTTCTCAAGCTTCACCCCTCCCCCAGAATCCCCAGATATTTCCCAACCCAAAGCTGGCAATCCTACCTTTGTCCATTTTTCACAGTGCTTATGCATACACATCAACAAGTATTCATGTTCACACATGCATAGACCCTTGTTGTGATAAAGATAGCTTCTTGGGATTGACCTTGCAATAGTGTGGATAAGTAAAATTTGGTCAGACAACTTCTTTTCAGTGGGATGGGTAAAAAATTGATTTAAAAAATTGCTTACGTACAAACCTGCCTTGTACCAAGTCAAACCATTACTGCAACTACCATGACCCACTACTTGGCCCGACCAAGACCCTTTGGGATCTCAGGCAGAGAGGGGCCTTCCCAGAGGTTCTTTAATAACTGGAGATGCTGGCCATTAAACCAGAGGCTTTCTGTATGCAAAATATGCACCCTACCTTGAACTGCCAGCAATTGGCAAGAGCCTGGGAGGGAACAGTCATGATGGCATGGTATAATGCCATGATGTCATTTCCAGTCAAAAGTCTAGTCATGATATCACCGTGTTGCACTGTGCTCTAGGCATTTACAAGATCTCTATGACTTCTATCATAGATTTGGGAAATTTCTAGAGTGTCATGTGATTTTTCAACCAGAAGTGATGTCATGACATTGCATGTTGCCACCCCCCCTGCCTTCTCACTTGTGCTATTCATTTGAGCAGTGGCTGGGGCAGGGGACAAATAGCCAGTGGTTGCCCACTGAAGCCAGCAGCCTGGCAGCCCTAACTCTACCACTGGACCACCCCCCCCCCCCCACTATGCATAATGACCCTGGGTTGCAGCCTTTTGGATGGTTATTTCTCTCCATAGAACAAAAACTGTGAGCTGTCCCTTTGGCTGATGTCACATATCATCCAGGATGGCACCCATTTTAATCTATGCAGCAAGCTTCCCATCCCCCCAGCCTTCCACAAAGCAGCTCAGGGCTTCAGACATCATTCTCACTTCTCAGGGATTTTTTTTGTAGCAGGAACTCCTTTGCATATTAGGCCACACACCCCGATGCAGCCAATCCTCCTGGAGCTTACAGGGCTCTCAGTACAGAGCCTGCTGTAAGCTCCAGGAGGATTGGCTGCATCAGGGAGGTGTGGCCTAATATGCAAAGGAGTTCCTGCTACAAAAAAGCCCCATCCCTTCCCCATTCTATCTTCACAACAACCCTGGGTAGGGTTGCCAGGTCTGGTTTGGAAAATACCTGGAGACTTTGGGGGTAGATCTGGGAAAGGATGGGGATGGGGGAGGGAGGGGCCTCAGCAGAGTAAAATGCCATAGAGCCCACCCTTCAAAGCAGCTATTTCCTCCAGGGGAGCTGATCTCTGCCAGCTGGAGATCAGTTGTAAAAGCGGGAGATCTCCAGGTCCCACCTGGAGGTTCGCAACACTCACACTGTGGGGTCAGCTAGGTTGAGAGAGGGACTGGTTCCAAGTCACTCAACGAGCTTCACAGCAGGAGGATGATTTGAACCCGAGTTTCCCCATTCCTAGTCTGGCATTGTAAGCGTTATGCCACACAGTCCCCTGCTGGTTTTTATGTATTATATGTATTTGTGTGTTTGAGCGGGGGGGCGGGCAGAGACAAAGAGAGAGACAGAGAGAAAACAAAAGGCAAAAAGATAAAGCTGAAAATCACTTCAAACCAACTCTGATCCTGTTTGGATATTCTCCAGATGACTGATTTTGGTTTGTGCAGACACTGAATTGTGGTTTCTTATTGCTCTCTGGTTTAATGTGCTGTCTGTTTGGATGGTTCTGCTTCTTACCTTGTATTTTATTGTAGGATGTGATTTTATTTTAATCATAAGCTCATGCTGGTGTGGGGGGCGGGGAGAGAGAAGGTTACCCAGATGTAGGGTTATAAATTTTTAAAGAATGAATATCCTTCATTAGCCTGTTTGATTGTGGCTTATATGAGAGCTCTTAATCCTGGAGACAGGCGCACACACTGCAGCAGCGGCAGAAGCTCATTCCAAGCACCACTCTTAATTGGCTGTCTGAGCACTGACTCTAAGCGCCGTCTGGGTGCCGCTGCTCTTGAAGGAGATATTGGGCGGGGGGCAGAGTGGCCACTTCCTTTGGTTCTGAGCAACCATGCCCTGCTGTTCCCAGAGGAAAGGGAGGGGCAGTTTGCAATCTCTAGAGCAGGGGTGTCAAACATGCAGTTTGGGGGCTGAATCAGGCCCCCAGAGGGCTCCTATCAGGCTCCTGAGCAGCTGGCTGTCATCTGCTTCCTTCTCCCTCTCTCTTACTTCCTTCTGCATAACAGCTTGCTTTGCAAGGCTTGCTCAATTGCACAAGAGCTACAGGACAAAACCTCTATTTTCTCCATTGGCTGAGGCTCCTCCCTTGTGGAGGAAGGGGGGGAGGAATAGCTTGCTTTGCCAGACTCTCTCAGTTGCACAGCGGAGCTACTGAACCAAGCCGTTTTATTTCTATTGGCTGAGCCTCCCCCCTCCAGTCCCCTGGGGAAGGAAGGAAAGAGCCAGAGCTTCCTTTGCCCAGTTCCCTGGATCCCCAGGGAGAAATACAAAGAAAGCATCTTTAAGACCAATGAGTGCTAACGTTTTAAGCATGTTTTACGTTTTTATTTGTGTTTTTCTGTGTCCATTATAAAGTTTATGTCTCTGCTACCTGATCTTAAATAGGTACACACATGGCCGGGCATGACACGGCTCGGCCCAACCTGACATGGCCCAGCCCAAGAAGGTCTCATTTATGTCAGATCCGGCCCATAACAAATGAATTCGACACCCCTGGTCTAGAGTGCATCATCAGGTTGATAACTCTGTTATGAGAGATTCCTTTGGCAGGGAGGGCTGGGAGTGCAGAGTTTGGGGAAGGGAGGGAGCTCAGCAGAGAACTGATGCCATATAGAGCAGGGGTGGCCAAACTTGCATAAAGTAAGAGCCACATAGATTAAACATCAGATGTTTGAGAGCTGCGAGACATGAATGATAGGTGTTTCAGAGAAGGAAGGAAGGAAAATAGATGTGGGGGGAAGAGTGAGGTAGAGGTGGAAAGAAAGCAACTTTAACTTTAAAAGCCTTCTCCAAGATGCCCGCTGATTTGGCTTCGGGAAGTGATTTAAAGAGAGAAATGCCTTCTCTGAGCTGGCCAACAGGGCAGTGGGGGCTTCAAGAGCCACACAACATGTGCGAAAGAGCCACATGTGACTCCTGCGCTGCGGTTTGGCCACCCCTGCCATACAGCAAGGTGTTCCCAAGATGGATCCCTTGGGCACCATGATACCTGCTAAGTGTTTTTTGAAAGTGGGCAGGTCCAGGTGGGGCTTTTGCCTCACAAGACGTCTGATTAGCTGTTCGGATTTTTAAAAATGTTACTTTGGCAGCAGCCGCCTCTACGTCACAAGGATCTTCACTAGAGGCACCAGCTTCCGGGTGATGGCTGGAGATCTCCTGGGATTACAACTGACCTCCAAGTGACAGAGAACAGGGCACCTGGAGAAAATGGCCACTGTGGAAGGTTGACTCTATGGCGGGGTGACCAATGGTAGCTCTCCAGATGTTTTTTGCCTACAACTCCCATCAGCCCCAGCCAGCATGGCCAATGGCTAGGGCTGATGGGAGTTGTAGGCAAAAAACATCTGGAGAGCTACCATTGGCCACCCCTGCTCTATGGCATTATATCTCATTGAAATCCCTCCTCTTCCCAAACCCCACCTTCCTTAGGTTCCACCCCAAAATCTCCAGGGATTTCCCAACTTGGAGCTGGCAACCTTAATCTTCATTGTATGAATGAAAGTAAGCTGAGGCAACCATTTTGTAGCTGACTCCACCTCCTGAAGTAGCCATTTTATGATGTCATTTGGCTGTGCACACTGTGCTTATCAGCATTCCAAAGGTTCATAGAATCATAGAGCTGGAAGGGAGTTCTAGGGTCATCTAGTCCATTCCCCTGCGCCATGCAGGGAATTCACAAATACTTTCCCCCCATGCCCCCAGTGGCCCCTATTCCATACCCAGAAGATGGCCAAAAAACCTTCCAGGATTCCTGGCCAAACTAGCCTGGAGGAAATTGCTTCCTGATCTCAAAGTGGCATTCAGCATTTCCCTGGGCGTTCCCACAGTTTCAAAAGGGTTGGGAACTCCTGCCACAAAATCTGCCCTCCAGAATTGCCATGTCCTCCAGGGGGACTGTCAGTAGCCTGCAGGTCAGTTGTAATTCTGGGAGACATCCTGGAATCTGACAACTCTAGAAACATATTTCTCCTTCTGAGGATCCACATAATGCCAGGGTGGTTAAATAACACTGGGGGACCATTGGTAGGGTTGCCAGCTCAAGGTTGGGAAACACCTAAAGATTTTTTTTGGGGGGGGGGGGGGGGTGGAGCCCGGGGAGGGTGGGGTTTGGGTAGAGAAAGCACTTCAGTGGGGAATTATACCATAGAGTAAACCTTCCAAAGTGGCCATATTCTCCGGTAGAACGATCTCCATCAGCTGCAGATCAGTTGCAATAGTGGGAAATCTCCAGCTACCATCTAGAGGTTGGTAACCCTATGAGAAAGAGAACCAATACCCAACCAGCTGGGCAGTGTGTGCGAGAGAGGGAAGAACACCTCAGCACGTAATAGCTTTTCGCAACATATTTCTGAGGGGGGGAGTTGAAAAATGTCACCACGATCTAATAAATAATTGCCGTATCCCTCTGTCTCCCCTGTAATTTAATCTAGACATTACCTTTCCCTGCCTTGTTTCTCAGATTCAATCAGTTTCCAAGGCAGAAAGTTTTATTTACAGCTCCAGTCTGCGTGTGTTTGCTTGCACATAAATCCCATGGAGTTCAATGGGACTTTCTCATAAGTAAGCGTGCATGGAAGTGCTGCCTCTCTGCAGAGGAGGAAGGTCCTTTTTTTTGTTTTGTTTCTTACAGCTCTGGATGTATTGTTCTGCATCAAGAGAGAGGAGGGTAAGAATCAGAAGTGTTTCACCAGCCAAGGCTGCTTTATAAAAACTGCCCAAGCTAGAGTTGGCAGACTCCCCACAGGAGAGGTGTGTGTGGGGGGTCCCCTGCTAACAGGTCCCACCTCCCCACTGCTGATCTGCTGGCTGGTGGGGAAGGCTTACCTCAAGAAAGAGGTCGATCTATCCCATGTGCGGGTGATGTGTCCACATCACTGCCCATGTGACCTGGAAGCACTATCACATCCAAGATGTCAGGGCAATGCTCTGGGATTTGGGAAAAACTCTATGGTAGAAGCCAAATTGACCATAGAGGTTTTGCCCAAATACCAAAGGGTTGCTCCAACATCCCAGATATGATGACATGAGCAGTGATGTAGACACATCTCTGTACATTGGATGGGCCTCCCTGCTGCTCTCGCAACGTCTCCCCCCTCCTCTGCTGGTTGCAGGGAGGGACCTGGTGACCCTAACCCAAGCTCTTCTTCTGCCTCTTGCTTAATGCAATGGGCCCACTGATTCCTTTAGGCCATGAATCCTCCTCCTTTGCCTTCATTAAAAGGGAAGCTCATTAGGCAGCAGTGATTAATTGAACTGTGACATGAGTGTTACACAAGGGTGGAAAGCACATTGGCTGGCAAAGTGCATGTCACTCTAGCAAAACTGTCATTGCAAATGACAAGGAATGACAGCCGACATTCCCTTTGCTCAGCAGAACTGACTTGGTGGATTTCTGGTCCTGTCTCCAAAACGATGTTAGTCTCATGGAAAGAAAAATGGTCTCACAGATACACACACAGTTGTCTTATAATGAATAAGAACATAACAGAAGCCATGTTGGATCAGGCCAATGGCCCATCCATTCCAACACTCTGTGTCACACAGTGGCCAAAAAACCCAGGTGCCATCAGGAGGTCCATCAGTGGGGTCAGGACACTAGAAGCCCTCATACTGTTGCCCCTCTCAAGCACCCAGAATACAGAGCATCACTTGCCCCAGACAGAGAGTTCCAACAATACGCTGTGGCTAATAGCTACTGATTCAGACCCTTGGCCTCTCATGATCAGTATTGTCAATTCAGACTGGCAGCAGCTCTCAGGGTGAGGTCTTTCACATCTCGGGGTCTCAGGGTGAGGTCTTTCACATCACCTGTTGCCTTGTCCTTCTCTCTGGAGATGCCAAGGATTAAACCTGGGACTTTCTGCATGCCAAGCAGATGCTCCACCACTGAGCCACTGCCCCCTCCCAAACAATTCCTATTTGATGAGTTCTCAAACACTGCTGTTCAGACTCAGGTTTTTCTCTAAAATTACCCCGAATTCTGGCATGGAATTTTCGGTGCTGAAATAGGACATGAAAATCCAGCTCTTGGGGGGGAGTTTTCTTCCATATTTAAAATACATGTTTTAGGACTTTTTAAAAAACGAAGTGGCATTTCTGCTGTCACTAAATGCTGTGGCAGTTCTGCTGTCAGATACTGGCAAACATTGATTATTGCATGTATGATGTTGTCATTCGACTATGATGACATCTGTCAAAGATGATAAAATACTGACTGCTACTTGGGGGGGGGGGGGGAGGGAATCCTTTTCTGTCAAAAGCCCAGCGTTGAATATCCAAGGTTTATTTACCCGTCTGAATGATTTCTTAGCTGCTTCCCCATAAAATATGACTAGATCATCTTATGACAATGTGCAGCAAAAATAAGAAAACCACATGATCAACAAATGACATCAATACATTTGGTGAAACCAGTGACAGGGTGGTATAAAAACAGCAACACAGAAGCACGTTAACACCATTTCAGCAAGCAGACTATTGGAGGATAGGTCTGTCAGTGGCTACGAGTCATAGGGCCTAAACAGAACCTCCACATTCGGAGGCAGTCAGCCTCTAAATCCCAGAGTGAGGAGGCAACGTCAGGAGAAGGTCTTGGCCTCTATGCCCTGTTGTTGGCCCTCCAGAGGAACTGGTAGGCGGGGCTAGATGGACCACTGGTCTGATCCAGCAAGGCTCGTATGTTCTTTGGCCACTTATTATCTTGTTTTGTTTTATTTCCTTGATACCTGTCTTTCACCCCAGCGGGGACCAAACTGGTTTATATCCTCCTGTCCTACATTTTATCCTGACAACAACCCTGTGAGATAGGTTAGATTGAGACTGCGTGAGTGGCCCAGGGACATCTTGCAAGCTTCCATGGCAGAGTGGAGATTCGAACCTGAATCTCCTAGACCTAGACTCTAGTCCAGCCCTCTAACCACTGCCCACGTAGTTCATTTGATTGTATGTACAGAGAAACCCAGATTACAGACATCACAAATATCTAATGAGTTGCCAGTTCTGGGTGGAGAAATACCTGGAAATTTGGGGGAGCAGAGCCTGGGGAGAGCAGGATTTAGGGAGGGAAGAGACCTTAGCAGCATACAATGCCATAGAGCAGGGGTGTCAAACATGCGGCCCAGGGCCGAATTTGGCCCTTGGAGGGCTTCTATAAGGCCTCCAAGCAACTGGCTCTTGTCTGTTTCCTTCTCCCTCTCTCTTGCTTCCTTCTGCATCTCAGCTTGCTCCACAAGGCTTGCTCAATCACACAAGAGCTACAGAGCAAAACCTCTGTTTTCTCCATTCATTGAGACTCCTCCCCCTCCTGGTCCCCTGGGGAGGGAGGGAGGGAAAGAGCCAGAGCTTCCTTTGCCCAGTTCCCTGGATCCCATGGGAGAAATACAAAGGAAGCACCTTTATGACCAACAAGTGCTAATGTTAAGTTTTAAAAAGTGCTAAGTTAAAAAATCTTTAGTCGTGTTTGTGTCCTTTAAAAAGTTTATATCTCTGCTACCTAATTTTAAAGAGGTACACACATGACATAGCCTGGCTCAGCCCAACAAGGTCTCATTTATGTCAGATCCAGCCCTCGTAACAAATGAGTTTGACACCCCTGCCATAGAGTCTATTCCAAAGCAGCCAGTTTCTCCAGAGGAACAGATTTCTGTCATAATAGTAGGAGATCTTCAAGCTCCACCTGGAGGTTGGCAACCCTACATCCCCTGAATGTTTGCACTTTCCAGAGAACTGCTGGAAAATATTTCACTGTCAAAAAAAAAAAACTTGCAGGGGGAAACTGAGATCAATTCTCAGAGTGCTTTCACTTTCTTAAAACCAGTTGAAATGCAAAGGGAGTGAGCCTTCACGGGTCTCCTCAGAAGGAGGTCCCAACTTATTCAGTGGGGCTTACTCCCAAGAAACTGTCCAAATGTCTGTGCATCAGATTTTCAGTAACAGCTGCTCCTTTGTTTCAGATCAAAAAGGTCCCTGCTTAGGGGAGGGACGATGGCTCAGTGGTAGAGCATCTGCTTGGGAAGCAGAAGGTCCCAGGTTCAATCCCCAGCATCTCCAACTGAAAAGGGTCCAGGCAAAGAGGCGTGAAAAACCTCAGCTTGAGTCCCTGGAGAGCAGCTGCCAGTCTGAGTAGACAATACTGACTTTGATAGACCAAGGTCTGATTCAGTTTAAGGCAGTTTCATATGTTCATATGCTCAATGGAGTTTTTTTTTTTTTACGTGACTATAAAAACAAAGCAGCCTTTAAAAAACAAGCAACTGGCAGCTCACCCCCTGCACGCACTCAGATTTGTCTGAGTTATTTGATGAATGACTTGGCTGATTCAATTAGAGAACATTAGAGAATACAATTTTTTCACCCTCCAGCCGTCCATCCGCATGACAAAATGGTCTGCGCCGTCTCCTAGACTTTCTAGCTGATCTCCGTTGCCTGCCAGCACTCCTACTCTACCTGTGTCATGTTGACAATGAAACCCCCATTTGTTATTTGTGTTGTCAGCACCAAACTAAAAGATTCAGTCTGTTATCCTTGGCTAAATAAGATGCTGGGAGAGGAGGATTAAGAAGAAGCTGGTTGTTTAACACTATCAAGAAAATCACAGGCTTCTTTTCTGATCTACAGCAAATCCTGGTTCAAAATCTCCCCTTGGCAATGAAGATAGGCTTGAACAAGCAGTAATCTCTCACCTTCCTTCATGAACACATGAAGCTACTTCATGTTGAATCAGACTGTTGATCCATCAAGGTCAATATTGTCAACTCAAACTGGCAGCAGCTCTCCAGGGTCTCAGGCAGAGGTCCTGCATGTTACCTACTGCTTAGCCCTTTCAACTGGAGATGCCAGGGATTGAACTTGGGACCTTCTGACTACAAAGCAGAGGCTCTTCCATTGAGCCATGGTCTCTCCTGGTCCTTTTTAAAGGGTCTTCATGAGGATTCCTGAGCTTATGAATGAGAAGCATTACAAAGTCTTTCAAGTGTTATAGAAATGCAACATTCTTACTAGGTATTCTTATGAGCATGAATAGAATGAAGGGTTCACAGCCATGCACATGAGAACATAAGAGAAGCCATGTTGGATCAGACCAATGGCCCATCCAGTCCAACACTCTGTGTCACATGGTGACCAAAAAACTCCCAAGTGCCATCAGGAGGTCCATCAGTGGAGCCAGGAATGTCTTGGGATGCTATAGGTTACCTAAGAAATGGAGGGACACAATGGGATGAATCTAGAGATGTCTTTCATTGAATCATCACCCAGTTCTCTTCTTTGTAACACCCTGTGTCCCACATGGCTTTTGTCCCTGCAGGTTCAATGAACTCCAGAATAGACTGTTTGGGTGGGTTGAGCAGGATGCTTTACTCCCTCCTTTTCACGAATGGAAAAATCTGGTTGAATCAAGCCCCATGAATGCTCAATTTGTTTTTTAAAATGTCCCATCCATTGTAGAGAAGCTTAGAGAACAAGCTGCAGTGATAAGGTAGATCAGCAGGCAGGCCTCCATCTTCCCAATCAGTCGGCTGATGGTGACTCCAGCAAGGGGCTTTCAAGGCAAGTGAGAAGCAGAGGTGGTTTTCCTATGTCTTCCTGTGCAGAGTCTTCCTTGAAGGTTTCCCTTCCAAGTATCAACACTGCTTAGCTTCAAGATCTAACAAGATGGGGCTATATCATTCTCACGAAACAAGTTCACATATGAACATATCAAGCTGCCTTATACTGAATCAGGCCTTTGGTCCATCAAAGTCAGTATTGTCTTCTCAGACTGGCAGCAGCTCTCCAGAGTCTCAAGCTGAGGTTTTTCACACCTATTTGCTGGACCCTTTTTTGGAGATGCTGGGGATTGAACCTGGGACCTTCTGCTTCCCAAGCAGATGCTCTACCACTGAGCCACCGTCCCTCCCCTTTGTTTCACAGATTGTGTTGTCATGTATCCATTTTCCTAAAAATAAACATCAGTAAGCAACAGTTTCCCTGAAAGTGCCAGAGTTTTTGAGGGATAAATCCCAAACTACCCTTTCTTCCTTCAGTCCTTGATGGAACTGAGTCTCACAGACTGTAGAATCCTTTCTGTAATCCAGAATTTCTCTGCTTTTCAGACGTATGGAAAGCAATTTGAAATTCTGGATTCTGAAAACAATTCTAGAGGGTGAGGTAGATCTCTCACCTTATGCCAAATCAGACCATTGGTCCGTCAAGGTCAATATTGTCTACTCAGACTGGCAACAGTTCTTCAGGGTCTGACAAGATTTTTCCATTCAAGTCAAGGTAATTCATGCTGGAATAGGCTGGAAATAGTAAGTTTACAGGCAGGATGGACCCCAGTCAAACACCCCACATAGGGCTTCTTACTCCCACTCTTTTGGAAATGTAAGGGCCTGTGTATTGAAGGGGGGCTGTTGGGGAAGGGAATTGGCACTTTTGTGTGTGTGCATGCCTACATGCAGGGCTTTTTGTAGAAAAAGCCCAGCAGGAACATTTACATATTAGGCCACACCCCCTTGACACTAAGTCATCCAGAATTGCATTCCGGTGTGTTCCTGCTCAAAAAGAAAAAGCCCTGCACATATGTATAAGCATTAGTTGCCAGGTCCCCACCTCTGGCCACTGGCTGGGGATAGGGTTGCCAGGTTGGGGAACTCTAGGGGATGGAGGCTGAGGAGAACAGGGACCTCAGTGGGGTACAATGCCACACCCTCCAAAGCAACCATTTCCTCTATGGGGACTGAGCCTGGAGATGAGCTGTAATTCCAACGGGTCCCCAGGTCCCACCTGGAGGCTGGCATCCCTAGTTGCCAACCTCAGTTTAGGGCGTGGCATCCTTCTAGTACTACAACTGATTTTCAGATTGCAGAGTTCACTGGAGGAAATGGCTGCTCCCCAGGCACCCCAGCCCCCCCCCCCCCCAAAAAAAAACCCTTCAGTCCAGGCTCAGTGGTAAATGGTCACTGCCCATCGGTTCACCCCCAAACCTTCAGGAATTTCTCAAGAGAGAATTGTCGACCGATCGGGCATTTTCAGGCATTCATCAGACACACTCACAAAATGAAAGTGGGGTTGGGTTGAGCACAGACAGAGCTTTTTTTGAGCAGGAACACAGTTCCAGTTGGCTTAGTGTCAGGGGGTGTGGCCTAATAGGCAAATGAGTTCCTGCTGAGCTTTCCCTACAAAAAAGTCCTGCACGAAACAATGGTGGTGTCAGGGGGTGTGGCCTAATATGTAAATGAGTTCCTGCTGGGCTTTTTCTACAAAAAAAGCCCTGACCACAGAAATGTTCACCCATTATTGTTTCCTGTGTACAGTCATAAGGCCATTTATTATATCTTTATGAGACATTTCTTGTGTGGAATGGCCTTCAGATTCTATCAGTGAACTGAAATTCAGAGAGCGAGGTTTTAAGGCATGCTTTTCTCTTCTATGGAAAGGAGTACCTTAGCCTGAGATTAAATCTGATGTCCTGTGTTCCTTTCATATTCCTTTTGGTTCCTTTGTCCTTGGCCTTAGGAAATTCTGAGCTGAAAGCAAAAAGAAATTAAACGTTGGGACACAGAAATATGCACCGAGATATGCTGCAGGATAATGCTGTCAACATTACCTTCCCTCTGTCACTGGCATAATTAAAAACAAAAGAAAGAAGCAAGATTTGCTCTTCCCATAATGCATGGGGCAAACCGGCATTTCTCTTTTGATGCTTGCCTTCTTTTGAATTTCCAAAGCCCAGGGCCTTTTACAAACCCAGGGAGCTTTCAGAAGAGGTAGAATCCTGAAATTTCCCTCCAGCATGGAAATCAAAGTGAGCTGAGTGTGGATGAGATCTCCCCTGGATGGAACAAATTGGGAACTGAGCCCAAACTACCTTTCAATGTGTTTTTGATGAGGGATGATAACAAATTTTTCAGAGATTGGAGTTTTTGTTAGATTAATTAGTGCAAATGGGGTACTAATTTTTACATCCACTTTATGGCACATGTTGTTGTTAACAAATGATGCACTCGACCTAATTAGAGAAATGATAGAATATTTATGACCATTCCTTTTGCACCCTGGCTAGATGGCAGCAACAATTCCTCCATGTGTTCTGAAATTACCTTCTTTGGTCCATTCCTCTGTTTGATTAAAGCAGACTCCTAGTTGAACTGCTAGCAAGCCAATCCTAAAGAACACTTTCCTGGAATTACAACCTATTTAATTGATCTGAGTAGGATTCTGAGTAGTCCTGCTTGAGATTATTCTTTGAACTGCTATTGTGTGAGGTCAAGATGGCACTGGGTGAGTACAGAGCTTTTTTTTTTGTTGTTTAGCAGGAATGCACAGGAACGCAGTTCTGACTAGCTTGGCATCAGGGTATGTGGCCTCATATGCAAATGAGTTCCTGCTGGGCTTTTTTAGACCCTTGAAGGGATCCTATCAGGCCCCCAAGCAACTGGCTGTTATCTGCTTCCTTCTCCCTCTCTCTTGCTTCCTTCTGCATAACAGCTTTCTTTGCGAGGCTTGCTCAATAGCATAGGAACTACAGAGCAAAGTCTCTACTTTCTCCATTGGCTGAGGCTCCTCCCTTGGGAAGGGAGAGGGGAGGGAGAACTTGCTTTGACAGGCTCTCTCAATTGCACAGCAGAGCACCTGAGCCAAGCCTCCCTTCCTTCTGTTCGCTGAGGCTCCTCCCCCTCCTGGCCCTCTGGAGAAGGAAGGAAAGAGTTAGAGCTTCTTTTGCCCAGTTTCCTGGATCCAATGGGTGAGATACAAAGAAAGCACCTCTAAGACCAACAAGTGCGATTGTCTCAAGCATGTTTTATTTTAAGGGGTTTTTTTTTAAAAAAATCTTTAATCGTGTTTGTCTGTGTCCTTTATAAAGTTTATATCTCTGCTACCTAATCTTAATAGGTACACACACAGCCTGGTCCAACACAGCCCAGCCCAACGAGGCCTCATTTATGTCAGATCCGGCCCTCATAACAAATGAAACAAATGAGTTCAACACCCCTGCCCTAGAACATAGTGTGACACAGTAAGGGGAGGGTGGTAGTTCAGTGGTAGAGCATCTGCTTGGGAAGCAGAAGGTCCCAGTTTCAATCCCTGGCATCTCCAACTAAAAAGGGTCCAGGCAAATAGGTGCGAAAAACCTCAGCTTGAGACCCTGGAGAGCCGCTGCCAGTCTGGGTAGACAATACTGACTTCGATGGACCAAGGGTCTGTTTCAGTATAAGGCAACTTCATATGTTCAGTGACATCACTTCCAGGTTCCCAGCAAGAAATGACATTGCAGCATTGCGCAACACTATTTTGCTTGTCTCTGCCCTCCCAAATGTTCCCAAGAAGATGGGTTGACAACCCTAGTTTTTGCAGGCCAATCCTATGCATCTATTAGAGAAATATATGGGTTTCCTTAAAGAAAAGATGAGATAGACATGTGATAGATAGGAAGTAGACCACACTGAGGACTATGGAATCTACTGTAGGATTGAGCCATGGTCAATTTTCAATGCAGGTATACATAACATGACATATAAAAATGCAATCTAACACCAATAAACATCACATAATATGCACTCTAAGCAGACAGCAGAAAAAACACACTCTAAATCCTGCTTCAACAGATCAGAGCTCTCTGAAATGAGAATGTCTTGATGGTAGAAATGAGACAGGTATGCCAGATCCTTGGATGCAGATTTCACAATACAGGTGCCGTTCCAGGGTTAACCAATAAGCTTCATGGCTAAACAGAGAACAAGACTAAAGCTGCCCTCTGTTGAGCCAGACCAGCCAAGGTCAGTATTCTCTCCTGTGTCTGGCAACAGCTTTCCAGGGTCTCAGGTGCAAATCTTTTATATCACTTCCTGTGCCTTTTAAGTGAAGATGCTAGGGACTGAACCTGGGACCCTCTGCATGCCATTCAACTGCACTATCGTTCCGCCACCTCACGCTGCAAAGGGCTGCTGTAACTTTGCCCGGAATAATGTGCACAAAGCCTTTTGAACACCAAACCCGCTAGATAAATGTCAAGTATTGTTATTGAGTTAAGCTCCTTGTGGACAATCCGAGTGTCTGACTTGTCACTCTTGATTTCCATATGATTTTTAAACTTTGGATGTAATGTCAATATAACGAACTCACTAGGGTTGCCAATCCCCAGGTGGGGGTAGGGGATCCCCCGGTTTGGAGGCCCTCCCCCCGCTTCAGGGTCGTCAGAAAGCGGGGGGAGGGGAGGGAAATGTCTGCTGGGAACTCTGTTATTCCCTTGGGAGATTTATTCCCATAGAAAATAATGGAGAATTGATCCGCGGGTATCTGGGGCTCTGGGGGGGGGGTGCTGTTTTTTGAGGTAGATGCACCAAATTTTCACTACAGCATCTAGTGTCTCCCCCCAAAATATTTGCCAAGTTTCAAAACGATTGGACAAGGGGGTCCAATTCTATGAGCCCCAAAAGAAAGTGCCCTTATCCTTCATTACTTCCTATGGAAGGTGTGCTGTCCCTTTAAATGTGATGGCCAGAACTCCCTTTGGAGTTCAATTATGTTTGTCACAGCCTTGATCTTGGCTCCACCCCAATGTCCCCTGGCTCCACCCCCAAAGTATCCTGGCTCCACCCCCAAAGTCCCCAGATATTTCTTAAATTGGACTTGGCAACCCTAGAACTCACCCGCCTGCATCTCTGAGCATTGCTTCCCCGTGTGCTGCTGCAAAGGAAAACATCCTGTCCGAATTGACCCTGAGGGTCTCCTGTCTACCACTGAGCAGATTTGGGGGGGGGGAAATGCCAAACACAGAGGTCACCCTGCCTGCCAGCAACGAAGCAGCAGCCTCCGCCTGCAGTTAATGAAGCGCATCTCTTTTGTCTTAACACCTCTGTTGTCGACTTCATTGGAGCGGAGGAATAATTAACACGGAAAATGAAAAAGTGCACTAATGAGCCCGGGCTGGAGAGCAAAGGCAGCCTCCAAGGCAGGCCCTCAATGGGATTTTGAGGCAAGGACAAGGCAGTCTTCCTTTCCGAAAGAAGTCAGGGCTGTCAGGCGCTGCATCCCTGTATGATGGATGCAGATGCACGCGAGCTCAAAAGGAACCTCTGAATGGCATTCTGGAGCAATTACAAGTTGCTTCAGTCGTGCTGGCTCTGTGCACCCCTGGGGTTAAACAATTAAAAAAGGCAACTTCTGCAGAATACAGCATGTGGTTGGTTTTCCATTATTCCAGCCTTAATTGAACACTTACAGCAGGAAAGAAAGAACTGCAGATCGTCTGTGGAGTTCCAAATCAGCATAAGATACCAAAGGCTGTTCGGAGAGCCAATTCAGAGTCAGGCATTGATGTGAAATCTCTGAGACTGTCTTGAACTCAGTACTGAGTTTGGTGTAGTGGTTAAGTGTGTGGACTCTTACCTGGGAAACCAGGTTTGATTCCCCACTCTTCCACTGGCATCTGCTGGAAAGGCCTTGGGTCAGCCATAGCTCTCATAGGAGTTATCCTTGAAAAGGCACCTGCTATAAGAGCTCTCTCATCCCTACCTACCTCACAGGGTGTCTGTTGTGAGGGTGGGGAGGTAAAGGAGATTGTGACCACTCTGAGACTCTGAGATTCAGAGTATAGGGCGGGATAAAAATCTGATATCTTCTACTGGATGGGCAGTCAAGAGAAGACCTCCTTTCTGCTGTCTGAGATTGTATTTCTAGTTCAGGTAGCCATGCTAGGGGCAGTTGGATTTCTAGTCGGGAGGTTCAGGTATGGAAGAGACAATCAAAAGCCATTGCCTGGAGCCAAGTGTCAAAACTGACTCTCCTCAACCAACTCTCAAAGAAGGAGGAGCGATGCCTTCCTAGAATCGGCCAGCCCTACTTTGGCCACTGCTGATAAGTGATGAGAATTCATAGTGGTGGAAAGAGCAATCAAGTTGCCGCTGATTTGTGGAGACTCCGCAGGACTTTTCAAGGCAAGAGACAAACAGGGGTGGTTTGTCATTGCTTGTTTCTGTGTAGGGACCCCAGTACTCATGCTTAGCTTCTGAGATCAGATGAGATCAAACTAACCTGTGCCATCCAGGTCAGGGCAAAGATACCTAGCACAATACTCATTTTGGCATTCTGTGGATGGAAGGAGGGATTCGGTATTGCCTGGAGCCTTGCACAGTGTGGTTTTATGGTTCAGCCACAGAGGGATTGCATCTCCTTGCTCACCATGAGGAGCTGTGGCTCAGTGGAAGAGCCTCTGCTTTGCATGAAGAAGGCCCCAGGCTCAGTCCCTGGCATCTCCAGTTTAAAAAGACTGGGAAGTAGATGATGTGGAACCCCAGAGAGTTTGCTGCCAGTCTGAATAGACAGTGCTGACCTTGATGGACCAATGGTCTGATCCAGTATAAGGCAGTGTCATGCATATTCATGAGCAAATATTCCTGATTTTCTTTTGTGTTTATATTTCTTTCTATTTTTTGCCAGTGGTTTCAGCTGGCCTTCTTGGTAGCCTGGCAACCCTATTCAGACTACACTGCCCTTGCTAAGATGATGTTACTGCACCCCAAAAGAATCAAGGATTCTTTCTGACCTGCCGATAGGAACCAGTTTGGCGTGAGAACCAGTTTGGTGTAGTGGTTAAGTGTGCGGACTCTTATCTGGGAGAACCGGGTTTGATTCCCCACTCCTCCACTTGCACCTGCTAGCATGGCCTTGGGTCAGCCATAGCTCTGGTAGAGGTTGTCCTTGAAAGGGCAGCTGCTGTGAGAGCCCTCTCCAGCCCCACCCACCTCACAGGGTGTCTGTTGTGGGGGAGGAAGGTAAAGGAGATTGTGAGCCGCTCTGAGACTCTTCGGAGTGGAGGGCGGGATATAAATCCAATATCTTCTTCATCTTCTTCTTCTTCTAAATTCCTAGCCAAGCCTATCACTTCCTGAGTGAGGCCCACTCGTCCAGTCCAGAACACTGTGCCTTCGTTTTCCTCCACTGGCACAATATTGTTCATAGCAGCCCTTGCACTTCCTCATTCCTGCATTTGCTGAAAGCCAGAATTCCGTGACTAACACTGTTCTTGTTGTTTCTGTCTGCCCAGAAGCCTACAATAACAGACATCTTCTCTTGACAGCCGGCTGGGCTGGAGAGATTTCTAGCCTAGTTTCAAGTGCAAAAAGAAAAATAAATCATTTCTTTTTTGTTCCTTTCCAGTCATCTTCTTGAGAAGATTTAAAAGCTTGATGAGAAACAATATTAAAGAAAGGGATAAGAATGTACAAAGAGCCCTGCTGGATCAGACTAATAGTCTATCTTGTCCAGTATACTGTCTCACGCAGTGGCCAGCCAGTGCCTCTGAAGGGCCAGCAACAAGGCATAGAGGCTGAGTCTTTCCCCTGATGCTGCCTCCTGGCTCTGGGATACAGCGGATTAGTGCCTCTGAAATTATGGAGGTTCCCCTCAGTCATCAAGGGTATTTTTAGAGCAGAAACGCACAGGAATGCAGTTTCGTCTGGCTTGGTGTCAGGGGGTGTGGCCTAATAGAGTTGTTAGCCACTGAGCCTGTCAGGGGAAGGCAGGATATAAATATAATAATAATAATAATAATAATAAGATATTGGATTTATATCCCGCCTTCCACTCCAAAGAGTCTCAGAGTGGCTCACAATCTCCTTTACCTTCCTCCCCCATAACAGACATCCTGTGAGGTGGGTGGGGCTGGAGAGGGCTCTCACAGCAGCTGCCCTTTCAAGGACAACCTCTGCCAGAGCTATGGCTGACCCAAGGCCATTCCAGCAGGTGCAAGTGGAGGAGTGGGGAATCAAACCCGGTTCTCCCAGATAAGAGTCTGCACACTTAACCACTACACCAAACTGGCTTTTTATTTTATAAAACTAAAATAAATATGCATATGAGTTCCTGCTGGGCTTTTTCTACAAAAAAGCCTTGTGCAAAACAATGATGATGTCAAGGGGTGCAGCCTAATGTGCAAAGAAGTCCCTGCTGGGCTTTTTCTACAAAAAAAAGCCCTGCTAGTAGCTGTTGATAGACTTATCCTCCATCCATCTATCTAATTCCCTTTTAAAGCTGTCTATCCTGTGACCTTGACTACAGCCTCTGGCAGTGAATTCCATATTTTAACCACTCTCTGTGTAAAAAAGTATTTCTTTATGTCCATCCTGAATGTACCACCCATCGGCTTCATTAGATGCCCTCAAGTTCTAGTATTTCGGGAGAGGGAGAAAAAAAAATCTGTTTGATAACTCTGTCCACCCCATGCATAATTTTATAAACCTCTGTCATATATCATTGTATTATAAAATCTAGTGGTCTCTTTTCGAAACTGATAAGTCCCATGTTCTTCAGCCTTTCCTCATAGAATAGGTGCTCCAGCCCCCTAATCATCTTGGTTGTATGCAGTGCTGGATTAAACCCTGTGGAGGCCCCTAGGCAGTTGAAATCTTGGGGGGCCCCTCACAAATTATCTCAGAGTTGGAGCGCCCACCCCACCACCTGTGGCCCCTGCTGCAGCCTGCAGGCACCTTCTCAAAAGCCCCTTTAACAAAACTGCAGGGGAGAGGCAGAGAGAAACAGACTTGGTGATGACGCCAGCAGCAGCTCCACCAGCCAAGTAGGGCAAAGCGTGGCTCAGTTGCTGGCTGTGTGTGCAGGGCTGAAAGCAGGGGGAGGACTGAGGGGGAAGCCAGCCTGGGGCCCCTAAAGGCATGGGGGGCCATAGACCAGTGCCTGCTTGACCTAATTGTTAATCTGGCTCTGGTTGGATGCAGGGCTTTTTTGTAGCAGGAACTCCTTTGCATATTAGGCCACACACCCCTGATGTAGCCAATCCTCCTGGAGCTTACAGTAGGCCCTGTACTAAGAGCCCTGTAAGATCTTGGAGGATTGGTTACATCAGGGTGAGTGTGGCCTAATATGCAAAGGAGCTCCTGCTACAAAAAAGCCCTGGTTGGATGTGAAATTTCACTTTTTGCTGGGCTTTCACATGTAGCAAAAACATTCATGTCCCGTTCAAATATTCATTTTTATTACTCTTCGACTTACTTATTTACTTAATTTAGAGTTCACCCAAGACTCAAAGCAGATCACACAATTGGAAGAATGCAACGAGAACAGTCGAAAACATGCGCTAACAGTGAATAAAACTGTGCTACCAAATTAGATACTGATGTACTAAGAACAGTATAAAATTCACAGTAAGAATCTAGAGCAGCCTGCATAGTCCAGACTAGTCCAAGCTTTTCAGAGCTGGGACAGGCTGGCCATTATTAGTGCTCAGATGGGAAGCCCCCCAAAGAAGTCCAGGCTATGCAGAGGAAGGCAATGGCAAAACCACCTCTGTTCCTTCCTTGCCTTGAAAACCCCATGAGGGGTTGCCAGAAATCTGCTGTGATGCGACAGCAGATATTGGTATGACAAGCACAAACAGTGCTTCAGGAACTCATAGCATCAAGCACTAGCTCCATGCATGACAAGATACACAAATATATTAACCAGGGCTTTTTTTGTAGCAGGAACTCCTTTGCATATTACACCACACCCCTTGAGGCAGCCAATCCTCCAAGAGCTTACAGGGCTCTTAGTACAGTGCCTACTGTAAGCTCCAGGAGGATTGGCTACATTCGGGGTGTATGGCCTAATATGCAAAGGCATTCCTGCTACAAAAAAAACCCCTGATACTAAACCATCGCAAAGCCCATCTCAGCCAATAAGAGGGTTACCACCAGTCTTCTATAATTACAGCTTATCTCCAGACTTTAGAGATCAATTCTCCCAGAGGAAGTGATAGCTTGGGGGGGGGGGGGGCAGACTCTCTGATATCACAACCCCACTGAGCTCCCTCCCTCCCCAAACTCCACCATCTCCAGGCACTGCCCCAGATCTCCTGGAATTTCCCAAGCTGAAGTTGGCAGCTCTAACCAATGACAACTTCAGACTCTTCAACAGAAAAAGTTCACCATTACCCAGCAAGGAAGGAGAGATGGGGTAACATCAATGCACATATAAAACCACTTTGGAGCTTCAGGCATCAAGTTAACATTTTTAAAATCTGACTAATATGAGTGAGTTTCTTCAGGTCTTGTATCCTGGTGGGAGCCAACAATCCTCTCATTTCTAGGCCATCAAGAAATCATTATTGTCAGCATGAGAACACAGGGTAATGCTTCTATTACCTTTTACAGTCTTTACGCTGGACTCATTCTGCTTGCCTATCCAAAACGCATGACCGTTTTCACAACCCAGAGATCTAGATCCTGTATAAAACTGAGACCAATGTGTACTTCTTGCCTGACACTTGTAAAGATTGTGTCCTTGTGTTTGCACCAGATGCAATAAAGAACACCTGGTGAGGATTGGTAACTTATGCTTCATGAGCCAAATCCTGCTCTAGGGCAGCCATCCTAAACAGTGCAATCCTAAACTAAGCCCATATAAAGCTGAAGAGTCTAGGCCTGGGAGTGGTCTTGGAGTCAATCTAGTCCAGAGGTAACCAAACTTGCTTAATGTAAGAGCCACATAGAATAATTGTCAGGTGTTTGAGAGCCACAAAACATGAATGTCAGATGTTTGAGAGTGAGCAAGAAGGAAGGAAGGAAGGAAGGAAGGAAGGAAGGAAGGAAGGAAGGAAGGAAGGAAGGAAGGAAGGAAGGAAGGAAGGAAGGAAGGAAGGAAGGAAGGAAATAGACGGGTGAGGGAGAGAAGTAGAAAGAAAGCAACTTTAACTTCAAATGCATTCCCTAAGCTTCCAGCTGGCTTAGCTTGATGATTTAAAGAGACAAATGCCTTCTCCAAGTCTGCTGATGAGGTAATGGGGGCTTTGAGAGCCACACAATTTGTGTGAAAGAGCCACATGTGACTCCCAAACTGCAGTTTGGCCACCCCAGCATAGAGGTTGGTGTGATATATCCAGGGCTTTTTTTTGTAGCAGAAACTCCTTTGCATATTAGGCCACACACCCCTGATATAGCCAATCCTCCAAGAGTTTACATCAGAGATGTTGTGGTCTAATATGCAAAGGAATGCCTGCTACAAAAAAAGCCCTGGATATCTACAGCTGGAAAGTTGATGAGGTACTTATTAAATGCCCTACCTGAATACTTAAAGCTAGCCTGACCTCCTCAGGTCTTGGAAGTTAAGCAAGGTCAGCCCTGGTTAGTACTTGGCTGGGAGGCCACTGAGATTACTACTCGGGGGCAGGCAGTGTCAAACCACCTCCGAATGTCTCTTGCCTTGAAAACCCTAGGAGGGTTGCCATAAATCAGCTGCACCTTGGTGACACTTTCCTCCCCTTATTGAACAGGCAAAAACATAATAGGAGAGTAAGTCCTGACATTCAGTACCAGAACTGCACAGGAAGTTGGAGCGTTCGCAGGGCCTTTTTTGCAGAAAAAGCCCAGCAAGAACTAATTTGCATATGAGGCCACACACACCCTGATGTCACCATTGTTTCACACAAGGTTTTTTTTTTAGAAAAGCCTGCTTGGGATCCATTTGCATATTAGGCCACACCTCCTGATGCCAAGCCAGCCGGAACTGTGTTCCTGTGCGTTCCTGCTCAAAAAAAAAAAAAAAGCCCTGAGCGTTTGCAACTTAAATACTTTGCCCAAACCACTGTTAACCTTTAAAACTTCCCTTTTATGCATTCAAACTTTTTTTGCACTCCAAAATGGATGCTCGGTTCCTTGGCTACTTGGTGCTTTTTTGGGTTTAAACATAAGATCCCTTTTTATTAAACTTGTTAGGCAAAGAATGTTTCCGTGTCCTGAAGTAATCAGGTACAGAAGCAACACTAAAGTGCTCTTAAAGCAAAACGGGGGACAGAATGTGTGCATCAAGGCTGACTCTTGATGTTGCATTTTCTCTGTTGCGTCTCCCAGCCTTAGTAACGTTTCTTCCATTCCTTCTCTTCACCCAGGAATGACTTGCCAGGCGCGGAGTTCCTACATGGACACAGAAGTGCTCTGGGGACACCGTTTCACCCCTGTACTTACCCTGGAGAAAGACTTTTATGAAGTTGACTACAACAGCTTCCACAACACCTACGAAACCAACACTCCCGTGTGCTGTGCCAAAGAACTGGCTGAATCTTTACGGGAAGGGCATCTGCTCAGCCACCTCTCCAGCGTCAACCTTCTGAGCGGTGGGGAACCAGAGAAGGCCAAAGAGGAAGATGGAGAAAACCAGGAAGACGAGAAGGAGGCGAATACAGAGAAAGGCCAAGAGCTGGCTGAGCTGAATGGAGCCAACGGGACAGCAGAAGTGAAAGACAGGGTGTCCTTATAACCCAAGAAGCTAGCCAAACGATAGACAATTCAAATGCACCAAACACGCAAGGAGGCGCAAGGGCAAGTGGGAAACTGAAGGGTTAGAAGAAGATGTTTTTGTTGCCAACAGATGACTGAACACAAACAGGTCTTTCCAATGATCTGGGCTTCTTTCCTGCTGACTGCAAAATAGGGGTAAACTACAGGGACTTCACTCACCGTTTTGAGATCCATGGACAAAAACGGGGGGAAAAGTGCTCAATAATGAATGTTGATATTTCATTGCTGGTTTCTCTGAACGCTTCTCTTCAGGTGGTGGGAGAGTATTGTAAAAGGAATGTAGCTATAGAACCTGCCCGTGTTTGACACGGCAGTACATTTTGGACACTGTCGTGGCTGAATTCAAAGAAAGAAGGGGAGGGAGACGGGATGGGATTGAGAACCATCTGTACTCAACCAAGCATGTGTTGAACTTTCTGTGGGCCAGTACACGGGGTGGTATTTTGCCTTGGGGATCGTATCCACTGTGACTCCAGTCCAGAGGCACGTGAAATGCCCTGGCATTGGTACAAGGGATCTCAGTGCTGGAGATCAGGTGGATGTTTTAGATTCTCTGCTATTTTATGGCTTCCATAGCAGAGCCCAATCAGGTTCCATCTTCAACTGGGTGAGGAATTGCTCCCAAATGGATGGGTTTGATCTTATCTAAGAACTTTTTCTTTTCACGTATTATGCTTCAGCTGACTCACGTCTGCTAGCGAGCATACATTCAGCAGGGAGCTACAGCCAAGAAATCTGGATTTTGATATTAAAGCTATTAGGTACAATTCTCCTCCTCCCTGTTTATATAGCGCATTGAAAACATTGTAAAGAACTTTTTTATTGCATTGATCAACAGCAGCTCCGCAAGAGACGTCATTCTTCTTGCCATTTTACAGGTGGGGAACTGAGGCAGGGTGGGAGGAGACATTATGTAAGGCTAGTGAATAAAAATAGTGACTGACCAGGGATTTGAACGGAGCTGTTCATTGGCCAACTCTATCACATGATCCACAGACTCACTAAGCTAGGGTATACATTTGTTGAGAACATCTCGCAAACTCTCATAGTCTCAGCATTCACAATATTGTTAAAGAATAGAAAAAGCATTCAGTCACCAAACTCCACGTCGTCCAAAACACAACGGCATTCACAGGGCAATGTTAAGCAGAGTTATAGCCTTTTAAGCAGGGTCCTTTCCTCAACAGGATGCCCATGGGTGCTGTATTAGTTGCTGACACCATTCTTGGAACCCACCAAGTCTCTTTAGGAAGTGGGTGAGGCTTTTATCCAGCAGGGCTTCTGATTGGCCACTGGAGATCCAATTGGCTGTACAGATTAAAACAGCATTGTCTCAGGCTGATTCTGCATTCACCTTCCTCCGGGGCAGGCTTCGTTTCTGTGTGGAGCAAGTTGGCAGTTTCGCACTCCGCACCACCATTTTGCGCAGGGCAAACCCATGATTTGCCGCGCTGCAGTGTGAACCTGAAAAAACAGGTTTACACTGCAGTGCAGCAGATTACAGGTTTCTCCCATACAGAATGGTGGCATAGAGCAACTGGTGCGAAATCACCACACAGCAACAGAAGCCTGCCCCAGAGCAAGGTGAGTACGGAATCAGCCTCAGTGGCAGCTGCCACCCCAGAGTTAGTGTTATTCTCTCTCACTTCTCTTTCCCCACTGCATTTTTTTCCCAAAAAACCCTGCCTACTCCTCTTCCCCTTTGCACTTGGGCTTCTTCTGAGGGGCTGGCATTGCCTCTTGCAGCATCTGTTTTATGGTTCTGCCCACCACCTGTGTCACAATTCCAGAAGAGCCCTCAGGCTCAAAAAGGCTGGGGACCCCTGTCTAAGCCCACTCAATTCAAAAGGCTTAGAAGGGTATAACGCTACTTAGGGTGATGCTGTAGAACATCTAAAGCAGGAATGGCCAAACTGGCTTAACATAAGAGCCACATAGAATAAATGTCAGATGTTTGAGAGCTGCTAGACATGAACACCAGATGAAGGAAGGAAGGAAGGAAGGAAGGAAGGAAGGAAGGAAGGAAGGAAGGAAGGAAGGAAGGAAGGAAGGAAGGAAGGAAGGAAGGAAGGAAGGAGGAGAAGTAGAAAGAAAGCAACTTTAACTTTAAATGCATTCTCCAAGCCACCATCTGGCTTGGCTTGGAGAAATTATTTAAGGAGAGAAATGCCTTCTCCAAGATGGCCAACGGGGTGGTGGGGGCTTCGAGAGCCACACAATATGTGTAAAAGAGCCACATGTGGCTCCTGAGCTGCAATTTGGCCACCCCTGTTCTAAAACCACATTGTTAGTATTACAGTTTGGCTTCTTTGGTGTGCAAGCTGTACATTTCCATGCCATTTACTGTTCCCTTGAAGTAACTGTTTCCTATTAAAGTTAACACATTTTCCAGCATTTTTTTGATAAATTGGTTATAAAGGGGATATACTATGAAGTAAACAATGAACTGGGAACACAGAAAATCAAAATGGAGAGGACATTGTGTCTAATGACAACATAAACAAGCAAAAAGAACTGGGAAAGGATGTGGTCAAATCAGGTCTACAGAAAGGGTTGCTCTGGCTTTGGAAATTTCTGGAGATTTGGGGGTGGAGCCTGGGGATGGTGGAGTTTTAGGAAGGTGGAGGCCTAAGCAGAGTATAATGCCAGAGTGTAAGTCCACCATCAAGCAACCATTTTGTCTGGAGATAGGGTTGCCAGCCTCCAGGTTACAACTAATCTTCATCTGACGGACAGACAAAATGGCTGCTTTACAGGACTCTGTGGCATTATGTCCCTCTGTGGTCCCTTTCCTCCCCAAATGCTTCCCCAGGTTCCACCCCCCAAATCTCCAGAAATTTCTCAATCAAAAGTTGGCAACCCTATCTGGAGATCAATTGGAATTCTAGGAGAACTTCAACTCCCATTAGGAGGTTGGTAACCCTATCTATAGATCATACAGATTTCAAAATTGCCCTCTTACTTAATACAGGGGTCCCCTATCTTCTTGAGCCTGTGGGAGCTTTTAGAATTCCAAGGATGTGGTGTGAGTGTCTACACAAAATGGATGCCAATGGGACAATCGCCAGATGGCTGCCACTGCCACGGAAGCTAGGGCCAAACACAAAACATTAAGAGGCTGCAAGCTAAGAATCCTCCTGTAATGAAGACTGTTGTTTCTGAATGGATGCTCCCTGCAAATACAAAGGTGATACATTTTGGGTTCTGAGGTGCTTCCTGCTCCACTGAGGTGGAAGACATCCGGGATTTGCTGTTTGCTTTAGGAGACAGATGCTTTGTAAGCAAGCTAGTGCCAGCAAAGCTATTGGTGGACACTTCAGTGTCTCCAGGTGCCATTCTGGAGATCATTGACCTACTTCTGTATCAAGAACCTGGTTTCATAATAGAGTGGCAATTCATCTGATGGTAGGCTTGCCAGTCCCCAGGTCTGGGTGGGGGATCCCCCAGTTCTGTAGGCTCCTCCCCACCAGCCACTATATGTCTTTCGATCACAGGCAGGGTTAGAAGCTTGCAAACTGCTTCTACTTTTGGAAGGTGTATGCATGCCTTTAAAACTCAGTGAGACTGAAACTGCAGGGAGTGGGTGAGGAGACAGAGTCACATGTGAGAGAGGAAGTGAGAGAGTCCAGTCCCTCTGTTTCTTTTGTGGTCCCATTAGAAGTTGTTTGATAGTAAAAAGGCCAGTAATTAATTAATTCAAACCTGATTATGGGATAGAGGGAAACTCCATCCCCCAGATGTCTCTCTCCTTAAGTTGAAATACAGCAGAATGTTACATTCAGCAACTCCAGTGAGTAAAGCTATATACACCATTGCCCCAGGGAGATCACAAAAGTGAGGGCATGCAAACTGTCTATTTTGACTGCTTTGTGAGTGTGTGTGTTCAGTTTCATTTAGTGTGTGCATGTTCACTTTCATTTAGCAGCTGCTGAGGAACAAAAAAAGGCAAAAAAAAAGAGGAGGAAGAAATGAAAACTGTATTCAGGGGAACTGCACTGCTGTATTTTTACTCATTTATTTGGAACGGTAAAGTCTGCTGGCTCTACCCTCAAAATCCCCAGATATTTCCTGAACTAGACCCAGCAACCCTACCTGATGGGGATGGAAAAACTCCCACCCTTGTTGCCTGCCCTCTCTCCAGCAAGTGGAAGTGGGGACTGGGGGGGGGCATAATGGTGTTCCACAGCATCATAATATTATTTTCAGCCACATATCTGGGAGTAGTGTCACTGTGTTGTGGGATGCTCTAGGATTCATCAGCAACTCTATGGTTTTACCGTAGACTTTTGAGTGAATCCTAGAGTAACTCATGACAGTGTGATGTCACTTCTGGTTACATGGCTGTAAACGATGTCATGATGTCACAGAGTGCAATTCTGGTGGATCCCTTCTCCCCCAGTCTCCTGTGGAGACCACCCTATGACACAGGCACCCCAATCGCCACATTTCTCTTTTCATTTGATCATACCATGAATTTGAAAAAAATGCCACTAAATTTTATCAACATTTCATTTCAGGCATGCTTCATTAAGAAATCTATCCACACCAATCCAACTAGTTCAATAGTGACTTGCCAGAAAACTGTTACAATAAATATTTTCGCTGTCTATTTTTGCCCTCCGAACTGCTGCCAAACTTATTGTCGCTTTGTCAGCAAGGAAAAGAATCGACTGTTTGTTTGCCTAGACTCAGCTAATTTGCTCACACTTCCCCTCCCCCCTTTTTCACCTCCTGTTCCCACCTTGTCACACTGTCACCAGCCTTCCTAAAACTAACTCCGCTGACCTACAAGGAAGCACATCAGAATGTGTGACTGCCTTTATTTCCTTCATGGAGGAAGACTATGGGAAAGGGCAGGTGATGAACTGTGACATTGCAAACCAAAGCCTGAGTAAAGTTTAGAAGAGGGGACCTGTAAATATATTCATGGCGCTTCCTATACTTTTGTACTCTTTACAGGGAGGGACGGTGGCTCAGTGGTAGAGCATCTGCTTGGGAAGCAGAAGGTCCCAGGTTCAATCCCCGGCATCTCCAAAAAAGGGTCCAGGCAAATAGGTGTGAAAAACCTCAGCTTGAGACCCTGGAGAGCCGCTGCCAGTCTGAGAAGACAATACTGACTTTGATGGACCAAGGGTCTGATTCAGTATAAGGCAGCTTCATATGTTCATATGTTCAACCCTATAAGGTAGGGCCGGTAGTATGATCACCAAATAGCAGATACAGTTAAAGGCTGAATAATGATGATGATGATGAAGAAGAAGAAGAAGAAGAAGAAGAAGAAGAAGAAGAAGAAGAAGAAGAAGAAGAAGAAGAAGAAGAAGAAAAAGAAGAAGAAGAAGAAGAAATTTTACCCCACCCTTCACTCAAAGTCTCAAAGCAGTTTAGAACATAAGAACATAAGAGAAGCCATGTTGGATCAGGCCAACGGCCCATCAAGTCCAACACTCTGTGTCACACAGTGGCAAAAAATGTTATATACACACATACACTGTGGCTAATAGCCACTGATGGACCTGTGCTCCATACTTTTATCTAAACCCCTCTTGAAGGTGGCTATGCTTGTGGCCGCCACCACCTCCTGTGGCAGTGAATTCCACATGTTAATCACCCTTTGGGTGAAGAAGTACTTCCTTTTATCCGTCTTAACCTGTCTGCTCAGCAATTTCATCGAATGCCCACGAGTTCTTGTATTGTGAGAAAGGGAGAAAAGTACTTCTTTCTCTACTTTCTCCATTCCATGCATTATCTTGTAAACCTCTATCATGTCACCCCGCAGTCGACGTTTCTCCAAGCTAAAGAGTCCCAAGCGTTTCAACCTTTCTTCATAGGGAAAGTGCTCCAGCCCTTTAATCATTCTAGTTGCCCTTCTCTGCACCTTCTCTAAAGCTATAATATCCTTTTTGAGGTGCGGCGACCAGAACTGCACACAGTACTCCAAATGAGACCGCACCATCGATTTATACAGGGGCATTATGATACTGGCTGATTTGTTTTCAATTCCCTTCCTAATAATTCCCAGCATGGCATTGGCCTTTTTTATTGCAAACGCACACTGTCTTGACACTTTCAGTGAGTTATCTATCATGACCCCAAGATCTCTCTCTTGATCAGTCTCTGCCAGTTCACACCCCATCAACTTGTATTTGTAGCTGGGATTCTTAGCCCCAATGTGCATTACTTTGCACTTGGCCACATTGAACCGCATCTGCCACGTTGACGCCCACTCACCCAGCCTCAACAGATCCCTTTGGAGTTCCTCACAATCCTCTCTGGTTCTCACCACCCTGAACAATTTAGTGTCATCCGCAAACTTGGCCACTTCACTGCTCACTCCGAACTCTAAATCATTTATGAACAAGTTAAAAAGCATGGGACCCAGTACCGAGCCCTGCGGCACCCCACTGCTTACCGTCCTCCACTGCGAAGACTGCCCATTTATACTCACTCTCTGCTTCCTATTACTCAGCCAGTTTTTGATCCACAAGAGGACCTGTCCTTTTACTCCATGATTCTCAAGCTTTCTAAGGAGCCTTTGATGAGGAACTTTATCAAAAGCTTTCTGGAAGTCAAGGTAAACAACATCTATCGGGTCTCCTTTGTCCACATGTTTGTTCACCCCCTCAAAGAAATGCAACAGGTTAGTGAGGCAAGATCTTCCCTTGCAGAACCCATGCTGAGTCTTCCTCAATAACCCGTGTTCATCAATGTGCCTACTCATTCTGTCCTTGATAATGGTTTCTACCAACTTTCCCGGTATTGAAGTCAGACTGACTGGCCTGTAGTTTCCCGGATCTCCTCTGGAACCTTTGCAATCTCCTTCCTTTGTCTCCTCTCAACAGACAACCTGTGAGGTAGGTGGGGCTGAGAGAGCTTTTTTGAGAACTACTCTTGAGAGAACAATGCTAAGAGAACTTGTAACCAGCCCAAGGTCACACCAGCAGCTTCATGTGGAGGAGTGGGGAATCAAACCCAATTCTCACAGATTAGAATCAGTGCTCTTAACCACTACACAAAAGTGGGGTAGTGTAGTGTAAAAGAGTTTTTATGCCCCACTTTTCTCTACCCTAAGGAGTTTTAAAGTGACTTACAATTGCCTACCTTTCCTCTCCCCACAACACATGTTCAGAATTTCAGAATTACAGCTGCAAGTTCTGCAGATGTTACTGATCATCCAAAAAAAAAATAGCATGCAGTGTACAAAAGGGGACATTCCTTGGAAATTGATGGTTGTATGGATGGAAATGTCCTAACTGCAGAAACACCATTATGTTGCTTTTGCTTTTTAAAAGAACATCTGAACTGTTGCTGGAATTTGAACACAAAGGTGATAGCCAGGGTGTTTCATGTAGGTGAGGAAATCTGATTCTGTAAGTATCCAAAGATAATGCCGAATGTGGCTAATACTGTCCACATGTGATCCAAGAAGGTGGATGATTGTGGTTGCCAGGGTTGGGTTGGGAACCTCCTGGACATTGGTGGGGAGGCTAGGAGCCTTCAGTGAGGTAAAACACCACAAAGCCCACCTTCCAAAGCAGCTGTTTTCTCCAAGGGAATTGACCTTGTGTGGAGATCACTTAGGAGATCTTCAGTCACCGCCTTGAGGTTGGCAAACCTATGAATGAAGGCAATGGAGGGTTTTGCCTTATGTGGTAATGGGCACAAAATCCAATATTACTTTTTTTAAAAAGCATAGAGGGATGAGACTCCAGGGAAAGATGCATGTATCTTTCACAACCATACTTTATGATAAGTCTCTTCCAGGGTCCACATGTTTGTTGCCCTAACCTGGATGACCCAGGCTGGCCCATCTTGGAAGTAAATCAGGGTCAGCCCTGGTTAATACTTGGGTGGGAAACCACCAAGGAAGCCCAGGCAGGCAATGGCAAACCATTTCTGAAGTCTTTTGCTTTGAAAACCCTATGGGATTGCTATAAGTCCCCAACCCCTGGGCCGTGGACCAGCACCGGTCTGTGGACTGTTAGCAACCGAGCCATGAGTTGTATAATTATTGCATTATATATTACAATGTAATAATTATAATAATAAGATGACATTGGATTTATATCTTGCCCAACACTCCAACTTTCAGAGTCTCAGAACAGCTCACAATCGCCTTTCCCTTCCTCCCCCACAGAAGATACCCTGTGAGTTGGGGCTGAGAGGGCTCTCACAGCAGCTGCCCTTCCAAGGACAACCTCTGCCAGAGCTATGGCTGACCCAAGGGCATTCCAGAAGCTGCAAGTGGAGGAGTGGGGAATCAAACCCGGTTCTCCCAGATAAGAGTCTGCACACTTAACCACTGCACCAAACTAATAGAAATAAAGTGAACAATTGTATCATCCCAAAACCATTCCCCCACCCCCACCCCAGTTCGTGGAAAAATTGTCTTCCACAAAAGCGGTCCCTGGTGCCAAAAAGGTTGGGGATCACAGCTCTAAGTCATCTTCGACTTGACGCCAGGACTGGATCTACATGTTTTTTGAGGGGGGGGGGCAAAATTAAAAAAAATGACACCCCCTTATGGACCCATTCTATCTTATGGTCCCATAGAATAGAATGAACTCCATACCCAAATTGGCACCTCCCCCCTTCGGTGGTGCCTGAGGCAAACGCCCCCTCTGCTCCCCCCTAGATCCAGCCCTGCTTGACATGTATAGATGTACAAACAGGGCTTTTTAAAAGAAAAGGCACAACAGGGACTCATTTGCATATTAGGCCACACCCCCTGGCATCACCATTGTTTCGCGCTGCACTCCTGTGTGTTCCTGCTCAAAAAAAGCAGTGTGTACAAAACTTTCTTGCCACACACCCCTGAGAAATAATGGCTGGTTGAAACAAGGGCAGAGGCAATTTCTGATTGCGGAATTAAGCTGCAGAATTCAGCACCTGGGTGATTGGAGGGGGGAGGGCTTTATTCATAGCAGGAACTCCTTTGCATATTAGGCCATACACCCCTGATGAAGCCAATTCTCCTGGAGCTTACAGTAGGCCCTGTACTAAGAGCCCTGTAAGCTCTTGGAGGATTGGCTACATCAGGGGTGTGTGGCCTAATATGCAGAGGAGTCCCTGCTACAAAAAAAAAAAAAAAAGCCCTGCTGTGGGATGATTATAGAGGAAACAGCTTCAAAGATCCTTCCAGGTTTGAAATAGGTAGATTGCCACACATATCAGCTGACTCAGCACTCAGTTCTTACTTCCTGCCTGAGAAATGAAGAAGGAATTTATTGCCCAGCCTTCACTTGGACTCTCAGAGCAGTCACAATCTCCTTTACCTTCCCCACCCCCACAACAGACACCCTGTGAGGTAGGTGGGACTGAGAGAGCTCTGAGAGAACTACTCTTGAGAGAACAGCTCTGGCAGAATTGTGGCTGACCCAAGGCCGTTCCAGCAGCTGCACGTGGAGGTTCTCCAGATTAGAATCTGTCACTCTTAAACACTACATCAATATCACCAAATGTTGCTCAGTATCCAACTGACATGGATTTCTCATTGATTTACAAATGCTATTGCTATTTTCTTAAATGCACTAGGGTAAGCCACATTCTGCAGGAAAAACAGCTGGGTTCCATGACCTGTTTCAGTTAAGCAAATTGAGCAGAAATGCACTGTTTCATTTATTTTGCAAAACAATTCTGCAATTTCTAAGCAATTTTACTTCTGTACTTTAGTTCAGTCTCTCTACCCTGTTTCAGAAGCCTCTATCATCACTTCCATGCCTCTTTTTCCTAAACTAAAGACCCCCAAATTTCATTTGCTCCTTACACTGGGGCAGGTGCACCCAAGAGGCTGCTTCTGTGCTCAGTGCTCCGTTTCCAGGGTGCAGCTGCGCATGAAAGTGATGTATGTGTTGCTTCCTAGCCACTGTTGCCATGCCATTCCATTCGTCTGCTGCAATCTCATTTCCATCCATGTACTGTCCACAGCCATCAGCTCCAGAAAATCCAGCAACAGAGGGAGCACATGCATGCCATCCCTGATGCAACCCTATGAAGAGGTAGCTGAGGTGGCTGTGCAGCAACCTGGCTCCTTATTGTGCACGCGTGGGTTCTATGATTCGTAAAGGTAAAGGTAGTCCCCTGTGCAAGCACCGAGTCATTACCAACCCATGGGGTGACATCACATCACGACGTTTTCATGGCAGACTTTTTGTTAGTGTAGATGACTGGGGAAGGCAATGGCAAACCACCCTGTAAAGAAAAAGTATATGATTCATACATGCATTGTGATAATGATTCTACTGACCTCTCCAGGGAGAAGAATCAAGCCACCAGCCTCAAATTCTAGCTTTTACACAAGAATTCTGGTGACTGGCTCAGAGACTGCAAATTCAGCCAGTCTCAGAAACGCTTATTTTTAAAAAAAAAATCAGTTGTTTGCTATATATCAGGAATTGTCAATGTAATACCTGTGGAAGAAGAAGACTCCTTAAGGAGTCTCAAATTGGCTTATAATCGCCTTCCCTTCCTCTCCCCACAACAGGCACCTTGTGAGGTAGGTGGGGCCAAGAGAGTTCTGAGAGAACCGTACCTGGCCCAAGGTCACCCAGGCTTCCTGTGGAGGAGGAGTGGGGAATCAAACCCGGTTCTCCAGATTAGAGTCCACTGATCTTCACCACACTGGCTCCATGTATGTGCCAATGACAACCACTGAAACCTTTCCTGCTGCCCACTGTTTTCAGAAAGTGGGTGGAGTCAGATGAGGCTTTTGCTCAGCAGTGCTTCTGATTGGTCACTGCAGATCAAAAGCACACCCCTTTGCCAGACCCCAAATCATTAGGTGATAAAACACTTTTTGGTTAGCGATGAAAGCAGTGTGCTCAGGATACAGCAGCATCATGGGACATTGCTTGCGTGTGTGTGATTGGCTGAGGATGAGTCTGACAAAACTAGACATTCTTTGACATGTATGTCATCCACACAAAGGCATATCGTTATCTGTGTAAAGACTACATGCTGCTTCAGGCACACTCATCTCACACTTTAGCCCCGAGGCACACAAATTCACCAATGAGAACTCTGAAACCACTCATGAATGCTTAACAGATGGCTTTTTTAGTAGCAGGAACTCCTTTGCATATTAGGCCACACACCCCTGATGTAGCCAATCCTCCAAGAGCTTACAGGGCCTACTGTAAGCTCCAGGAGGATTGGCTACATTGCGGGGAGGGGGCTAAAATGCAAAGGAGTTCCTGCTACAAAAAAAGCCCTGGGAGGACCCAACACAGGGTGCATTTGCTCAGTTTTTAATGCAAGAGACAAGCAAAGGTGGTTTTCCATTGCCTGCCTCTGCAGCCTCCCACTCACAAAATACTAGAACTTGAGGGCATCCAATGAAGCTGATGGGCAGTAGGTTCAGGACAGATGAAAGGAAATACCACTTTACACAGAGAGTGATCAAAAGGTGGAATTTGCTGCCAGAGGATGTAGTGATGGCCATAGATTTTAAAGGGAACTAGATTCATGGAGGGTGTCTATCAATGGCTACTAGCCATGGTGGCTGAGGTGAACCTCCAAATTCAGAATCCCCGAATCAGGAGTGAACATCAGGACAAGGTCTCGGCCTCTGTGCCTTATGGTTGACTGCCCAGAGGAACTGGCTGGCCACTGTGTGAGACAGGATGCTGGACTAGATGGACTATTGGTCTGATCCAACAGAGCTGTTCTTATGGTCTCCCATCAAAGTACTAAGCAGAGCTGGCCTTCTTAGCTTCTGCGATCTGACTAGATTGGGCTAGCTTGGGTCATCTAAGTGAGGGTGTGGCCTTCCTGGTCAGGGACGATGCATGCAGACCCTTAGCCTCACATCTAGGGTCGCCAAATCCCCAGCATTCTGCAGCAGGGGACCTATCGTACCATAGTTTTCCCTCCCAAACGGCTAGAGTGTCTGGGAAAACCATGAAGTTTCCCCATAAACACCTAGAGTGGCCGCCGCATGATGTCGTCAGCATGATGACATCACTTCCGGGTGACATCATCACACCAGCAATATAGGGGGAGGTTCCCCCCACTGGTCCAATATGGGCCGGTGGTTTGGGAACATCCCGGGTGGGGAAGCCCCTGCCCAGACCGGGGGCTTGGCAACCCTACTCCCATCCCTCCCCAGACATGCTCACCAGCATTTGGATGAAGTTGCACTTCCAACACTTGTCTCTGGTGACATGAATTTTGATCAAGACAACAGACTCTTGCTAGTTGTTTCATTTTTTCTTTGCCTCTCAATGAAGGCAACCCCCCCTTTTTTTTGATGTTGTGGGATTAATGAGCTGTGAACAGCAATAGGAAGGGAAATAATTGCTTACAGTGAACTGTTTCTAGCTCTGCTTGGCTTGCTCCAAACCACGGCTTTCTCTTTGAGCAAAGCCTCCTTCAGATGCTTCACCAACTCTCCTCTGCCCAGGCTAGGGTTTTTAAACCCTTCTGATTGGCCTGCTAAAATGAATGTGGAGGCGTGAGAGAGATTTTATTTATTTTATTTGCATCCCGCCCTCCCCTAACAGGCTCAGGGCAGCTAACAACAGTTAAAACAACATAATATTGTTAATAAAACCTCATTAAAATCATTACATATGGTTTCCTACAATTTCAGATTACAATCCCTAAAATCCAAGATGATGTCATTATTGACAAAGCAGGTGGGAGTGATCTGACTTTTGCTGCAATTGAATGGAGAAGGCAGACAGAGCTGACTCCAAATTTTTGTGGGGAAGCCCTCCAGTGGTCTACCCTTTAAGCACACTGATGCATCATACACAGAAATGTGACTCTTTCACAGTCCTTTAAGCCAGCCCCATAGCTAGGAGCCATGGGGGGAGGGGGCCATGGGGGGCCATGGGAGGTGGGAACCCTTTAAATCATGCAGGAGGCTGGTGATTGCTCCTGCTGCCCCTCCTGTGTGATTTAGAGCCCACTGATCAGCTGATTTATGGGCCCTATAAATGGCATGGGTGCCCCTCCTGTGCAACTTAAATCATGAGCTCCTGGAGGAGGTCAGGGCCCCACGAGAACTCGTACAGTTCTGCAGGGCCTGTAAGAGGACACTCTTCCACTGGGCATTTGCAAGTTAGATCACTGGCTACTACAGTCTCCCAAAAATATCTGGACCACCTCTTGCAATCTGCTCCACATAGAACATCTGGACCATTTTACGGAGAACACCTAGCTGGAATAGCAAGACAACACACTTAAGATCATAGCACCTGAAATGTCAATGTTTTAAATTGTTTTTAATGTTTTATTGTATGTTTATACTCATGCACATGCATGACCATGTGAGCCGCCCTCAGCCTGCCTCGGCGGGGAGGGTGGGATAAATTCATGATCAAAATTCATGTCACCAGAGACAAGTGTTGGAAGTGCAACTTCATCCAAATGCTTGTGAGCATGTCTGGGGAGGGATGTGAGTTGAATTAAATAATTTTTTAAAAAACTGGAAGTCAGGAGTGCAGCTCTGCCTGGGGCAGCCAAACCCCCAGCACCGGCCCTGCCAAGATGGCAGACCTGAAAACACTGCGCACAGTGCCTGGAGTTCCATAAGGAAGGAGAGATGGAACAGAAATGCGATTCAGTTATTTATTTCTGTCTTGCATCTCTCCACAAGGGCTCACAAAATTGGCCTGATGATGCAAGTTTGATTTTAATAGAGCTACTTAAAAAAGTGATTCTGCTAGCAATAACCATGAGTTTGTTTACCACAGTTATGAATGCACTGCGAAAGTCTCACATGTATCGGTCTAAGTATATATATATCCTTCCTGGTCACCAAAGAAAATTCACATTTAGTATTAGTAGGAAGAAAAAGAAAGGTCTTGTTAGTGCTTTTGATTTCTCTTCTTTACACTATCTAGTGTTGGCTCAACAAAACACCTTGTGTTCACTAAGGGTGCATGTCATTCCCAGAGATGTACAGCTGGAAGGGAAGCCCAAGGGTCATCTAGTCCAAACCCCTGCTCAGTGCAGGAAATTCACAACTACCTCCCTCCTCAACACTCCTCCAGTGACCCCTCTTCTACACCCAAAGGAAGGCAAAAAACCTCCAGGATCCCTGGGACAGTCTGGCCTAGAGAAAAATTCCTTACTGACCGCAAAGTGTCAATCAGCATTACCCTGGGCCAGCGGGAGCCAAATTGTGGCTCAGGAGCCACATGTGGCTCTTTCGCATATATGGTGTGGCTCTCGAAGCCCCCACCACTCCATTGGCTGACTTGGAGAAAGCATTTCTCTCTTTAAATCACTTCTCCAAGCCAAGCTAGCTGGTGGCTTGGAGAATGCATTTAAAGTTAAAGTTCCTTCCTTCCTTCCTCCCTCCCTCCCTCCCCTCAAACATCTGATGTTCATGTCTTTGAACACTCAAACATCTGACGCTTATTCTATATGGCTCTTAGGTTAAGCACATTTGGCCACCTCTGCCCTAGGCATATAAGAAAGGGCCGCAAGAGCCAAGCACTGGCTCATCCCTTATCCATCCAGTTGTTCTTCCAGGGACAGAACAAGAATTATTCACTTAGTGACTATACATGTCCATATCTATAGGGTTGGCTCCTCACCTCCTTTTCCACTTGTGGCAAGTGATTCTGCTCACAGAAGAGGGAGACTGCAGTTTCCCTTCATTTCCCTCCTCTCGCTGAAGCCCACCCCCCACTTCAACCTCCTTGATGCCCATATGGTTCACTGCCCTGTGGTGGGGGAGAGGAATTTCAGGTCAGTCCTGGTCTCATCAGATCTCTGAAGCTATGCAGGATTGGCCACGGTACTTGGACAGGAGACCATTGAGGAATTCAAGGGTTGCTATGCAAGAAATACCAAACCATCTCTGCTGATTTCTTCCCTTGAAGACCCTTTGAGATGATGCCATAAGTTAGTTGCAACACGAGGACCCTTTCCACCACCAGAACACTGCAATAGAAGGGGGTAGGTGGCAAAAATTTCCACTTAGGCAGCTCTGCTCCACATTCCCTGCATATCCAGGGCTTTTTTTTTGTAGCAGGAACTCCTTTGCAAAATAGGCCACACACTCCTGATGTAGCCAATCCTCCAAGAGCTTACAGGGCTCTTAGTACAGGGCTACTGCAAGTTCCAGGAGGATTGGCTACATCAGGGGTGTGTGGCCTGATATGCAAAAGAGTTCCTGCTACAAGAAAAACCCCTGACCCAAACCATAGATGCCAGCCTCTTTCACATTCCCTGGAAAGGGGGACAAGCCAGAAACAGAAGGGGTGCGATGCCCCACCACATGGCAATGTTCACTTCTAACCTGTACACTTCTACTCCCTGGACACTGATGTTGCATCTCATTTCCCCAGCCTTTCTTTCTCCTCTCCTCTTATTTCTCGTATATTACTAAACATTAATCACCATCAGAAACATGCAGCACAGCTTACAAGGAAGGTTATTTGTGCCGAACAAATTAATATCTTCAGGAAAGCTGCCTCCATTGTCATTCATATCTCCAGCAATACATGGCAGCGAGACAGGTTGCCAGAATTGATTTCATGACAGTCGGGCAGACGGCAAAGAGGTGAACTTAATTAGGTGCCGAGAAACTTGACAGGCTTTCAGTCTATTTATAACAGGGTCTCCTTTTTTTTTCAGTTTTCAAGTGTGAAGGACAATCAATGGGTGAGGGTCTGATCCAGTTTGGCACCACACACCGACGTAACTCAACATCAAGGCAACTGAAGCAAAAGCAGAAAGTCATCTGCAGAGTGGACAAAATGTTATCAAAGCAGTCTCTGGATCATTCCACCGTCCACAGCAGCCAAGGAGGATTCACGTGATTCACTGTTCTATTATATAATAAGTCTCCCTGCACAGAGAAATGTTGACACATTAAGCTGAGTCAGACCATTAGTCTACCCGGGTCAGTATTGTGTTCTTGGACTGGTAGCAGCTCTTGGGGGTATCAGGTGGAGGGCCTTCACATTATCTACCACCCAGTGGTTTTAATTGAAGGTGCCATGGATCGATCCCGGGACTGTGACAAACTGCACCTTTTTAAAAGCTTCCAAGAGTAGAGTAAAGATATGTGAAGGGTTAACTCTTCACTGAGCCTTGAGTTACAGGCTGCTCTGAGCAATCTGATTGGACTGCATCAGCTAAGCAGACAGAGTCTTGAGATAGCAAGATGCTGAGGGGAGTCTGTCAGATTTGTTCCTTGACTGGAGAGAGTTTCATTTCAGCCTTAGCTTGGTTTAATATATAGACAGAAGAAATGAGAGGAAGTAGCTAGGAAGTTTGGGAAGTAAACTAAGACTCCCATTCAGGCCAAGGAAAGGGGATACAACTTCTAGGGAGAGAAGAAGATTCCCAACCCAAATGAACAGTGAAAATCCTCGGAAGAGTACAGAGATCCCTGGTCTGGTGTGAATAAAAACTGCTCAGAGAGACCTAAAGAGTCAGCGCGTTTTCGCACAGAGCTTACCCCGGAGCAACGTCCTTCTTCACCGCGCAGCGTCTGCACGGATTTTGCACCAACTGCTCCGCAGAACCAGGAAGAGCCTTTTGCGTCACAAATGTAAACCACTAAAAACCAGTTTACGTTAGCGACGCAAAAGCCGTGGCTCTTCGCAGCTCTTCCTGGTTCTGCGGAGCAGCTGGTGCAAAATCCGTGCAGACGCTGCGCGGTGAAGAGGGATGTCGCTCTGGGGGTAAGCTCTGTGCGAAAACGCCCTCAGTCAAAAGCTGGTGTTTCAAAAGAAGGAGTTTGGGTACTGAAAAGGGTGTACCAACCATCTGGGAAACCAAAAGAGTTTGAAAGATGCTAAAGAAAGTGTGTCGGAGTCTTAAGGAAAAACACTGGAACAAAAGCCTCTCAATTTTTTTTTAAAAAGTATCAAGAAACTGAAAAAGCTTATGAAACACTCATTAACCTGTACATAAGAACTGAAGTCTGTGCCAAAACTGGTTTTACCTCAAAAAATTCAACCCCTGAAGTCACCTGTCCTTTCCCCTCTACATCAAACAAAATATTTTGTTCTCTTTGAATTTTAAAAACATCTCAAGTGCTATTATCAGCAGTTTAAGTTAAAGAGGGCTTCAGATCCTTTCCTCAAGTTCCTGGGCTGTGCCAAAAAGCCAAAACACTGAACTGTCAAAGGGTGGGCCAGCCAGACTTCCTCACTAAAGAAGAAGATATATTACATGAACAGTTCAGTCACAGAGGGGAACAGAAAAACGGAGGAAAAATTTTGCCTCTGAGGGAGGGAAGTGGAAGGGGTCCATCATAGGGATCTTCTGCAAGCAAGGCAGGTGTTGTTCAGCCTTGAGCAATGCCCACTGGGCTACATGACCTCACGGTAGCAGAAAGTTCAAACTGCATTTGCCCCCCAAGTCAGAATAAAGAGTCAGACACAAGGAAGTTCGATAAAACTAAGGGCCACTTTATTTAAAAAGCAAGGGTTAACCAGAACTGCAGCCTGGTCAGGGCCAGGAGTCATAACAAACACCTCCCTTGTCATTCAATGGGCGACCAACCCAGCCCCTGGATGGAGCTGTACACCACAGCTCCAACCCAGCCAGCTCAGCAAACAGGCAAAGCTGAGAAGGCCCAACCACAAGCTATACACCTCACGGAAGGAACCTTCCAGGTAAGCCCCCAAAGGATGGTCTGCATTCTCCCACCCGGGAGTTGATGGGTCAACCAACCCAAAGGCTGATCCTGCCAGACTCCTAACCCCTTTCTGGTCCTCCCCTAGCTGCATAAGATCATAAACCACAAAAAACCTGCCATAACTAAAGTGTCCAACCTATTTAACAGCACCTCCCTATAGTTTAGGATGTATTTAGAAAGCAACATGTTCTAAACCAAGGGGAAAAAACCGAAACAAAATGACAATCCAAGACACTGCATTTTAAAGCTATTTTTAACAATTAAGCAATTTTAAATATACATCAACATTCATTGAACTCCACCTCCAGACGTTGAATCGTTGCTAGCGATTGGGAACACACAGTGCCAAAAAGTCTGAATCTGTAATGCAATCCGGAATGGAACAATGTGAATCAGATGATTTAAATTTCATACATCATGCAGATCTTTTCTCTTTTTTTGCATATATTACTTGGCTCATAGGAATTCTACAAAAATGTCCATTTTTTTTTTTTGCTTTAGTTAAATGGCTCAGTTTTGCCATCTAATTGGAACATTTGGTTTTCGAAGGCATATCACTGAACACATGCATTATGACAACTCAATAAATAAGCACTAAACGACGCAGCCTTCTCCTGAAGAGTTCCAAAGGATAGTATTACATATGACTGCATCCGAGCAGTCTGGAAAAGCTGCTGTCACAGCCGTGCTCCCCCACCTGAGTCGGTGGCTAGGCTGGTGGAGGTGAATTCTGAAGGCGGCTCTTAACAGACTTTGTTTACACGTGTGGGTTCTTCTGAAATAACTAACATTTGTCTTTGCCTTCAAACCGAGAACCACAGCCATATTCGCTGTGTCCCACAATTGTGCCATAAAGCAACTGTGAAGAAAAGCTTTACTCAACAGGATATCAGAGGTTTACTGTGATGTGTAAACACCCCCATGCCCACAAAATCTAATTTCGAAACCAAACACATTTTTTTTTCCACGGCACACAAGGCATTTTTTTGCCACAGCTAGAGAATGAGGACAAGCACACTGGAGACCAGCCGGTCACAGGCAATCCATTACACTGATCTACATCGACAAAGCCACCAACAGAGAAATGTAGCCGTAGCGGTAGTAATGCATAATATAGACAAGAATCTCCATTTGTTTCCATTCGTTGCCCCTAGAGATACAGCTGCTTTAAAATGTTGACTGTAAAGCCATTTATCATGGTATAATGGTCGCTGCAAAATATCGGCAAAATCCCTAACTATGATGCAACTCATATTTGTTGATTTGGCCCACAAATTGTTCGTTGACAGGAAAATCTAAAGTGTGTGAACAGAATATTCACTGGGAAAAAATCTTGCACATTTTCTCATCTTGTTCCGACTTGGCATTAGATTTCTCTTTGGACCTCTTTCAAGTTTATGGATTAATTGAAAACAAGCCCCAAGTCTCATTTATGGCTTGAGCTGTAATAAGATACTCTGTCTGTGTGTCTGTGTGCATGTGTGAACATTTTTTTTACACTGCTTCAGATCATTTTCAGAAACTTTGCAGCAATCCTTGTGGAAAAGTTTGTTTATTAACTTCTTTTGCTCTCAATTGCTCTTTATCACCTAGCCCAAGATGACTGACTACATAGGATTGTATAATATAGTCATGTTTGTTAAGAACATAGGAATATAAGAAGAGCTGTTTTGAGATCAGACCAGTAGTCCATCTAGTCCAGCATCCTGCCTCACACAGTGGCCAACCAGTTTCTCTGGACAGCCAACAACAGGGCAGAGAGGCCGAGGCCTTCCTCTGATGTTGCCTCCTGGTACTGGGATTCAGAGGCTTACATGGAGGTTCCCCGCAGTCACCAGGGCTAGTTGTCACTTACAGACCTATCCTCCAGGACTCTACCTAATCCGCTTTAAAGTCTGTCTATGCCTGTTGCCATCACTACATCTTCTGATAGCAAATTCCTCATTGTAATCACTCGCCATATAAAGAAGTATTTCCATTTTTCATCTTGAACCTACTGCCCATCCGCTTCACTCAATGCCCTCAAGCTCTAGTGTTTTGGGAGAAGGAAAAATGTCTTCGTCAACTTTCTCCAGATCGTGCACAATTTTATAAACCTCTATCATGCCTGCCCTTTAGTTATCTCTTTTCTAAACTGAAAAGTCCCAGACTCTTCAGCCTTTCCTCATAGGGAAAGTGTTCCATCATGTTCATTACATGGTCTGACGAGAGCTACTTGGTGTTCAAAATAAACAGCATTTCTGAATATAAGACAGGTTCAAGAGGGGATTGGATAAGCATATGGAGCAGAGGTCCATTTGTAGCTATTACCCACAGCGTATCATTGGAACTCTGTCTGGGGCAGTGATGCTCGATATCCTCGGTGCTTGGTGTAGGGGACAGTGGGAGGGCTTCTAGTGTCCTGGCCCCACTGATGGACCTCTTGATGATAGCAGAGGTACCAAATGCCATTGCCCCAATCTGCTTAAGGATTTAAAGGTGACTGCCAGTGTATTGACCTATACCCAGTTATCAAACATGTGTTTCCAAAATTTGGAATTTCCAAATTACCTGGCTTCTTTTTGTGAAATCCAGTTCCTGAGGAATTCTCCTTTTTCAATTTTCAAAATTATTTGCTGTACACTGTTCAAGGCAAATGTACCATAGCATGGGTAAACCTGAAAGCTGAGAAAACAAAAGATCAATATATGATGTTATATACAAATAATAACCAATTGTGTACAGAAAGCACCACACAGATAGCCAGTTCGGTGTATTTTATTTATTTTATTTATTTATTTAGAATTTATATCCCACCCTTCCCACGAATGGCTCAGGGCGGGTGGTTAAGTGTGTGGACTCTTATCTGGGAGAATCGGGTTTGATTCCCCACTCCTCCACCTGCAGCTGCTGGAATGGCCTTGGGTGAGCCATAGCTTTTGCAGAGTTGTCCTTGAAAGGGCAGTTTCTGTGAGAACTCAGCCCCACCCACCTCATAGGGTGTCTGTTGTGGGGGAGGAAGATAAAGGAAATGGTGAGCTGTTTTGAGATTCTGAAATTCAGAGTGTAGGGCAAGAGAGAAATCCAATATCATCATAACTTAAGGTAATAACAGTTCAAGAGCCAAATGCAAATATTCTAATGCAATGAGACATAACAAAGTGCTACACATGTTTTGGCAATGAGCTTTCATCATTGGCTCACACAAAAATATAATCAGTGCAATCACGCAATGAAAAAATCATAATAAATCACAAAGACCAGTGAGATAGCCAAATAAAAAAAAATGAATATACTATAAACTCTTTATAACAAGACAAGAACACAAGAGAAGCCATGTTGGATCAGGCCAATGGCCCATCCAGTCCAACACTCTGCGCCACAGCATAGCCAAAACTCAGGGGCCATGAGGAGGTCCATCAGTAAGGCCAGAACTCCAGAAGCCCTCCCACTGTGGCCCCCCAAGCACCAAGAATACAGAGCATCACTGCCCCAACAGAGTGTAGTAGAAGTAGTTATTTATTGTGGCCTTTTGACCAACATACAATTCAATCAGATATAAAATACAATAGTAAAAATTCAAATTTAAGAACTTTTAGGGTGCAATTCCCATAATTTGATAATTAATGCACAAACTTCACATGGAATCTTAGCATTATTATCAGATAAAAGCTTTGCTTTGTCTGTGTTTATGTATGTTTAGGAATCAAATCAAGTAGTGGGGTAATAATTCCATGATGAACCTCACTGTAGAGTGGACAGCTAAAGAACATGTACTCTACAGACTCAAACCCCCCCTAGGGGACAGGAGCAGAACCTTTCAGGGTAGGGGATTTTATTGTATCCACCTTCGATAACTGCAGAAGGGAGAGCAAAACACCTAGCTAAACACTCTTCTAAAGCTATTTACTTCCACAGAGGCCAAATACGCTGCCAGTTCATTAGTGCTTTTGACATTTAGCAGTGCCCCATGTTTCAATGCACTGTAAATATCCGATTGACGCTCTATATCATCAATTCTTTGTTTAATCAGCCCTTTTGCTTGCTCAGCTCCATATGCTAGGAACAGAGTGTCCCATCTAGACCTTGTGGCTAATAGACGCAATATCATTCACATCTGGATATCACTGGTCAGGTGAGTAATACCAATGCATCAACAAATGGATACCAAGCAGCAGTTCAAGGCCAATGTGCCATAGCACTTCAGTGAGTTTGCACTTTGTGTCCCGTTGACATTCCTAAGTGCATGTGAGCATGGATGAAACAATGCACAATAAAAGTAACCATAATGTGACTGATCATACATCACATCAGGATCCCTTTTGCATGGATTCACCTCTAAGAGACCTTGTAGGAAGCTGCAGATGTTGTCCATTTTTATTTTAAAGAGAAAGCAGAGAATGGGGAACATGCAAGTCCCCAATATCACACGTTTGCTCTCTGCCTAACAAGCTGCTCAGACAGCCTGATTCACATTCGATCCCAGCTCATACAGTGTTTGAGAGGATCTGGTTGCTTTCAGTTGAGAAAGAGGCTCGTGGACCATAAAACAAAACCCAATTGTTTCCTTTCTATTCAGCTCGCTCAAGTCCGGTGTCAAATGAGACTACGTAACATTCGGTGGCAACAATGCACCGGCACTAATTAAACTGTCCTTTGTTGCTGACCCTGACTTAGACTTCATTCTCTTTTGGAAGGTCTGTGATACTGCTTAATTAAAAGGAGCTCGCTGTGTATGGAAAAATACAAAAAAAGCCCCTTTCCTTTGGCTTGATGCTGTTTATCGGTTGCACAGCTGAGCACCTGGGTCACACTCTCTTTTCTTCTCTGCTCTGTGTGTTTGCCTAGTACTGATTTAAAAGGTCAGCGTTCTGCCGCAGGGGGGTGCACCTGGTTCCACTTCACAGTGCCATCAAACCTGGCTTATTGTGTGATTAGATGGAACCGAGGTTTCCTGGCAAAGGTCTCAGTTAAAGGGGAGAAGACAGGGCTTTTTGTAGCTGAAACTCCTTTGCATATTAAGGCACACACTCCTGATGTAGCCAATCCTCCAAGAGCTTACAGTAGGCCCTGAACTAAGACCCCTGTAAGCTCTTGGAGGATTGGCTATAGCAGGGGTATGTGGCCTAATATGCAAAGGAGTTCCTGCTACAAAAAAAGGCCAGGGAGGGGGTTTCTGTAGTCATCATCTACCACTTTTTTTTGCAGATGTGGTGGAGGGGGGAACAACACCTCACTTACATAAACCTCCAAATGACTGAGGATTGTATGTGGAGAGGGGTGGGGCTGTGGCTCAGTGGCAGAGCTATTAGTCACAGGGTATAGATGGAACTCTCTGATTGGGGCAGCGATGCTTTGTATTCTTGGTGCTGGAGGGGGCAACAGTGGGAGGGCTTCTAGTGCCCTGGCCCCACTAGTGGACCTCCTGATGGCATCTGGGGTTTTTTGGCCACTGAGTGTTAGACTGGATGGGCCATTGGCCTGATCCAACATGGTTTCTCTTATGTTCTTACATTCTCTTATATTTGGTATGCAGAAGGTCCTAGGTTCAATTCCCAGTATCTCCATTTAAAGAATCTGGCAGTAAGTGATAAGAAAGACCTGAAAGCCTGGCAAGCCACTGTCAGTCCGAGTAGACAATCTTGACTGTGATGAACTAAAGGTCTGATTCAGAATAATGTCTACACATTTTAGCTACTTATCTGAAATATCTATGTGTGTTATATTGCCACCAAGTCTCTTCTGACTTATAGAAACCCTATGAATTAATGAACTCCCAAACATCCTATTGTTAACAGCGCTGCTCAGCAATTTCAAACTAAGGGGTGTGGCTTCCTTGACTGAGCAAATCCATCTTGTGTTGGGTCTTCCCAGGGCTTTTTTTGTATCAGGAACTCCTTTGCATTTTAGACTCCTGCTCCAATGTAGCCAATCCTTCTGGAGCTTACAGTAGGCTCTGTAAGAAGAGCCCTGAAAGTTCTTGGGGGATTGGCTATAGCAGGGTGTGTGGCCTAATATGCAAAGGAGTTCCTGCTACAAAAAAAGCCCTGGGGCTTCCTCTTTTGCTACTCCCTTCACCTTTATCTCCTTTGACTCAAATCAGCTAATGGAGCAGCAAAAAAGTTGTGAGGACGCCAAAATAGCATAATAGGCCATTCATGAGACAAAACGATGCATAGGTCAAAAATTGGATCAGCCCAGTTCAGCCTTCTGAAAGTCCTTGGAAATACAACTGTCTTACATCCCTTCCGTGATGCAGAAAATGAAGCAGGGACTACAGCAGCAGCAATGAGTAGATATCTCCAGTCCAATCCCTTGAACTGCATGCTTGCCAAGATCCAGCCTTATGAGTGCCGCAAAAGAGCTGTTGAGTCACAAAATATTTTAAAAAATGAACAACGTATCACATTGAAATGAAACTCTGGAAGACTGAAGCAGTTTTCAAATCATTCACTTTCCCCAAGAAAATACATTATACTTATACCCCACACAGACATATCAAATGGCATTGTCAGACTGAATTTATCCCTCCTGTGTTTGCACAGAAGAAGTAATTCCAACTGTGAACCAGATGTTAATCAGTCATATGTATCCAACTGCCAGTGGAATTTACTGAGCAGGACTTTCCTGCTTCCCCCCTCCTGCTGCAACTCAGTATGACCTGCCCCAGTTTTGATCTTGGGGGTCACTAGACCCTCAGGAACAGTATAAGGGCTAAAGTGAGCATCTGAAGTGGGAGGGGGAGTTGGTACAACCCCCCACTCCTGGTTCTGAAGACTGGAGGCTCTTGAAGTGTATGACTGGATATATGCTGCTGCTACTGTCTTTGCTGTGGATTTTTGGTAAGCTGCTAATCTATTGTTGATTACTCACACACTATTTAGAGCCATTCTTAAGAGGAACCCTGCTAGATCAGACCAGTGGTCCATCTGTTCCAGCATCCTGTCTCACACAGTGGCCAACCAGTTCCTCTGGGCAGCCAACAACAGGGTAAAGAGTTTGAGGTCTTCCCACGATACTGCCTCCTAACTGTTATTCGAAGGTTCCCACGATACTGCCTCTGTATATGATGATTCTCTTTGGTTAGCATGGCTTGTAGCCATTGTAACCTATCTTCCATGAATACGTCTTATCATAAGACCATAAGAAAACATAAGAGAAGCCATGTTGGATCAGGCCAATGGCCCATCCAGTCCAACACTCTGTGTCACACAGTGGCCCAAAAACCCAAGTGCCATCAAGAGGTCTACCAGTGGGGCTAGAAGCCCTTCCACTGTGCCCCCCCAAGCACAAGAATACAGAGCATCACTGCCCCTTATCCCCTTTTAAGAAGAGTCCTTCTGGATCAGACCAGTGGTCCATCTAGTCCAACATCCTATCTCACACAAAGGCCTCTGGAGGGCAAACAACAGGGCATAGAGACTTGATGCCCCTGATATTGCCTCCTGGCATTGGGATTTAGAGGCTAACAGCCCCTGAATGTAGAAGTTCCCTTTAGTCACCAGGGCTAGTGGCCACTGGTAGACCTATCCACCATGAATCTATCTAGTCCTCTTTTAAAGTAGCTTATTCCTGTGGCCATCACTACATCCTCTGGCAGTGAATTCCACAACACTCTTTAAAGAAGTATCTTTTTGTCTATTGTGATCTACTGCCCATCAGCTTTACTGGATGCTCTAGAGTTCTAGTATTTTGGGAGAGGGAGAAAAATTTCTCTTTGTTAATTCCCTCCAATCCATGCATAATTTAATAAACCTCTATCATGTCTTCTTATAGTTGTCTCTTTTCTAAACTGAAAAGTCCCAGACTCTTTATCTTGTTTGATGGATTTGCCTGAGTTTTGCAATACCCGTATATGTTAACCCAGGAGTGATTGCCAAATATAATACTGCATCATGATCTTTCACAACAGTTCTGTAATTAGAATAATTCTACAGGTATACTTGGGGATCTAAGGGGAAAATGGACTTTTAACACATATGAAAGAATGCCTTCACCCATTTTTGAAACCTTGTTACTTTATCATCTATAGAAGAAATCAACTTTCTTTTTGACCAGGTCAACAACAACCTGATCCTAATCTTTTGTGATTTTCTGCAAAGTCAGATGCCCCAATGCTGGCATTTTAAAACAATTTCCCAGAATATTAAAGCTGATTGAGGATAATGACCATTTTGAATCAGTGATTTCAGTCAGCTCTGAGATTCATTGCCTGAGGTTACAAAGATCCAAGATTTTGTGCAGGTGAAAATTTGAATCAGATGGCACTTCAATATATCTAAAATAAGTAATCCCATGCAATCATGAATATTCTAGGTATTAAAATTGTTTTGGGGCTGTAAAAAATCAATAGATTTCTTTTTTTAAAAAGGTAAGTATTATTAACAGAATAATTCCTTGCTTTTTTGTATTCAGGGGATTATTTCTGTAGTCATGGAAACTTTGACAATAGCAGTATTTGCATGATGTATCAGTTCCTAATATGGAACATCTTGCTATTTCCAGGAAATGCCTACATAAGAGATCTTCAGGCATTTCTTCCTTATAATTACTATTTCTCTGCCTTACCATTTATCTGCCTTGCTGACTTGCAGGGCTTTTTTTTAAAACAGGAACTCCTTTGTATATCAGACCACACACCCCTGATGTAGCCAGTCCTCCAGGAGCTTACAGTAGAACCTGCACGAAAAGCCCTGTAAGCTCTTGGAGGATTGGATACATCAGAGGTGTGTGGCCTGATATGCAAAGGAGTTCCTGCTACAAAAAAAGCCCTGCTGACTTGTACACGTTTACTGGTGGAACATGAAAAACAGCTACTAATTTGGTAGGACTTGCAGTTTGGTCTGCCAAAAAGTGAGGCAATGATAGAAATAAAAAGTTGCGGTTCTAAGACCCTGTAGACCCACCTGACACACTGTGTCATGAACACGTCAACATATGAAACTGCCTTGGTCCATTAAAGTCAGTATCATCTACTCAGACCTGCACAGGCTCTCCAAGTTCTCAGACTGAGGTCTTTCACATCACCCACTGCCTAACTTTTAGCTGGAGATGCTGGGGATTGAACGTGGGACCTTCTGCATGCCAAGTGGATGCCCTACCACTGACCATGGTCCCTCCAAAATAGCAGTAGTCATTTCTTCTTCCTTCTCCTTTCTCATAGCCGTTAGCCCCATTTCAGCACCAAGGACAAGGCTCTCAGTCTATCCATTTATTGTGTATCTGATGTCCTACTATGTGCCGCTACGTATTTCCTAAATTAAAATTTGGCATCTGTAAGTCCCTAATGATGTGCATTTGGGGGGCTTGGTTTTCTTTGTTTGTTTCATTTTAACTGTTTGCTTTGAAGCTTCGTTCATTGTCATGACACTCACTATCCTCCCATTCAGTTTCCTAGTTTTATTTCCCACTGGTTGCAGTCAGAAATATTGCTGGCTGTAACGTCTCTCTTTCCCACACAGTTTCGAAGCCATTTGCATGCACAGGAGGCTCTCTACCAGACTTCGGAGATACAGAAAGATTATAATTTTATAGACAATTGGAAGAAAGATGCAGGGAAACGAACAGACAAAATGACATCCACTCATTCATAATGATTTGTTTTCATTTTTATTTCATTCATTCTGCTTATTTCCCCCTTTCATCTTAAAAAAAGAATGCAAATGCTACAAACACAGGCACAGCACTGTAACAACAGCACCCTTCAAATGTCTCCAGACGTTTCATATACACGATGTTAGAAACCTTTACATCAACACTTTAAGGAAATCTGTATTGGATTTCAGCTGGGGCAGAGGCCTAACCCTGAACAAGGGCTTGTGTGAACAGACATTGCTTGAGTTAATCTGCTGCAGAATAGCTGGGACAGACTGCACCCCTTCAGGCTGCTAGGAGCCATTCTGTCTTTGGGTGCTCCCTTAGGTCAGTGCAAACAGACACTTACCCAGTTGGCAAAGGGCTGGATTTGACCACATCCCTGTTGATGATATTGGATTTATATCCCACCCTCCACTTCGAATCTCAGAGTCTCAGAGCAGCTCATAATCTCCTTTATCTTCCTTCCACACAACAGACACCCTGTGAGCAGTGGTGGGATTCAAATAAATTAACAACAGGTTCTATGTCCTAATGACCATTTTAACTATATCAAAAGATATACCGAAAGGTAGTTTAATAATTCACGCATTAAATACTGCAATAAGAACAGTAAAAGGGGTAAAGACAACTAGATTATGTTTAAAGAAAGATTTATTGAAGATATTTCCATATTGGGAGTTCTGGCCCTCACATTTAAAGGGATGGCACACCTTTTCAATGCCTTCCTTTCATAGGAAATAATGAAGGATAAGGGCACCTTCTTTTGGGGCTCATAGAATTGGACCCCCTGGTCCAATCTTTTTGAAACTGGGAGGGTATTTTGGGGAGAGGCACTACCGTCCTCCACACCGAAGACTGCCCATTTATACTCACTCTCTGTTTCCTATTACTCAGCCAGTTTTTGATCCACAAGAGGACCTGTCCTTTTACTCCATGACTCTCAAGCTTTCTAAGGAGCCTTTGATGAGGAACTTTATCAAAAGCTTTCTGGAAGTCAAGGTAAACAACATCTATTGGGTCCCCTTTGTCCACCCCCTCAAAGAACTGTAACAGGTTAGTGAGGCAAGATCTCCCCTTACAGAACCCATCCTGAGTCTTCCTCAATAACCCGTGTTCATCAATGTGCCTGCTCATTCTGTCCTTGATAATGGTTTCTAACAACTTTCCCGGTATTGAAGTCAGACTGACTGGCCTGTAATTTTCCGGAAATCCTCTGGAACCCTTTTTAAAGATGGGGGTGACATTTGCTACTTTCCAGTTTTCAGGAACGGAGGCAGATTTCAATGAAAGATTACATATTTTTGTCAGAAGATCAACAAGTTCAACTTTGAGTTCTTTCAGAACTCTCGGATGTATGCCATCCGGACCTGGTGACTTATTAGTTTTTAATTTGTCTATCAGTTGTAGGACCTCCTCTCTTGTCACCTCAATCTGACTCAGGTCTTTCAACACCCCTTCCAAAATTAGTGGTTCTGGAGCGGGCAAACACTTCTCGTCTTCCACAGTGAAGGCAAAAAATGCATTCAACTTCTCAGCCATTTCCCTACCCCTGATGTAGCCCATCTTTGTATTAAGGTACTCATGATGTTATACATGGTTTACTAGCCTTCCCCTTTAAATCCGCACAACCTTGTGCAGTAGGTGGGGCTGACAGACACAGCACCATCCTTAGGAGATCTAACTCAGACTCACGCAGGTCTATGCAACTGGGCTGCATAGGGAAATGGCTTTAGGATTGCGCTGATAGTGACTGATTGAAATCAGCCTGTGAGTTTTGCAGGAATTTGACCTTCAGTCTTCCCAGTCCAGAATTCTGATTGCAACAAATCTTGGCTTCTTCTTCTGGCCAATTAAATAAAACACGATTGCTCCTAACTTTGAACAATTTGAACAATTGCTTTGAACAATTTTGAGGAAGAGAAGAAGAAGAAGAAGAAAAAGAAGACCATAGATTTATACCCCACTCTTCTCTCTGAATCAGTCTCAGAGTGGCTTACAATTTCCATTATCTTCTTCCCCCACAACTGACTCCCTGTGAGGTAGGTGGAGCTGAGAGAGCTCTTCCAGAAGCTGCTCTTTCAAAGACAACCTCTGCAAGAACTATAGCTGATCCAAGGCCATTCCAGCAGCTGCAAGTGGAGGAGTGGGGAATAAAACCCAGTTCTTCCAGACAAGAGTCCGCACACTTCACCACCACAACAAACTGGCTCTTGATAGAAAGGATAAACAGGATAGAAACCTGGTAAACTAGTCACTAACTGCTGTTAATACACCTATGTCCTTACTAATGTTTGATTTTTTCCCTCTTCAGTGTTGGATCCAACCATTTTCTCGCCATAAATACCAACAACTGTCCATAACAATATAATTCCCAGGGTCCTGGGTGGGACGTGCCAAAAAAGTACCTTTTCAGGTTCAGGTATATTGGACTGGGAATATATTGGTAATTCCAATATTCCTGAATTCCAGATACCTGTATGGTAATTGGATGTGGAGGGTCCCCCCCCCCATTTCCAGTTTTTTCAGGACCATTATTCTGTATGGGGAATGGCTGGGGAAATGGAACAGTTGTTTTGAAAGGTTTCCAGGTGGCCAGGGGAGTTGTTTTTAGAAGAAGAAGAAGATATTGGATTTATATCCCGCCCTCCACTCCGAAGAGTCTCAGAGGGGCTCACAATCTCCTTTCCCTTCCTCCCCCACAAAAAACACCCTGCGGGGTGGGTGGGGCTGGAGAGGGCTCTCCCAGCAGCTGCCCTTTCAAGGACAACCTCTGCCAGAGCTATGGCTGACCGAAGACCATTTCAGCAGGTGCAAGTGGAGGAGTGGGGAATCAAACCCGGTTCTCCCAGATAAGAGTCCGCACACTTAACCACTACACCAAACTGGCTTTTAGAGGCACAAGCACCACAATCGCAGGGAAGCTGCTGGTGCCTGTCCTTTCAATCAGTGGCTCCCAACCTTTTTGGCACCAGGGACCAGTTTTGTAGCAGACAATTTTTCCACGGACTGTGGGGGGTGGTGCAGGGGTTCTTGCTGCCCCAGGCCACCCTGCTCCCATGTCCCTGCCCCCATGGGGCAGCCTCAGAGCGAGGCCACACTGCCTCTTTCGTCCACCACCGTGTTTGGAGTGAGGCTGTGTGGGTGGGCAAAAGGGGTGGTGGAGCAAGCCTGCTCTCCTCTATGCCTGGGAAGCAGGGCTTGGAGCCCTTTGCCGAGGGGCATGCCGGGTCTGGTAGTCTTTCGAGCCTCCTGCCTGCTGCGCTCCCGAGCGCAAGGACTACGGGTCCCAGAAGGCACCGCGGTGGTTAGCTTGAGCTGCTTTTTCCTCGGCGCCTGAGTTTTAATCACACGTGGGAGTGGTGAAGCTGGAAGGGGCTGGAGGGAGTGAGACGCAATTCCTGGCAGGGCATGCGTCTAACTTGTTCGCTTGGGCTTTTTTGCAGTCTGGTGGGGAAAAGAAACTGGTGAGTTTTAGGCACTTAGAGGGGAAAGTCCCCGTTGATCCGAGGGTGCCCGACCAACAAACGGTTCTATAGAACCGATAGCGCATTAGGTGACGGTTCCATAGAACTGGTGCGAACCTGCTGAATCCCACCACTGCCTGTGAGGCAAGTGGGGCTGAAAGAGCTCTCACAGTAAGAGCTATGGCTGACCCAAGGCCATTCTAGCAGCTGCAAGTGGAGGAGTGGGTAATCAAACCCGGATCTCCCAGATAAGAGTCCGCACACTCAACCACTACACCAAACTGCCTCTCAATTTATTTCTAAATTTCCAAATAGGAGGGACACTCAGAACTGGGACACCTCCTCCTGCTGTTGGAAGGGTGTCAACTGGAGAGCCAGTTTGGTGTAGTGGTTAAGCATACAGACTCTTATCGGGGAGAACCGGGTTTGATTCTCCACTCCTCCACTTGCAGCTGCTGGAATGGCCTTGGTTTAGCCATAGCTCTCGCAAGAGTTGTCCTTGAGTGGGCAGCTTCTGGGAGAGGTCTCTCAGCCCCACTTACCTCACAGAGTGTTTGTTGTGGGGGAAGAAGATAAAGGAGATTGTAAGCCACTCTGAGACTGATTCAGAGAGAAGGGCGGGGTATAAATCTACAGTCTTCTTCTTCCCATACTGCATTTACCTACAAGGCTTCCCATTGGGGAAAAGCAGAGGAAATAGGATATCAGGCAGGCAGCTGCCCATTGGGTCTAGGACCCGCCATTCCCATAGGCACATCCCCTAGGATAGAGGTAGAGGGTGAAGCCAGAGGTGGGATAACCCGTCAGGAAGTCCTTTAAAAGGTGAGACCTGGGAGAACCAGTGAAGAAGGGCCAGACCTCACCTGAAGCAGCTAGGAAGAGGTTACTGGCGGGAGCTGTAAAAAATCCCACTCCTCTTTCATTTTTTGAGATTCTTTCCAGTAGGGCAAGCCCTACTAGAGGAACCCTGGAGAAAGAGACAGCCCTGGAGTCTATATTCTACAGTCTATTTTACCACATCAGCCCTTTATCACACCACTACCATATATTTTGCTACATGCATAGATTTATTTATTATTATTTCATTTACACCCTGCCTTTCTCCCGGTAAGGACTCCTCTCCTCCTTTTTATCCTCACAACAACCTTCTGAGGGTAGATGAGGCTGAGAGTGGAAGAGTAGATCCAGGTCATCCAGCAAGCTCCCATGGCAGAGGAGGGGTTTATACCTGGGTCTCCAGATTCTAGTCTGTACACCACACTGGCCCTCGGGAGGCTTGTGACTGTGCTGAGATTTGAATCAGAGAGCTTTGATCTCACCATTCAGGCTTCAGTTTGGTATAAAGACAGACAGTTTGGTGTAGTGGTTAAGTGCACGGACTCTTATCTGGGAGAACTGGGTTTGATTCTCCACTCCTTCCAGCTTCTGGAATGGCCTTGGGTCAGCCATAGCTCTTATAGAGCTGTCCCTGAAAGGGCAGCTTCTGGGAGAGCTCTCTCAGCCCCACCTATCTCACAGGGTGTCTGTTGTGGGGCAGGAAGGTAAAGGGGATTGTAAACTGCTCTGAGATTCAGAGTAAAGGGTGGGGTATAAATCCATTTTCATCTTCTTCTTCTTCTTCAATTAAAACCTCACATCAAAGATGCAAATCTCATTCCTTTCTTACTTTGCAGTCCTCTTACCTTCATATTGTTATGGTCAAAGGGCTACATGATCAGAACGAGAGCCAAGAAAATAGTTCAGTGCTCTGTAATCCAACAGTGGGCTTATCAGAATGACACCCTTTTAAACCTATTGACTTCAGTGGGCTTATAGGGGTGAATGGGGTCAATACCCCCTCTAAGCTACGGAGTCTTGTGAGCAAAAAATCTACTTTGTGAGCTCCTGGCATCAAAATTGTGAGCTACTATATAAATTAGTTTGCTCCTGAGCAAAGACAAAAATGTGTGAGCCAGAGGTTAAAAAAAACCTGAGCAAGCTCACACTAACTCAGCTTAGAGGGAACACTGGATGGAATTCTATTTAGGATTGCACTCTAAAGCCATCAGCTTTAAATTGGCACCAATGGGATCAAGGCTCACTGCTTCAAACTGATGAGCATAGTTCATTCTCATTTCCCCAAACTCTCAAATTGTCATTGGGTCATTAGTATATTCTCTCCCTTATTTATGCTGACTTATTGTGGCTTCTAATTAAGCATTGCTTTTCTGGCTTAATTATGACTTTTCCTGACCTTTTCTGAGCATCAAAAGTATAATTGATTCTTTATCCTCGGCATTTCATCACATCTGCTTCTGTTCTGACATTTGGCTGTATTGCCAGAGGGCCATTTCCTTTGTTTTCCTCTCTGGTTGTCACATTTCTATCCAATATGTAGATTTTTCTCTCCCATTTTAAAGATACCCCTTACATGTGAGAGAATGTTTCTTGCTACTCAAAGTGGGCTGTAGTATTGGTGGTCTATTCCTAATATAGTGAACATTTTGAATATATTGAACAAAAACTGAATTCTAGACCAGGGGCTGAATCCTTGGAAGCCACTTTTACCTTAACTATATTGCAGGGGTGGCCAAACTGTGGCTCAGGAGCCACATGTGGCTCTTTCACATATATTGTGTGGCTCTCAAAGCCCTTTGGCCAGCTTGGAGAAGGCATTTGTCTCTTTAAATCACTTCTCCAAGCCAAGCCAGCTGCAGCTTGAAGAATGTATTTAAATTTAAAGTTGCTTTCTTTCTACCTCCCCTCCCTCCCCATCTCCTCCCTCCCTCCCTCCCTCCCTCCCTTCCTTCCTTCCTTCCTTCCTTCCTTCCTTCCTTCCTTCCTTCCTTCCTTCCTTCCTTCCTTCCTTCCTTCCTTCCTTCCTTCCTTCCTTCCTTCCTTCCTTCCTGTCTTGTGGCTCTCAAACGTCTGATCTTTATGTCTTGTGTCTCTCAAATATCTGATGTTTATTCTATGTGGCTCTTTAAGCAAGTTTGGCCACTCCTGCTATATTGTATTGCTGCCCAAGCATTATATCATAATCCAAACCTACCTTTCCATGGGTGGTGAAGGCATATCGCCCTAGCAGTAACTGCCTTAAAATTATGGAGTACATCTGCTCAGGCACAGCTGGAGCATTGCATACAACCATCATTCTACCTTTATTAGGCATTTGGAGTATTGCATACAATACTGATAGATGTATATTAAAGGGAGCATTGCATACAACCATCATTCTACCTTTATTAGGCATTTGGAGTATTGCATACAATACTGATAGATGTATATTAAAGAGTGGGCTATGTTTCTTACAGCTTAAAAGCATATTTCTCTGCTGTTTGAGTGAAAACAATGGCAATCGAATTCCAAACCTTTAATGGCATAACAATTGCAAATAAGAGTACACAGAATGTAAAAAGTTAAACATTAGGAGATAAAATCAAAACGAAGCAGAGATTGTATGTGCATTTATACACAACAGCAATCATTATTCTGTATCCTAAATTAAAATTTTGTAGATGTTTGAAGCAGAAGAGGCACCTGATCTTGTCAAATGGTGACCATCCCTTTCAATGTAGATCTGTTTCCCAAGTCCACATTTGCCATGTTCAAAACCAGTCCATTCCATACACGGCCCAAGGCTGATTAACCAGTTGCAATCGGTGTGCTGAAGTGCTGTCAAGTCACTTCCAACTTATGGCGGCACTATGAGTTAATGTCTTCCATAACACCCTGCAGCTAACAGCTTTGCTCAGGTCCTGCAAACTGGCTTCATTGATTGATTCTACAGATCTCATGTTGGGCCTTCCTCTTTTCCTGCTGCCTTCAGCTTTTTCCTAGCTTTAATGTCTTCTCCAGTGACTCTTGCCTTCTCATGATGTGGCCAAAATACGATGGTCTCAGTTTACTCATTTTAGCTTCTAGAGAGAATCCAGTCACAATAATGAAACATAGCCTTGCATTTGCAGTCTTTACACGGCAGCTACATGCAAACCTGCTGATTCTAAGTGACAGCCAGCGTGGTATAGTGGTTAGGGAGAGTCTGGCAAGGATACAGAGATGCGAGTTTCAATTTCCACTAGTCTAGAGGGCAGGACTAGAACTAGGGAGAGGCAATCTCAAGGAAATAGATTTTGCCTCAATATTTGAAGAAAAATTCCCAGTGCTCAATGCTGGAACAGACCATTTCAAGAGATGATGGATTCTCTTTGGCTGGAAATATTTCTGGATCTCTCCGAGCTGCTGAAGTTGCATATTCCCACAATGAACACAGCATATGACTAAGTAACCTCTAAGGTACCTTCCAGTAATCTATGACATGAAGCTCCTGGGTGACCGTAAGCCTAACCTACCTCACAGGATTGTTGTGAGGACAGAATGAGGAGAGGATGGACTGAAGAGGAGAGGATGATGTATGCCTCCTTGAACTCCTTGGAGGATGAGTGGGAGGAAGGAAGGAAGGAAGGAAGGAAGGAAGGAAGGAAGGAAGGAAGGAAGGAAGGAAGGAAGAAAGAAAGAAAGAAAGAAAGAAAGAAGAAAGAAAGAAAGAAAGAAAGAAAGAAAGAAAGAAAGAAAGAAAGAAAGAAAGAGAAAGAAAGAAAGAAAGAAAGAGAGGGAGAGAGGGAGGGAGGGAGGGAGGGAAGGAAGGAAGGAAGGAAGGAAGGAAGGAAGGAAGGAAGGAAGGAAGGAAGGAAGGAAGGAAGGAAGGAAGGAAGGAAGGAAGGAAGGCAGGCAGGCAGGCAGACAGCAGGGCTTTCTGTATAGAAAAGGCCCAGAAGGAACTCATTTACATATTAAGCAACACCCTCTGATGTCACCATTGTTTCATACAGGGCTTTGAAGTCCAGCAGGAGCTCATTTGCATATTAGGCCACACTTCTGATGCCAAACCAGCCAGAACTGTGTTCCTGTGAGTTCCTGCTAAAAAAAAAAGCCTTGACAGACAGAAAGATAATAGACAGACAGACAGACAAATAGATGATAGATAGACAGACAGATGATAAAGAAAGAAACAGACAGACAGACAGAAAGATGATAGACAGACAAAGGCAGGCAGGAGGTATATTGCCAGGCTGGTCAGAGATGAAACAGGTCAATTCTACAGAGTCTGCTTTGGTGGCCTCTCATCCAAGGATCAGTTAGCTCCCAAAGTCTAACAAGATTAGGGTGTACCTTGCCACCTGCCCACCCTAAACACGAGATTAGGATCTCCCAAAGAGCTGCATTCAAATCCCTCACCATGGTGTCCTTAGCAGCCTCCACCATCAGTTTCCCATCTGCAAAAGAGAGAGAGAGAGAGAGAGATCACCTAATGCATGAGGTTACTGTAAGGATTAATGTGATCGGGACCTTGATGCACATTTGACAAATAAATTGCTACACATATAATACTGCTATTGCAAATGCCAGTGATTTATAATGGATGAATCACTGTGTTTCCTCCAAACAACATGCCCTCAAAAACACTTCCAACAAAGCAAAACGCTGCTGTCTGAAAGCAACTTCCCTTCCCCTTAATTAAAAAAATGAGGCTTTGAATGCTGGCTTCATGTAAACAGGAGGGCAGCAAACACTAGCAGCTGCCAGTGCATCAATAAATCTCCATTCTCGCATCCAGCACACTCATCTCTGCAATTAATGCTTCCCTCTCCAAATTATCTGTCTCAAATGTTGCCTACTCCAAATCCCTGCAGCTGAGACTTCCTTTCCAAACTGCGGAGATCCCACATATCAGCACCGCTGAGAGGAAAGCTCACAGGTAGGTTATCCAAACACAGGGCCATATCGATGGGTGGTGATTATTTGGGGTGCAACTGAAGGGCCATCCAGCTTCTGCTGTAAGGATTAATGCGATCAGGATTCTGACCGTTCCCTGGAAGATCAGATGCTGAAGCTCAAATACTTTGACCACCAAATGAGATTGGAGCACTAACCGGAGAAGACCCTGATGCTGGGAAAGACAGAAGGCAAAAGACAGAAGGGGACGGCAAAAGATGAGATGACTGGACAGCATTATGGATGTAACCTTGATGCACATTGACAAATAAATTGTTACACATATATTACCGCTATTGCAAATGCCAGTGATTTATAATTAGTGAATCATTGTAAGAGAGCCAGTTTGCTGTAAAGAGCCACTTTGGCGTGGTGGTTAAGTGTGAGGACACTTATCTGGGAGAACTGGGTTTGATTCCCACTCCTCCACTTGCATCTGCTGGAATGGCCTTGGGTCAGCCATAGCTCTGGCAGAGGTTGTCCTTGAAGGGGCAGCTGCTGTGAGAACCCTCTCAGTCCCACCCACCTCACAGGGTTCTGTTGTGGGGGAGGAAGATAAAGGAGATTGTGAGCTGCTCTGAGACTCTGAAATTCAGAGTGGAGGGCAGGATGTAAATCCAATGTCATTACCAACAACAACTAACATGAATTTGAGCAGACTTTGGAGGATGGTGGAAGATAGGAGGGCTTGGCGTGACTTGGTCTGTGGGGTCGGAAAGAGTCGAACTCAACTGTGCGAATTGAACAACGACAGCTTCTTCATTCTGCATCTGCTTGTTCACTAGACAAGCCTTCACTTACTCAACTGTTGCTTGAAAAGCGTGAGTGCTTAGAGTAATGCAGATGTTAGGATGGAGCAGAAGGAAGCACTTCATTTGTGCCACACTGGGCATCAGGCCACCACTATTTTTTTTCAGTACCAGAACTGAACCCCGGAAACATACAAAGCACGCATTTATTTCAATTACTTATGAGCTACATTTTCCCATTACAAATATGCCCAGAGCAGTTTACAAAAAGATTTGTTAAGAAACATTACCAATATAAGCAACTGAAATTGATAAACAAGCAATACAATCTAGGAAGCCCACATAAGAACGGGATAGAAAACAGTAGCTAAAGAAATATAGTAAAAAAAAAAATGTCAACAAGGGTGATTAATGAGCAATATCATCAAAAGCAATCCAAGTACCAATTAGATGAAAGCAGAACATGAATCGCCCTCCCCGGTTAGCAGAGTGACTGGCAAGCAGAATTAAGAATAGTAGATTCAAGACATGCAGTCCTTTAAACATCTGTCCTGACCTAGATGCCCTAGACCAGCCTGATTTCATCAGATCTCAGAAGTTAAGCAGGATTGGTCTTGGTTAGTACTTGGATGGGAGACCACCAAAGAAGTCCAGGGTCACTATGCAGAGCCAGGCAATGGCAAAGCACCTCTGAATCCCTCTTGCCTTACTGCACTGGCTTTGCAAGTTCACTCATATGCTCAGGGCTTTCTTTGAGCAGGAACGCACAGGCAGGACCTGCCCTACCCTGTCTGAGCCAGTTTGGTGTAGTGGTTAAGTGTGCGGACTCTTATCTGGGAGAACCGGGTTTGATTCCCCACTCCTCCACTTGCACCTGCTGGAATGGCCTTGGGTCAGCCATAGCTCTGGCAGAGGTTGTCCTTGAAAGGGCAGCTGCTGTGAGAGCCCTCTCCAGCCCCACCCACCTCACAGGGTGTCTGTTGTGGGGGAGGAAGGTGAAGGAGATTGTGAGCCGCTCTGAGACTCTTCGGAGTGGAGGGCGGGATATAAATCCAATATAGTCTATCTTCTTCTTCTTCTTCTGGCACCCTAGGCAAAGATAACTTCTGGTGCACCCCCCCTGCACTGATAATGCCACCGTCACATGGGGACACCTAATTTGGTGCCCTCACAAGGCTGACGCCCCTAGGCAATCGCCTAGTTCAGGGGGTTTGTCTAGTGACAGATCCAGCCCTGTGCACAGGAATGCTGTTCCAGCTGTCTTGGCATCAGGAGGTGTGGCCTAATATGCAAATGAGTTCCTGCTGGGCTTTTTTAACACAAAAGCCCTACATATACTCAGATATATAAGCCGAAAGGGATTTTTTTTTTAAAGGACTGGTTTGAGCATTATAAAGGTAATTCCCCAAATGTAGCCATGTTTGTGTGTTTCAGCAAAGCAAAAGAGAAACCCGAGTTGCATCTTGAAAACTAACCTAGTTAACTCAACAACAACCTTTTGTGAGTCAGTGCTCACTTCATCAGATGCCTACAGTGCGGAAAATATTTTTATGGGAGATTTTTATAACCAGGGATTGTTTAGTAGAAAAATAGGTGGTGGAGCTCATTAGCATAACTCATTACCATATGTCACCACCACCCCTCACAGCCAAAAGCAACCTGAAGCAAGAAAGGAGAATGAGGTCTGCTTGGACTGGCTAGAGATCGAGCCAGCCCAAGCAGGCCTAGCACACCTGGGGCTCTCCTTGGCTGCCACCCCTCCCCAACAGTCAAAAGGCCAGCAAGCCACCCACCACCTAAAATCACATAAGAAGTGGAGAAAGGGTGGTACAGGCTCTTCCAGGGGTTAATGAGGGCTGCTGGGGGTGTGGCAAAGCTCCTGGTGGCTGGCTGGCTGGCTATCGGCTTTCCTAATACAGGGATTGTTATGCAGCTGCACCTACTATTCAATGGACAAGGTAGGTAGGTGGGGGGGAAAACCCTCAGAAAGGTTCAGGAGCTGCGCTCCTATGGGCTCCTACTGAATTCAAGGCCTGTTTATAACCAAAATTACATGGGGGTGGGAGAGGAAAATCTGTAGCAGAGAAAGACCTGCTGTAAGTCATTCCGATCTAAGTCCTGCATAAAGGACTGGAATGGGTGTGTTTCTTACCTACAAAATTGTATGCTAGAATAAATTGTGTTTGTTTTTCTGCTGCCACCAAATTTCTGTTTTATTTTGCTGCAAAAGACTAACCTGGCTTTCCCTCTGGAAAAAAAAATGGCCCTTGCTTTTGGTCCTTCAGGTGATGACCAACCAAACATTTATCATGCATGATTTGAATCACAGTGCTATAGCAAGATGGACCTGGGTGTTCTGTGTGCAAATATCATCAACACAAATCTTGAACAAGTTCTTTTTTTAAATGGATGGAGACTGTGTAGCACAAGAGCACATAGACGGTGTCCTGAATAAGCCAGGTAAGAAAATAAGAGAAACCATATTGCTTCAAGCCAATGGCCCATCCAGTCCAACACTCTGTGTCACACAGTGGCCAAAACCCAAGTGCCATCAGGAAGCCCACCAGTGGGGCCAGAACTCCAAAAGCCCTCCCACTGTTGCCCCCCAAGCACCAAGAAAACAGAGCATCGCTGCCCCAGACAAAGTTGTGGCTAATAGCCAGTGATGAACCTTTGCTCCATAGGTTTATGTAATTCCCTTGTAAACCTCTATCATGTCACCCCTCAAGGAAGGAGAGGAGTTGATAAATAGAAACCATGATTTCCTGCATAGGGAAGAAGAGATCAGTCAAAGGGACAACAGTGTGGTTGACTGTCTTTATGAGATTCCTTGGAGCACTACAGTCCTACCCCAAAAGCATTGAGCAAGACGGCACTCTGTGCCATTAGAACAAAGGAATCAATTCCAGGTCTTTGCGGTGGAGACAGAGATAGAAACACTCCCAGCAGAAGTATTACAAACACAAGGAAGACAGAGGGAGGAGGACAGGAAGATATGAAAAAATGGCATGGGAAAGAAAAGGAAGGTGTTGATCATAGGTGACTTCCTGCTGAGAGGTATGGAACGTCATGTATCCAGGCCTGACCCCCTGGCCCAAGAGGTGTGTTGCCTACCAGGGGCAAAATTAAAAATATTACAGACAGGATCCCAAAACTCATCAAACCCCCAGAGCACTACACATTTGTGATGGTCCATGTGGGAACCAATGATATAGCCGTGAATACCATCAAAAACATTAAGGCTGACTACGAAGCCCTTGGAAGGAAGCTGAAAGGAATAGGGCACTGGTAGTGTTCTCTTCACAAGCCCTGTGGCACACAGTTGTAAGCTGCAGTGCTGCAGTCCAAGCTCTTTGCTTATGACCTGAGTTCAATCCCATTGGAAGCTGGGCTCAAGTAGCTGTCTCAAGGTTGACTCAGCCTTCCATCCTTAAACTATCCATAGTTTTATATAATTCCCTATCTATTGGTAAAATGAATACCCAACTTGCTGGGGGTAAAGTGTAGATAACTGGGGAAGGCGATGGCAAACCATCTCATAACAAAAAGTCTGCCAAGAAAACGTTGTGATGCGACATCACCCCAGAGTCAGAAACGACCGGTGTTTGCACAGGGAACTACCTTTACCTTTTTAGTGTTCTCTTCAATCCTTCCTGTTGTAAGAAGGGACAAGGCTTTGTTTGTAGAAAAGCCCTGCAAGAACTCATTTGCATATTTGGCCATACCCCCTATCTCACCATTGTTTCACTCAGGACTTTTTTGTAGAAAAAGCCCTACAAGAACTCATTTGCTTATTAGGTCACAGCTCCTGCTGCCAAGCCAGCCAGAACTGCGTTCCTGTGCATTCCTGCTCAAAAAAAGCCCTGGGAAGGGGAATGTGATGGGAACAGATGGTAATGGAGGTGAGTCACTGGCTGTGTTAGTGGTACTGGTAGGAGCAATTTGGATTCTGGGACCATGGGCTAGGTTTTCTAGATGATACTAGCACAACATGGACTTCACCTGTCTAGGTCAGGGAAGAATGTGTTTGGCAGAAACGTGGAGAAATTCATCAAGAGGGCTTTAAGCTGACAGCACGAGGGGAAGGAGATGACCAACACAGGGATTTAAATGAAGGACAACTAGAATGATTAAAGGGCTGGAGCACTTTCCCTATGAAGAAAGGTTGAAACGCTTGGGACTCTTTAGCTTGGAGAAACGTCGACTGAGGGGTGACATGATAGAGGTTTACAAGATAATGCATGGGATGGAGAAAGTAGAGAAAGAAGTACTTTTCTCCCTTTCTCACAATACAAGAACTCGTGGGCATTCGATGAAATTGCTGAGAAGACAGGTTAAAACGGATAAAAGGAAGTACTTCTTCACCCAAAGGGTGATTGACATGTGGAATTCACTGCCACAGGAGGTGGTGGTGGCCACAAGTATAGCCACCTTCAAGAAGGGTTTAGATAAAAATATGGAGCACAGGTACATCAGTGGCTATTAGCCACAGTGTATGTGTGTATATAAAATTTTTTGCCACTGTGTGACACAGAGTGTTGGACTTGATGGGCCGTTGGCCTGATCCAACATGGCTTCTCTTATGTTCTTAAGGAGAGTAAACAACATAGGTCTGCCTGGAAGGGCTGGGTCTAATGAAACCAAAGGCGTGAGGCTTCAGGTGTCTATGTACCAACTCCCAAATCTTGGGCAATAAGAAGGAAGAGCTTGAGCTTCTAATGCAGACAGAGGGATATGATTTAATAGGCATTAAAGAGACTTGGTGGGATGATTCCCATGATTGGAATGCAGTAGTGGATGGATATGAGTTGTTCAAGAAAAACCAAATGGGTCAAAGAGGAGGTGAAGTGGTGTTGTATGTGAAGAGAGGGTTTGTCAGGAAATATTGGAGGAGGAGTCCAGTGGAAAGTATCCAGTCCAGTGGAAAGTATCTGGGTGGGGATAAGGGAAGGAAGGACAAAAGTATTGTGGTTGGAGTCTGCCTCACACCTACTGACCTGGATGAAGAGGTGGATGCTGTCTTCCCTGAACAACTTGACAGGTAACCAAACAACACAACCTGGTAGTTATAAGCAGCCAGTGTGATGCAGTGACAAAAAAGGCTAATGCCATCTTGGGGTGTATCAACAGTGGTACAAAATCCAGATCACAAGATGTCATAGTCCTGCTGTACACTGCATTGGTCAGGCCACACCTGGAGTATTGTGTGCAATTTTGGAGGCCAGAAGGATGTGGACAGAATGCAGTGGGTGCAGAGAAGATGATGATATTGAATTTATATCCCACCCTCCACGCTGAATCTCAGAGCAGCTCACAATCTCCTTTACATTCCCCCCCCTACAACAGACACCCTGTGAGGTAAGTGGGGGTGAGAGAGCTCTTGCAGAACCTGCTCTTTCAAGGACAACTCCTTTGAGAGCTATGGCTGACCCAAGGCCATTCCAGAAGCTGCAAGTGGAGGCGTGGGGAATCAAACCTGGTTCTCCCAGATAAGAGTCTGCACACTTAACCACTACACCAAACTGGCTCTGAAGGAGAGCAACAAGGACCTGGAGACCAAAAGCCCTCTGAGGAAAAGTTGAGGAACTTGGAAATGTTCTGTTTGGAGAAGAGGAAATTGAGGGGGGACATGATCACTCTCCTTAAGTATTTGAAGGACTGTCACTTAGAGGAGGGCAGGGAAGCTGTTCTTGTTGGCAGCTTAGGAGCAGACTCATAAAAATGGGTTTAAATTAAGGTGGGAAAGTATTGAGTGGATATTAGAGAAAACATTTTACAGTAAGAGTTGTTCAACAGTGGAATCAGCTACCAAGGGAGGAAGTGAGCTCCCCCTCACTGGCAGTCTTTAACCAGCGGCTGGACAAACACTTGTCAGGGATGCTGTAGGCTGATCCTGCATTGAGCAGGGGGTTGAACTAGATGGCCTCTATGGCCCCTGCCAAACTCTATGGTTGCCATTTCTCCAAGCTCCAAGCCTCTTAAGTTTTCTTCATAGGGAAGGTGTTCCATCCCATTAATCATTTGATTTGTCCTTTTCTGCACCTTTTTCAATCCTTTATTTATTTATTTATTTATTTTAGGTGTAGCAACCAGAGCTGTAAGCAGTATTTCAAATGAGACCACATCACTGGTTCATACAGGGGCATTATGATACTGGCTGATCAGGAATTGAGTCCTTGGGAATAGAGACAGATTTTAATGATAGACTGCACATGACGCTGTGCTAAGTGGTGTTAATTAGCTGAAGTCATACCAGCTGCTGAACTATGGCCTCTAGCTGTACAGTTGTTGGAGTTATGGTCCTCTATTTTAATCTGTATGTATTATGTTTATGAGATTTTAAATTTGCTGTGTTTAATTTGATATGTTTTATTTATTGTTATTGCAATGTTTTAATGTTGTAAGCCACCCTGAGCCCGCTTTGCAGGACAGGGTGGGGTATAAATCGCAAATTAAATTAAATTAAAATTTTAAAAAAAAATTACCAGGAGATCCACAAGTTCACATTGGAGTTCTTTCACAACTCTTGGATGGATGCCATCTAAGCTTGGAGAATTGTCAGTTTTTTAATCCATCCATCAGTCATAGGATTAGTTTTTGGTATGTCTAAATCTGGTTTTCACGGTAGGGTGGGAGACTGAAAGGAAGGCATTCTGTGTGCTGACTCCATGCTTTCCTCCCTTATTTTAGCTAAGAAAACCAAGGGTGGTTTTTTTAAAGGCAATACATCTGCACGTATTTAATTTGCAAGTAGGAGATTGAACATAATAGGCCTCTGGCTTGCTCATAATATCGTTATTATTGTTTTCATGGCTTTCAAAGACAGCTGCTGAATTATCTTGCTGAAGGCTGGAGCCAGAACCTGTACACGAAATATAACATCCTCTGAATGCTCCTGCAAACTTCCCAGTTTGCCTCTCAGATGAGCAGTACCGACTTGGATGCAGAAACCCCCATCTGTTTCTGACATCTGACAAACTTGATCTCTTAAAGGTTAAAACGGCTTGCATTTCCCTACCTTTTTGCCACCAAGGTGTCATTTCTGCATTTTAAAAGGTGCATGTTAAAAATAAAGTCCCCAACGAATTACCCTGGAAGGGTTCTGAATTAGAATTGGTGACATGAGAAACAGAAAAGCTAAAGTTTGCCGGCAACCTGCTGTTTTAATCTGCAACATCCAGCACTGGGGAAGGCAAGCTCTGTGCACAGGGACACCATTTGCTTTCTGGCAGGAGCAAAGGAGTCATGTCAAAGAAACGTCAAGAGAAAGCAAGATTCACAACGAGTTTCAAAGGCAGGTTCTTGGAAATATTCAAGATCAAATGACTGGGAGTAATAACTGAGATCACCAGAAATGCTGACTTATGGTCTGAAACATGTTGTTGGAGAAGAGGTGGGAAGCATCCATCCCAGCCTCCCTCAATGGCATCTCTGGCTGCTCAGAAAGACCCTCAGAGTTATTTGTCAATTTTTCTTATGCCATCAAGTCACAGCTAATTGATGGCAACCTGGAAGGATTTTCAAAGCAAGAAACATTCAGAGGTGGTTTGTCATTGTCTGCCTCTGCATAGCAACTCTAGGCTTCCCTGGCAGACTTTGATTCAGATGCTAACCAGGGCTGACCTTGCTTGAGAGCCAGTTTGGTGTAGTGGTTAAGTGCATGGACTCTTATCTGGGAGAACAGGGTTTGATTCCCCACTCCTCCACCTGCAGCTGCTGGAATGGCCTTGGGTCACCATAACTGTCGCATGAATTGTCCTTGAAAGGGCAGCTTCTGCGAAAGCTCCCTCAGCCCCACCTACCTCACAGGGAGTCTGTTGTGGGGAGGGAGGGTAAAGGAGATTGTGACTGCTCTGAAACTCTGAGATTCAGAGTATAGGGCGGGATATAAATCCAATATCATCATCATCATCTTCCTCCTCCTCCTTTCCCTCTTCTTCTTTTTTGTTTCCAAGACCTGACAAGATCAGGTTAGCCTCAACTTACCAAATTGGGGCATTTTTTCACATCATCTATTAGCATCTCATACATATTCTGCTGTTAGTCGCATTGGTGCCATGGACTATGACATAAAAGTTTATGCTGAGCTGCTTTGAAGCCCATTTGTTGCTGGCAAGTTCAGAGCTGGCCTGCCCATGAGGAATGGAGAAGCAAAGTTTCAGTCTCAGGCTTCAGAGAGGAGCAGACAACTCTTCAAGGTAAATCCTGCTTCTGAAATCCCATCTTGGCTGCTTTAAGATGCCACCCCGGAGATTCCATCCCAAACTGCACAGGAAGAGGAAGACCGAGAAGAGACTGCTTATGGCTGCCAGTGACTGGAGATGGTAGCTCGAGGGGCCAGAGAACAGAGAAGAGTGGGGGAAGAACTGCTAAAAGGGGGGCTGATGCTCCAATTAGCATGGGAGACCAACCCGAGCGACTGCAGGCTTTTATATTTTCAAAGGAAAAGTTGCCAAGTGCCTTTGTTCCCGTTGCCTTTGGTGCAGCATGCGTTCTTGTCTGCATCTTGTACGATCTAATCTAATTAGCGGAGCCATCTAAAACAAAGCTATACCTTTCAAAGTCTGTTGTCTTCATTGGGTTTAGAAGAGTATAATTTGGCATCTGATGGTGTTGTGAAGTCTGTCTCACTGCTCTTTTGCTTTCTTAAATACTACGGCAACCTGCAGATGTTTCTTTCCAATAAGGCCACAATCCCCTGCCCTGGATAGCTCAGCCTGGCCTGATCTCATCAGGTTTTGGAAGCGAAGCAGGGTCAGCCCTGGCAAGTATTTGGATGGGAGATCTCCAAGGAATACCAGGTCACAACACAGAGATAGGCAATGGCCAACCACCCATGGAATTGCTATAAGACAACTGTGTCTTGATGGCACTTTCCACCACTAATCTCACATTTTTATCTTTTTTGTTTGCTTCTTTTCTGCTTTATTTCTAGCTCAGTTCTAGGGAATCCAAAAGCTCTCTCACTGCTTCATGATGCTGTAAAAAGGTAAAGGTAGTCCCCTGTGCAAGCACCAGTCTGGGGTGATGCCACATCACAATGTTTTCATGGCAGACTTTTTACAGGGTGGTTTGCCCTTGGCTTCCCCAGTCATCTCCACTTTCCCCCCATGGGTACTCATTTGACCGACCTTGGGATGGAAAACTGAGTCAACCTTGAGCAAGCTACATGAACCCAGCTTCTGCTGGGATCAAACTCAGGTCGTGACTCATGAGCAGAAAACTCAGACTGCAGTATTACAGCTTTACCACTCTGTGCCACGGGGCACTTCATGATGCTGTAGTTGCTCCTAATTAGAACAAAATGAGAGTCCAGTGGCACCCTTAACAACAACAAAGCTTAATTCTTTTGTGTGCACACACTTCAGATATATTGAAAAAGACTTCCTCAAGCCTACATACCTATATCTATGTATAGGTATATGCAAGGCTTGAGGAAATCTGTTCCAGCGTATCTGAAGAAGTGTATCTGACGAAGTGTGCCTGAGAAAGGAGATTGTAAGCTGCTCTGAGACTCCTTCGGGTAGTGAAGGGGTGGGGTATAAATCCAGTCTCTTTTCTTCTCTCTTCTTCTTCTTTACTTAGCTTGCTTCCCGGCACTGCTGAGTTCAGGCTATTCTGGGTTGGTTTGGCTGCTGGGTTTGTAATATGGGAACAGTAATGCTGACCTCTCTTATTGGATTGCTGTGAGAACTGCACTAAGATCGTATATGCGGAGCACAGCAGAACATTCAAGGCACTATTATTATTCAGACATGAACTCTTTAACTAGAAGTCCCCAGTGCAGATCTCAGCTGAGTCATGAACTCAATGGGCATGTCCCTCAGCCTGCCTTCTGCTCATCTGTACTAACATGTCGAGCAGCTCTGGGTCTCTCTGGGAAAGAGAACAACCCAGGAATGTTTTGACAATCTGCTTTGGTTTCTCCTGTTCTCTCCCTCACTGCTTCTCCGATTCCAGACTCCCCCAGTGAATCTGCTCCCTTCAATCTACCGTTAACGTATGCATTACCAGCTCTTTAAAAAGGAATGATCCGAATAAAAGCCCATGAAAACCAAAGCTCAGCTGGAAATATTCGGTGTAAAATAACCTCTCTCAAAGGTGTTTCCTGCATTCCCACGCAATTTCACATTTACCAAAAAAAAAAAATCATGAACAGTAAGAGCATTTAGGCTTAATGCCGCTCTGCATGAGGTAGCAGTGAAATCTGAATGCAAAAAACATTGTCTCTGCGAAGGTGTCTTGTTCATGATTGCCAAAGTGCTATGAGGATGGGAGCTATTAAAATAAAAACAAGGCATGAAAACAAAGTCTATCAAATGCCCTCAGAGTCACCCCAGTGAAGACAGAAATGGGTAAGAGCTACAGCTCAACAGTACATAATCTGCTTTGTACTCTGAACATATTGGAAAGAAGAAGAAGAAGAAGACAGCAGATTTATACCCTGCCCTTCTCTCTGAATCAGAGACTCAGAAAGGCTTACAATCTCCATTATCTTCTCCCCCCACAAGAGACACCATATGAAGTGGGTGCGGCTGAGAGTGCTCTCACAGCAGCTGCCCTTTCAAGGACAACTCCTGCGATAGCTATGGCTAACCCAAGGCCATTCCAGCAGCTGTAAGTGGAGAAGTGGGTAATGAAACCTGGTTCTCCCAGATAAGAGTCTGCACGCTTAACCACTACACCAAACTGGCTTGCAAGGCCTGATACCACCTGTTAAAAAATCTCAGATAGCAATTTTGGGGAAATAAGTTCCATCATTAAATGTAGTCTGCCTGGCGTTGACAAGGGCCTGTGCTTTTGCTGTGGTTGTTTCCAGAGCTTTTTTTTTTTTTTTTTAAGCAAGAATGCACAGGAATGTAGTTCCAGCTGGCTTGGCATCAGAGGGTATGGTCTAATATGCAAATGAGTTCCTGCAGGGCTTTTTCTATCCAAAAACCCCTGGTTATTTCCCACTTTGGATTTAGGTGAGGGGAAGAGGGAAGACAGCATGGGATAGCCCAATCTCATTAGATCTTGGAAGCCAAGTAGAGTCACTACTTAGATGGGAGCTCTGCAGAGGAAGGCAATGGCAGACCATCTCCACTTCTGACTTGCCCTGAAAACCTCTTGCGGACTTTGCCATAAATGTGACTTGAAGGCACATGCATATGTATGTTGGGTGAGAAAAACACCCTCCTTAGGAACGTCCAAGAGAACCTTTAATTTTATGTAGGTTGCTTTCATTCTAATGCAGTTTTAATTGGTTTGTTAGGGTTTGGAGGAGTGAATTTGTGATTTATGGTTTTAATTAGGTATCATAAGCTGCCCCTAATCATAGCGCAAGGTGCAATACAAACCAACAGAAATTCTCTGCCTGAAGCCCTGGAGCTGGTCAGAAGACACAATTTGGAACTAGATGAGCTCTGTAGAAAGCAATCTGATATGTTCATATGGAATGTGTCGAAATCATACTCCTTCCAACAGCAAAACATTCAGAGGACCCAGTGAATGGAGAAGTACTTTGGCTAGGGTTTAGGGATATGAACTTCAAAAAATTTAACAATGATTTCAGATCCATATTTCAGTTAGGACACTGTTTTTCTTTTTCCTGATTCTTTTCAAAGTCTTGTTATCAGCTTGGGATTTGGGTGGGGGGAGTATATTTGGGGGAGTTCTGAAAATTTGAGACCATAATTTTTTGTCATTACACACACACACACACACACACACACACACAGAGGCAGCAGGAAGGGAAAGAAAGAGAGGAAGCCACCCCTGGACACCCTGTACCAACTTTGTCTCCACTGTAGGCTTCTGCCTGCCACTCATACCAGAGGTGACAGAGCCCATCCTGCAGCCAGAAAATGGAATGAAGGCTCAGGGCTTTTTTTGTAAGAAAAGCCCAGCAGGAACTCACTTGTATATTAGGCCACACCCCCTGGAATCACCATTGTTTCACACAGGGCTTTTTGTAGGAAATGCCCTTCCAGAACTCATTTGCATATTAGGCCACACACCCTGAAATCACCATTATTTCACACAGGGGGGGGGTTTGTAGAAAAAGCGCAGCAGGATTTGCATATTAGCCCATACCCCCTATGCCAAGCCATCTGGAGCTGTGTTCCTGCTCAAAAAAAAGCCCTCAGCAGACTCCTCGACTCCCAACAAGGCTTGGCTGCCAGGATGGCCATATCTTCTCTCCACCTCCAGGGGATATATACCTGCAGAGCAAAATGGGTACAAAATTCTCTGAACACTCAGCTTTCCTGTAAAAAGTAGCCCTTAAACCCTTTCCAATGTGGAGATACAAAGCAAAAGGTATTCTGGCCCCCCCACCCCAGTCTCTATGCTCCTTTACCTACCCAAAAAACCTGAAACACATCCAAAATTCTGGGAGGTAAATTTTCAGTAGTCCCAAAAGTTTAGGAACTATAAATCGAGAAGAATTATAAATTGGGAGGGGCAACAGGATGAGGGATTCTGGTGTCAGGGCCCCACTGATGAACCTCCTGATGGCATCTTTTTTTGTTTGTTTGTTTTTGCCACTGTGTGATGCCATGTTGGAATGGATGGCCATTGGCCTGATCCAGCATGGCTTCTCTTATGAGCCCCGCTGGAGCAGACCAAAGGCCCATCATGTCCAGCACTCTGTTCACACTGTGGCTGACCAGTTGCCTCTAGGTAGCCCACAACCAGGATAGTGGCTGGCAACAATATCCTCCTCCCCATTTATGTCCACCAAGACAATGGAAGACTCATAAGGTTGTTTTCTCTTCATTTTTTTTAATATTTTGATTTCTTCAAACACCGTTATAAAATATGTTTTGTTACCATCCTTCCATAATCACAATGTCAATTCTAATTTAAACAGAATAAGAAACAGTTTCCTTCCAGTTTAATAGGTAGAGAGTTAGACATCTGCTTAGTGAACTCAGGGCTTTTTTTGTAGCAGGAACTCCATTAGGCCCTGATGTAGCCAATCCTCAAAGAGCTTACAGGGGTCTTGGTACGGGGCTTACTGTAAGCTCTTGGAGGACTGACTACATCAGGGGTGTGGCCTCATATGCAAAGGAGTCCCTGCTACATAAAAAAAGCCCTGAGTGAACCTAAGTGAACACTTTCCCAGGAGGGACTATGCCCCGCTGAATAAAATGGCACTGACTTCTAAATACACCTGCTTAGTATTGCTAACATAGTCATTTCCACCATCTCTAACAACTTGAGCAAGCTTCTCCTTGGTTATTGGAATGACTGTTGCCAAGCTCATACCATCTTAGCTGCCAAGAAAAAATGGAATGCAAACAGCCTATTAGTCCCTTGGCTCTGCTCTTCCAAATAAAAAAAACATACAATCAACATTGGCTTCTTATTTGAAATTGCACATGGCCATAAAATGAGAAAGAGAGAGAGAGAGAGACGCTCTTGGGTGAATAAACAAGATCAGCACTTTAACTGTTTTAATATCTAAAGCCCTCCTCCCTGTTAATACCTATGCTATTGTAGGTACATGATAGGCTTCCTTCACTCTTTGGCATGTCTGGATGATCTTGTGTGAGTTAAAAAGCTCTTGGAGAGATGCTGTTTGTAGAATCTCAGAGCCCACATGTTCCAGAGCATGCTGGAGGAAATAAGGTTGAATCTCCATCCCCCTAGCCATTCAGTAGGTGAGGCGGATAGGCCCCAAGGTGGTTCTTGGCCAAGTTCCCTAAAATCCTTCTAAAGTAGCCTTCATCATCATCCAAATGATGGTGGTCATCAGTTTTCCCTGTGCTGTAGCATCCTCTTCATGTATACAGACGCTGTCTCCTGCAGGCCTAGAAGAATTTTTGAACAAATGCAACCGATCCTCGTCTTAATGAGGAGTCCTCTTTGATTCTGCTTGGAAAAAGAAGACATAAAGCCCCTTGTAGGAAAACATGCCTACTGGATTCCATGACGGAAACAGACTATCCTGACTAGGGCTTTTTTTTGTAGCAGGAACTCCTTTGCATATTAGGCCACATAATCTTGATGTAGCCAATCCTCCAAGAGCTTCCAGTAGGCCCTGTACTAAGAGCCCTGTAAGCTCTTGGAGGATTGGCTACATCAGGGGTGTGTAGCTTAATATGCAAAGGAGTTCCTGCTATTAAAAAAAGCCCTGGTCCTGAGTGGGGTACTGCTCAGGCTACCCATCTCAAGATGGGTCTTGATATTCTCTCAGACTTCAAGGATCCATTCCCCTGGAGGAAACAGTAGTTTTGAAGGACAAGTCTCTATAGCATCGCATCCCCCCATTGGGCTCCCTGTCCTCTCCACGTTCCACCCTCTTCATTCACTGCCCTGAATCTCTATGGTAAAGCTGGCAACTCTAGGAAGTACAGTGAAGTCACAAATTGAATGCTGCAGTCAGGGATGGAATTCTAGCAGGAGCTCCTTTGCACATTAAGCCACACACACCCTGATGTAGCCAATCCTCCAAGAGCTTACAAGGCTCTTTTTTGTAAGCTTTTGGAGGATTGGCTACATTGGGGAGGGTGGCCTAATATGCTTCTGCTAGAATTCCACCCCTGGCTGTAATGGCCCTTCTCATCAGCTGCCCCAACTGAGATGAGGGGATGTTTTGAAGGCTTAGTCTGTGCCTGTCTCTTCTTCTTTTAAGCCAAGAACACAATCCATGTAATATCTCCTATTTAGGACCCGCTTCATGACACACATCACGGCCTAATAAAAGCTGTTACATGGATTGCATTGATGGTTTGCTGGCTTTTAATTTTTGACTGACGTGGCTGTAAATTACATCCTTTGTCTTCTGTGTGTATAAAGTGCCAGTCAAGTCACCATTGACTTACGGCAACCCCATAGGGTTTTCAAGGCAAGCGATTGAGCAGAGGTGGTTTGCCATTGCCTGCCTCTGCAAAGTCATCCTTGGTGGCCTCCCATTCTAGTACCAACCCTGCTTAGCTTTGGAGATGTGAACAGATCAGGCTCTATACTTTACCATCCCACACCAGCACTATTTTCTTTTAACCCTATGGAAATCCATTATCCACACCACCACCACACACACACACACACACTAGGTGAGAGGGAATAATTCACAAAGTCGAAGGGGGATCTATTTATGGGATGGCTCACAACAACAGCTCTTGGCAACAGCTGTCTGTCAAGGCCTTTGGATTCTACAGGGCAATTGCTTGTGTGTTAACAGGGTCCCTGGTTTTTGTTTGTTTCACCCCTCCTTATCAGCTTTCCTAAATTGGGAGGCCTGTCCACTGCTATTGTGGGAGCCCTTTAAGTGGTGTTAAGTGCAAATTAGGTGTGAACAAGAGGGCACACATCAAACCAGCCTGAAGTTTTAATCACTTGCTGGGTAAAAATAGCAGGTGGTAGAGGGCCAGAAAGGCAAGAGACAGCAAACAAAAGCCAGAGAGTTTAGAGCAGGGGTCCCCAGTCTCTTTGAATCTGCAGGCCCCTTTAGAATTCCAGCCCAGAGTGATAGATGCAGCCACAAAATGGCCGCTGGCCACATGAGGCAGAGCCAGCCAAAGAATGGCTGCTACAGATTACCTTCAGCCACACATTAAAGGTCCTTGTGCTGGGGTGGCAGGTCCTTCCAAAGCAACATTCAATGGCCAATGAAAAACCATACTGGGTAAAAGACTTTTTTAAAAATCTGAAGAAGAAGAGGAAGAAGAAGAAGAAGGTGATGATGGCGATGATATTGGATTTATATTCTGCCCTTCACTCTGAATCTGAGTCTCAGAGCAGCTTACAATCTCCTTTACCTTCCTCTTCCAGGGAGAGAGCTCTCCCAGAAGCTGCCCTTTCAAGGACAGCTCTGCAACAGCCATGGCTGATCCAAGGCCATTCCAGCAGCTACAAGTGGAGGAGTGGGGAATCAAACTCTGTTCTCCAGATAAGAGTCCACAGACTTAACCACTACACCAAACTGGCTCTCTGCCCAGCCAATCAAAACTCCAATGGCCAATGAAAAACCATACTGGGTAAAAGCCATGCCTGACCCACCCACTTTCTAAAAATGCTTGTCAGGCCCCATGGTGCCCATGGGCACCAAGTTGGGAATGCCAGCTTTAGACCTCTGTTTGCCAGACTGAACTGGTCCCTTCACTTAGCATGAAAGTGCAAGGTGGGGTGCTGCCCTAGATCTTTCTTCTAAACAGGGGCAACACAGGTAACTGCAAGATGTATGGGTGTGAACAGGAACAATGAGACACACCCCATTCACAAAGAAAACTTAACCCCTGCCCTCCCAGGCTCTTGTGCTTCTAGCATAATCTTGCTCAGCTGTTCAGCAAGACTGGCAGAACTTTCAGATTGGTTTATGAGCTCAGTGCTTGAATCACTTCTTGGCTGTGAAAAGGGCTTTCTGGAAGCAGAGATTACCCTTTCCTGGGAATACTAACAGTGACCGTCTTATATGAGAGGGGCAGAGGGGCTGTGGCTCAGTGGCAGAGGCTCTGTTTGGCATGTGGAAGGTCCCTGGTTCAATCCCCAGCCTCTCCAGTTAAAAGGACCAGACAGGAAGCCATGTGAAAGAGACCCTAGACAGCCACTGCCAACCTGAGTAGACAATACTGAGCTCAAAGGACCAAGAATTTGATTCAGTATAAGGCAGATCCATGTGTTCATGTGTCTGTGGTGCAAATAGTTGACTGTGCCTTCTGACAACCAGCCAGACTCTATTTGGGTTTCCCTGTCCCCACCCTCTCCTATGTGTCCCCACCCTCTCCTATGTGTCCCCAGCCTCTCCTATGTGTCCATTTCCATTCTGCCAAACTTGTGAACTGTCCTTTAACCTGCCAGAGTTTTGACATCTCCTGACGTGCCTATCCTGCCCTCCCCATACTTTGCTGCAACAAAGGATAATTGGTAGCCAGTTCTGCACATCTGGAATGCTGAGAAGTGCATAAGCAAGGTGATATTGCTCCTGAAGCCGTCACAGGTTGGGATTCTGCTGGGTTTTCAGCCTGACGGTGAAAAATAGACCGAAGGAAGCTGATCCACAAAGGCAATTGGCTTAGAGCTAGCTATTTCTCACAGTCCTTCTGACAGCTGCCGAGAAGGTGAAGGCTGTTCTGTTTTTCCCTCCTTTTCCCCCCAGTTTTCCCTCTGTCCCTAGAGAACAAGCAGTGGGACTTTAACGAGAGCTGGGATTCTTTGCTTCAGCTGCCACCCTTTGGCAAGAGGAAGGGTAGCAAAAGCCCAGGGATGATAAATGACGCATTGCATAGAAATGAACTGGGCAATGTGTACATGTGTGTATGTGGGGTGGGTGGAAAGAGCCATCAAGTCACAGTTGACTTCTGGCAACTCCATAGGATTTTCAAGGCAAAAGATGAACGGAAGTGGTTTGCCATTGCCTTCCTCTGTGTTGCAACCCTGGGCTTCTTTGGTGGCCTCCGATCCGAGGACGAACCACAGCCAAATACTAATGATGGTCCATCCAAGTACTATTTCGCTTCTGAGATTTGATGAGATTGGGCCATGCAGGTCAGGAAGTGTGTGTTTCATCAGTGAATTCATGAATTGATCATGTAACTGACACTGATTCGTTCTAGAAGAAGAAGAAGACTGCAGATTTATACCCCGCCCTTCTCTCTGAATCAAAGACTCAGAGTGGCTTACAATTTCCTGTATCTTCTTCCTCCGCAACAGACACCCTGTAAGGTAAGTGGGGCTGAGAGGGATCCTGTGAGAGCTATGGCTAACCCAAGACCATTCCAGCAGCTGCAAGTGGAGTGGGGAATCAATCCCAGTTCTCCCAGATAAGAGTCCGCACACTTAACCACTACACCAAACTGGCTCTCTAAATCTTGATCTATGCCTAGCAGGACAATGGGGGCGACATCACTGGAAGAGGGACCCTTCTCATTCATGCTAAAACCTTTTTTTGTGCCAGCACTATTGTGCCTTTGAGCCAGTGTGATGCAATGCTTAGAATACTAGACCAGGTTCAAAATCTCAATCTGCTGCAGGGGGAGAATTTCTCTGTCGATGTCATGGAAGCTTTCTGGCTGAGCTTAGGCCATTTGTACTCAACCTAACCCACCTCAAGGGTTGTTATGAGGCTGTAACATTTTTCCCACTTCCCTTTTTACTTTTCTTAGCTGGGCAGTCCCTTTGCTTTGCTTTACTGTCTGTCCCATGGAATATATACATTATTCCACAGCACCGGCAATCTCACTGTATTGAAAGAACAGAAACATCAGAATAATCAAAATTTCAATGTGCATCTTGGACGTAGTGATTGTAAAATTTATGGAAATGATTTTACTGCATATCTTGTTTAAAAATTTTATGTTTATTTCTAACAGTTATGAGCTGCCCTGAGCTTGTTATGGGAGGGCAGGATAGATAGATAGATAGATAGATAGATAGATAGATAGATAGATAGATAGATAGATAGATAGATAGATAGATAGATAGATAGATAGATAGATAGATAGATAGATAGAGAGACAGACAGACAGACAGACAGACAGACAGACAGACAGACAGACAGAATGAATTAGCCTAGGGAACTGAGAAACTGACAAAAGTCCTTCATTTGTGTATGTCAAATTATGGCCCAAGAGAGGCTGAGAGTAATTCAAAACAAACAAACTGCTTTATTTCACTTCTGTGGAGAAACAGCCAGGTAGGTATCAGTTTTGGAACTTGGCAGGAGAACAGGCAATGGGAATGAGGTAGCTTTGTATAATTATAAATAATAGATATTCACAATAAAGTAGTTTTGTTATATAGACAGGTCTTTAAGCCTGTGGAGATTGATGTCGCAGCAATCACTCCTTAAATGAACAGGTATAAGCTTCTTTGACTCAAAATTACTTAAGCCTGTGAAGGCAGGAACATACACACAACTTCCAACATTCCTTCTTTGACAGCTGATAAAGATCTCCCCACCCCCTTCACTCAGGGAAGGACTACTTGTCCCATTTCCCTATTCAGGATCCTCCTCCATCCTTTCATTCTGCTTCACTCCACTCCAACTGAACTGTCATTCTCAACTGCCAATCTTAACTGCCCCTCTCAACTGTAGAATTCTATTTGAGCCTCCTGTCAATCAAGGTTTTCAGACTGACCTAACACATTAACCATCCACTGTCCATTACAAGGCCAAAATGGGGAAAGGAAACTGTAGGTACATGAGATGGGATGTGTGTGTACTAGACTGAGAACATATGAGATAGCTACGTTTTTAGCCAAGGAGCCCTGTGCAACCTACATAGTTCTTCCTGCCTGCCATTTTAGCCTCACTAGAATCCTGTTGGCTACAAGAGGGATTGGCCCAAGGTTACCCAAAAAAGCTTCATAGCTGAGTGTGGATTTGAACCCCTCAGTTCTAGTCCAACCCATGGGTCCCCAACCTCTTTGAACCTCTGGGTACATTTGGAGTTCTGACACAGGGTGGTGAGCAAAACAACATATTAACTACCCTGGGAGGCAGAGCAACACAGAGATTGATTTCTCACTAGCCTTATGCTGCTCTTATGCTCCTCTTCTCTGTGGGGCCTGTCGAATTTCACACTATCTGCCCTGGGGCTGCAACTAGCTTTGGCTTTTTTGAGCAGCAAACAAAAACTGGCTTTTAGAGCATCTTGCTTGCTGGGCGAAAGAGGCGGAGTGAGTGGCAGCCCCAGGGCAGATAGTGTGAAATCCAACCAAAGCCTTGCAGAGAAAAGGAGAGTGAGAGTGGCATAAGGCTAGTGGGAAATCAGTCAGAGAGTCAGAGGAAGCCCAGGTGCAGAGGGCAGAGGAGTATTGTTTAAAAAAATACTGGGAAAGAGTGAGAGAATGGATAAAATCCAACATCAGGGTGGCAGCTGTCACCAAAGCAACATTATTTTAATTTGCATAGATCAGATCTCCAGAGACCAATCAGAAGCACTGCTCAGGAAGAGCCCCTCCCCTTTCTAAAAACACTTGGTGGGCACCAGGAAAGGTGTCAAGGGCACCATGATGCCCCAGGCACCATGTTGGGGAATCCTGGTCTTACCACTGCTGCTCAAAGCTGTCCTGCTTCATGTGCTGGATCTTGTCATTGGGGCCAAGTAACGTGCAGAGCAGTCATGACTGTCATGGCTTCCTCCCATGGAACCTGGGAAAGTGTAGATGCAGATTAATGTTGGTAAAGGCCTGTGGAGGTGGGACAGGCCTTTCTGAATAAAAGACCTCAATTCTGTTGTTGCCTGCTCTAGAAGAAGAAGATGATATTGGATTTATGCCCTGCCCTTCGCTCAGAGTCTCAGAGTCTCTTATATCTTCTCCCCGCATAACAGTCACCCTGTGAGGGGGGGTGGGGCTGAGAGAGCTCTTATAGCAGCTGTCCTTTCAAGGACAACTCCAAAGGGAGCTATGGCTGACCCAAGGCCATTCCAGCAGCTGCAAGTGGAGGAGTGGGGAATCTAACCCGGTTTTCCCAGATAAGAGTCCATGCACTTAACCACTATACCAAACTGGCTCTCATCCACAGCAGCTGTCCAGAGTCTTAAGCAGATATTTCCTGACATGGACTACCTGAGCCAGGAGATTCTAGCAGCTGAACCAAGGGTACATAGTCTTCCATTGAGCCACTGCCCCTCCCTATTTTACCTAAGACCTTTTTTCCTTACTGTCCCGTTCCTGGAACCAAAGAAACAATACAGCTTTCAAAAATACCATGTGCCATTAACTTCTTAATTGACCATACTAAAATTTGTCAATTAAAACTGAGTCCTGGCAATTCATTAACTCAGCTTTTAGTGGATTCATCTGCCTTTTTTTAAAAAAAAAAAGCCATGCGAACAAAGCTCGCCTACCTACTGACATGGAGAAGATTCCTACATGACCAGGCAAGAGGTTATTTGGAAACTGACAATTAAACGGATGAAGGTCTACAGCCTGAATTTTGAGGCCTCCCGCTAATGTACACATCTGAAAGCCTATTACGCTCCCTGCTGCTTTAATGGATTTGCACAGCGCACATCTCTCTCACTCCCCAGCCTTTTATTTCACTCTCTTGAAGCCTGGGCTAGTTCTGCAAGCTTGCATGTACACCACCCCCCGCCCCCACAAGAATCCTGGAGGAAAATACAGGCTGGTGTATCTTGGCTTTGCAGATGTCACATTCTTCTGAATGAGCACCAGTAGAATGGGTTGGAGAGCGTGATTCAGACACAGAGTCAAAATACCATTCCTTTTGAAGTTTGTGGGCATCTTGCCATAGATTTCAATGGCATCCACAATGGGCTTGGGGAGAGCAAATAGAAGAGTCTTTCAGACACTCTGTAGCTAGAGATGCACTCAAAAAAATAAAGCATTAGTGAGGTTTCTAAATTTAGAATGTGTTTCTCCTTTGTGGGGAAAAAAAACTATTTTATTTCACAAAGATCCATATTTGGTTTCCTTGTCCCTGGTGTTAGTTGGCTCCTTAATCTCATTCATTTTCGGCAACCTTTGCAAAAGCACAGATTCTCTAGTTTAATCTTACTTTCTGGGGTTCTGTGCATAGAATGGGAAGGGGAATAGAATGAAAATCATGAATACGGAACAAACGTCATAGCATGACTTTCCCCTGACCTCATACTCGCCCAGTTATGGGACAACAGCTAAGTGTAGCCCATGGTATACTTGAAATTTAAAACAACAATTTGTGAAGATTTATTCAACACATGCACACACAAAGGATCAAGGATAAAGCCTCCATTTGCAATTGTGTATTCACCATAAAAAAAACCATAGATAGGCCACAACTGATTGAATATTTGGGAGGGCCAGGGCTTTTTTTGAACAGGAATGCACAGGAACACAGTTCCAGCTGGCTAGAGGTGTGGCCTAATATGCAAAGGAGTTTGCGCTAAGCTTTCTCTGCAAAAAAAGCCCTGTGTTAAATAATGGTGATGTCAGGGGAAGTGGCCTAATATGCAAATGAGTTCCTGCTGGGCTTTTTCTACCAAAAAAACCCTGGGGAGGGCTTCATGTCCTGGCCCCATTGGTGGACTTCCTGATGACACCTGGGTTTTTTGGCCACTGTGTGACACAGAGTGTTGGACTGGATGGGCCATCAGCCTAACCCAACATGGCATCTCTTATGTAACATGGATTTAGGTAGAGTTCAGTTGTGTATTACTCAGTGACTGTACCCTGCATACAAGAAGTAAACCTTTAGAAAGATTCTCACTCTCACACACACACAGCAATGGAGTCAGCTCACATATTTGACTGCAAGTCACCAAATGCAAAAAATTTCCATTGGTATATATGCAGGCTTAAGCATACTGGCTCTCTTTACGGAATGGTAGGTCATGTGAAATGGATTGTTGACTTTGGAAATTAAGCATACCTTGCACCTCAGGGAGCTCTGGAAGGGCCTGGGGAGCATCATACAATGTGTCTGACATATCTGCTTAGTGAAGTGATATCACTGCATTGATTGGTGCGTGAGGAAGTGCCCTTACACACAATTTTGAAGGTAAATACCATCAGATATTTTTTTGTAGCAGGATCTCTTTTGCATATTAGGCCTTTGAATATTAGGCCACACACCCCTGATGTAGCCAATCCTCCAAGAGCTTACAGAGCTCTTAGTACAGGGCCTACTGTAAGCTCTTGGAGGATTGGCTGCATCAAAAGGGTGTAGCCTAATATGCAAAGGAGTTCCTGCTACAAAAAAAAGCCATTCCATAGGCATATATGAGTCGATAAGGCAAAAAGAAGTTAACAGCAGGGTAAAAAAAAAATCCACAAAGGGAAATAAATACAAAGTGATCTGGAACAATGTAAAAACGCAATTATGTTCAGAGAAATGTAGAGCATGCACAGAAGTAATTGACCCTCTTTCTAGTTTTGGTTAAGAGCTGTAAAACAACACTGGAGGAGCCTCAGGTTTACTAAAATAGGTTAATGCCTATTTGAGTAGAATAAACCTGATTTTTCCAGGAAAATTGTTCCATTTTCTTTGTTTGCTGACATAATGACGACATTGGATTGATATTCCGCCCTCCACTCTGAATCTTAAGAGTCTCAGAACAGTCACAATCTCCTTTATTTTATTTATTTAGTAGGCGTATATTCTGCCCTATCCTGTAAATGGGCTCAGAGCGGATCACAACATACAGTAATAACAATATAATCCTACAATTCAGAGTTAAAACAATACATTACAATTAAACAAGTAAGAACAATGAAACAGCATATATATTGACCCTCCTTACCTCCCTCCCCACAACAGACACCCTGTGAGGTAGGTGGGGTCAGAGAGCTCTTACAGCAGCTGCCCTTTCACCCAGAATTGGTGCTGTTGCACTACGCAAAGTTCTTTGCATCTTGCGTCACCCCCACCCCCACCCCTGCTCCATTGAGTGAGAGCCCGCAGGGCGGGGATGAGGAGTATTGGCAGAAGTTTTCCCACTCAAACCAGGCAACTGATAAAAGTGTTCTTGAGGTGTTCAACCAGGACTTTTCAACATTACCAAACTGTTCCAGCCATTCTTCTTTCCCATTCATAAACCACCGTTCCCAAAGCCCACTGCCTTTGTTAACAAGAAGTTCATGATTACACCCACCTCACTGTCTATTTGAGCAGACAGTGACAGGACACTTCTTTTAAAAATATTTTTTAAAAAAAAGCCAGTTTGATGTAGTGGCTAAATGCATGCACTCTCATCTGGGAGAACCGGGTTTGATTCCCCACTCCTCCACTTGCAGCTGCTGGAATGGTCTTGGGTCACCCATAGCTCTCGCAGGAGTTGTCCTTGAAAGGGCAGCTTGAAAGGGCAGCTGCTGTAAGAGCTCTCTGAGCCCCACCTACCTCACAGGGTGTCCGTTGTGGGGAGGAAGGTAAGGAGGGTCAATATATATGCTGTTTCATTGTTCTTACTTGCTTAATTTTAATGTGTTGTTTTAACTCTGAACTGTAGGATTTTATTGTTATTACTGTATGTTGTGATCTGCTCTGAGCCCATTTACAGGATAGGGCAGAATATAAGCCTACTAAATAAATAAATAAAATAAAGGAGATTGTGACCGCTCTGAGACTCTAAGATTCAGAGTGGAGGGCGGGATATAAATCCAATGTCATCATTATGTCAGCAAACAAAGAAAATGGAACAATTTTCCTGGAAAAATCAGGTTTTTTCTACTAGATGACTTAGAAATCCTATGACCACCACTAACGCTAAATGAAGACTTGGGATTCCTTACTCAAGATAGGCATTAACCTATTTTAGTAAACCTGAGGCTCCTCCAGTGTTAACTAGTTTTACAGCTCTTAACCAAAACTAGAAAGAGGGTCAATTACTTCTGTGCATGCGCTACATTTTTCTGAACATAATTGCATTTTTACATTGTTCCAGATCACTTTGTATTTATTTCCCTTTGTGGATTTTTTTTTACCCTGCTGTTAACTTCTTTTTGCCCTATCGACTCATATATGCCTATGGAATGGCTTTTTTTGTAGCAGGAACTCCTTTGCATATTAGGCTACACCCCTTTGATGTAGTCAATCCTCCAAGAGCTTACAGTAGGCCCTGTACGAAGAGCCCTGTAAGCTCTTGGAGGATTGGCTACATCAGGGGTGTGTGGCCTACTATACAAAAAAGTTCCTGCTACAAAAAAAAAGCCCTGCTAGTAAATATTCACCATGGTCTGGATAGCCCGAACTAGCCTGACCTTGTCAGATTTTGGGAGCTAGGCGGGACTGACCCTTGGTTAGCACTTGAATGGGGGACACCTATCAAGGAAGTCCAGGGCAGCTGTGTAGCGGCAGACCACCTCTGTTCACTTCTGACTTTGAAAACCCTCCAGGGTGATCATAGCTGTGACCAGACGACCCTTTCCGCCACCACAAGTGGTGCATTTTCATGCATTTGAAAAGTGGACTCTAGTTCGTTAAAGCTTACGATGGAATAAAATCTTGTTTTTCTTTGAAGAGCCAGAAGTCTCTGAACGTTGTACTGGATTTTTCAGGCACTAATTAGTGGACAGAACATGTTGTTTTCCTGGTAAGACTCAGGCTGGAAGTAGTGGGGGGGGGGGGGGAAGGACTCTGATTTTCCTGTGCCAAGCATCTAACTTGGTGATCTTTTAATACTTCTTAATGGGACAGATATTTCAGTCTTAACTGCCCATCTGGTGAATCTTTCATTACCTTTAGCAGCATTTGTCTAGGGCCAGTGACCTGGGGGAGGGGGGGGGGCTCTTCTTTCTGGCTTCACTTCATGTTTCCCAGGAAAACAGGTTAGTTAGCAAAGCAGATGGTAACATCCACCCCTACCACACAAACACACATGCACACCACACGTGGCGACAAACCCACGGAGGCACATGGAAAGCACAGCCCAGTGTGCATTAAACTGTAAGGAAGAAGAGAAGAGCACTGCAGTTTGGGGAGGTCAGGCAAAGAACGACTCATTAGCTGGAAGGGCTCTCTCTCCCTCAAGCCCTCGAGAGTCATTCCCTGGGACTGCTGAGAGGTTTTTCACCTCCTAACTCTTTATGAGGCTCTCTATTTCCCCGGTAATTGTGGCTGCAGGACAAGAAGGCGGCAGCAGTGAAGATTCTTGCGCAGATGCTTTTACCGGCTCCTCTGCAGAGCAAATGGGGGACAACTGAAACAGAGAGATTCTCATTTCAGATGGTCAATTCTTGACAGTTCAGAAGCACCTGCCCCTCCTAGAGCACAGCTTTGGAATAGCAGACAACCTCCTAAGAGGACTGTCTCACTCTGGTTTGACAGAGCAGGCCCTCTGCGTGAGATTGTGGGGCTTGACAAGCTTCTCAACCCAACAGGGACATATTCGGGTATTTTTGCTCTGTCTGTCCATATGTTTGAGCTGGCACATCTGGGTTTATGAGAAACCTCTTCCTTCCTGAGAGCCAGTTTGGTGTAGTGTTTAAGTGCACGGACTCTTAACTGGGAGAACCGAGTTTCATTCTCCACTCCTTCACTTGCACCTGCTGGAATGGCCTTGGGTCAGCCATAGCTCTTGCAAGAGTTTTCCTTGAAAGGGCAGCTTATGAGCTCTCACCGGGTGTCTGTTGTGGGTGGGGGAGGAGGTAAAGGAGATTGTGACCATTCTGAGACTCTGAAATTCAAAGTATAGGGCACAATATAAATCCAATATCTTCTCCTTCTTCTTCCCCAAGGTAAGGTTGCAATATTCAGAAATCTACTCCATGTTTTATGATAGTTCCTGGGACGCAAGAATTTGGAGTAGTTCCAAGCTAGGTTTTACTTGTGACTCTAGATAGGCTGGGTTTTGGTAGGCCTCATTGGCCTTTCTTTGCTTAATGCTGTTTCTTCTAAATAAAGTTAACCTATGGAGCAGAAGGAGGAGGAGAAAAGAGGAGGAGAAAGGAGGAGGAGATTAGATTTATACCCCACCTGTCACTACCTAGAGGAGTCTCAGAGCGGCTTACAATCTCATTCCCTTCCTCTCCCCACAACAGACACTCTGTGAGGAAGGTGGGGCTGAGAGAGCTCATTTGCTCTTGAGAGAACAGCTCTGAGAGAACTTTTGTCTGACCCAAGATCATCAGCTGGCTGCATGTGGAGGAGGACTGGGGATCAAACCTGGTTCTCCCAGATTAGAGTGTCTGTGCTCTTAACCACTACCCCAAACTGGCTCTCAGAAGACCCTCAGCCTATTCCCGAGTGACAGTGTCTCACTGTGGCAGGCACTGTCTATTTGCATGCCCCAAAGTCCCCAGCATTTAAGTTTTCTACATGTGCCTAGAGTAAATCCAGTTGGTGCTACAATGGACCTCTCCTCCCAGTTCTTGTAGAGTGGAACAAGTCCATTCTGTTCTCCACTAACTGTCCTTAAAGTGCAGTTGGAGGTATCTGTACATTCTTTTTTTTCTTTTTTAGTATTTTTTGTGTGTGCGTGTGCTTGCATTCCTGGAAGTCAAGGTGACTTCTGGAGACCCCAAGTGGGGTTAGGACATTCTCAGAGAGGTGGTTTGATATGCCTGCTTCTGCATCCCAGCACTGGTATTCCTTTGGAGGTCTCCCTTCCAAGTACTTGCTAGGGTCAACCCTGCTGGCTTTTGAAGTCTGACAAGATTATGCCTGCCTGGGCTATCTGGGTCAGGGCAAAGTTTCTGTACATTCCTGATGGGAATCTTGTGTGCCCCTGGAGGCTGCTGCTCGGGTTGCCAACCACCCAGCAGATCCTGGAAACCTGGAATCACAACTGATCTCCAGAGGACAGAGATCAGTTCCCCTGGAGAAAATGGCAGCTCAGGAACCCCTGAGCTGACTTCAACCTCTAATTCTTTTGTACACTCAACAGGTGCATGAGAATGTAAAAGGTCAATATAATCACAGCCTGTTTATGCCCATGACGTTCACCTTGGACTGCAGCTTGTCTGTTCAGTCATTCTCTGTAATAATGTCCCAGATGTCTGCAAGTTTTTCTTCCTCTTTCTGAACTATCTTCAGAATACTGAGAGGAAATAAAATAGACTCTATTTGGGGAAGCTGCCCTTTCATCTTGGCGGGGGGGGGGGGGAGAGAGAGAGACTCTTCCAGTTGCCCCCACCTCAGTAGGAGCAGCAGTAAGCAAATATACATCTCTTGAAGCAAAGCTTAAGGGAAACATGATACCAACAAACAGGAAATCATTCCTTTAGAAGCACACTGACTACGTCATAAGACCAAATGAGGCAGCTGATCTTGGGTGTCTGATCAATTGTAATAGCATGAGATCTCTGGGTTCCACCTGGAGGTTGGCATTCCTGCTCAGTTTGGTATAGTGGTTAAGTGCGCAGATTCTTATTTGGGAGAACCAGGTTCGATTCTCCACTCCTCCACATGCAATTGCTGGTGTGACCTTGAGTCAGTCACAAGTTCTCACAGAGCTGTTCCTCTCAAGAGCAGTTTCTGTCAGAGCTCTCTCAGCTTCATCTACCTCACAGGGTGTCTGTTGTGGGGGGTGGGAGGGAAAGGAGATTGTAAGCCGCTCTGAGACCCCTTCAGGTAATGAAGGATGGGATATAAATCCAGTCTCTTCTCTTCTTCTTCATAATAGCCCTGTGAGGTACAGAATATAGGCTGACAATGAGGGACTATGCGCACACCATGTTTACCTTTGAAAATCCAATCTGTGATGTAAAAGAGAACTTTAAGCTAGCACGTAACTGTGAGTTTTCAGCCCATCTTTATGGCTACTGTTCAGTATACACAGTCACCATTTGACAAACCTCTTGGTAGCATTAAATAATTTCCTGAATTATGTAAATGTTATGTGTCTTTCAAATAATTCCAGAAGAATGGTCAGTGTCTCTCCAACAAAAGCACCAATATGAGCTGGAGAGGAGCTCTCATTTGTGATATTAAGGTATGACTGAGTTAGAAGGTGCTGTTAAAAGAAGGTTGTAATGAGTCTCCAGGGTCTAGTGGAGGAGATCATCAGTTCCTGAGCTGACGGAGCAGCTCATTGCAAAGGCAAATGCAGTCAGCAGCATCCGTGGGAGAAAAAAAGAGGCCCAGGAAATCGCTGATGAAAATGAAAGAGATGCCCCCAACTTGAACGCATGATGCCTCAGCTCTCTGGGAGCACCGGAGCATGCAAATCTGTCAAGATGCATGTGGGCCATGAGGGAGACAGGTTAGATTTATTCAGCATTCAAAGCTGTATCCTAGCTAAGTGATGAACTTGCATCTTCAGGTTCATCGTTGCCAGACATCTAGATTTCTTCAGTGAAATAAACCAAAGTCAGATACCTGAAACTGCCAGACCTCATAATCAGAGAAAAGGAAACCAGGGTTAAATGATGCGACCAATTTGTACAAATTTGATTATTATTATTTTTTATCTGCAAGGGGAATGGTGGACCTCTTGATGGCACTTGGGTTTTTTGATCACTGTGTGACACAGAGCGTCGGACTGGATGGACCATTGGTCTGATCCAGCATGGCTTCTATTATGTTCTTATGATCAGTGCAGACCACCAATAACTGTGTATGTGTGTGTGTGCTGAAGTGCCACCAAGTTGCAGCCAACTTATGGCAACCCCCAGAGTTTTTTTGTAGCAGGAACGCCTTTGCATATTAGGCCACACCCCTCTGTAGGGTTGCCAAGTCCAATTTAAGAAATATCTGGAGACTTTGGAGGTGGAGCCAGGAGACATTGGAGGTGGAGCCAGGAACAAGGGTGTGACAAGCATAATTAAACTCCAAGGGAGTTCTGGCCATCACATTTGAAGGGACAGCACACCTTTTTAAATACTTTCCTTCCATAAGAAATCATTATAGGGGCACCTTCTTTTGGGGCTCATAGAATTGGACCCCCTGGTCCAATCGTTTTGAAACTTGGGGGGTACTTTGAGGAGAGGCACTAGATACTATACTGAAAATTTGGTGCCTCTACCTCAAAAAACAGCTCCCCCAGAGCCCCCAAAACCTCCAGATCAATTCCCCATTATGTCCTATAAGAATCGATCTCCACATAGGGAATAATGAAGTGCTCAGCAGACGTTTCCCTCCTCCTGCCCCCCGCCCCCCCATTTCTGGCTACTCTGAAGTGAGGGATTGGCCTCTCTACTCACGAGTTGCAGCCAACTTCTTCCAAGTAACACAGACACCCCATCCCAAGAGGAAGCCTTTCAATCGAAGACTGAAGCCTCTGGAGGGGGAAAGTCACTTGGTGGCTTTGGGGGTGGGGCTTCCCCCTGCTGGCCAGCTGACTGGGGGCGGGAAGGAGCCTGGGAAAGCGGAAGAACCCCCGCTGGGACCTGGGGATTGGCAAGCCTACCCCCCTGATGTAGCCAATCCTCATGGAACTTACAGTAGGCCCTGTACTAAGAGGCCTGTAAGCTCTTGGAGGATTGGCTACATCAGGGGTGTGTGGCCTAATATGCAAAGGAGTTCCTGCTACAAATAAAGCCCAGGCAAACCCAGCAAGGGGATCTCAAGGCAAGGGAGAAGCAGAGGTGGTTGGCCATTGCCTCCCTCTGTAGAGGCTTCCTTGGCTGTTTCCTTTCCAAGTACTGACCTTGCTTAGTTTCCAAAATCTGTATTCCATGTTGTCTTCTGTCCCCCACCAATAAACAGCCAGCTCAAATTCTTAATTAAATCCTGTCTTATTAATTAAATCTCTAGTGTTTTTGTGCTTTATGATTTTAAAAAAACAAATGGAGCATTACAGCTTTTCATTTCAGATGGGTAGCTATGATAGGCCCCGTCCTGCATGGCCCAGGTGAGTCCAGTCTCTTCAGATCTAAGCAGGATTGGCCCTGGTTTGATGGAAGAACACCCAAGACATCAAGGGTTGCTATGCAGAGGCAGGCAATAGCCAAACACCTCTGTCCATCTTTTGCCTTGAAAACCCTATGGGGTCACCATAGATTATCTTTGACTTGACACCACGAGAGTGTGTAGCAACAAAATAAAACAGAAGACAGGCAGCCAGCAGCAGTGTCGAAATTTTGCCAAAATGCCGCTGCATTTTGTGCTGTTGCCTTTAAGCTATTATTGTTTTATCCACCATTTCTGCTGCTTTTAATGCTTCTTGTGTCACTGAAAACTCTGTGTGCTTTTATGGCAGCTACTGTTTGAATTCCATTTTAGTTAGCTTATTTATGCTGCAAGGTGTCTTCTGGGGCTGAGAATATTTTGAGCCACCTGCATGTAAACATGTGAAACATGCAAGGAACTGAATAGTAATGGCCTGTGGACGCTGTCCTCACATTTTGTTCACTGGTATCCTCCAGGCAGTGCGCAACTCCCAGTATAGGCTCAGCCCTTTTTAACAGCCTTTATTATGCATTTGTATTCATTCATTCATTCATTCATTCATTCATTCATTCATTCATTCGTTCGTTTTTTTGTTTTTATTTATTTTTATCCCACTTCAGTTATTGATATCCCACTAAGGCTATCCAACCAGCTCTACCTCTGATGTCTTTTGGGAGGAGGGGCCTGCAAAACTTGTTTTTTTGGCTCGGGCTTAATTTTTGCTAATTATAGAAGGTGGTGAATATTAGTTTATTTTAGCAGTAGTGACTTTTGAGAGCCAGTTTGGTGTAGTGGTTAAGTGCACGGACTCTTATCTAGGAGAACCGGGTTTGATTCTCCACTCCTCCACTTGCACCTGCTGGAATGGCCTTGGGTCAGCCACAAGTTCTCTCAAGGCTGTTCTGCTCAAGAGCAGTTTAGGGAGAGATCTCTCAGCCCCACCTACCTCACAGGCAGTGTTCCCTCTAAGCTGTGGAGTCTTGTGAGCAAAAATTCTACTTTGTGAGCTACTGGCATTAAAGTTCTGAGCTACTGCATAAATTAGTTTACTCAAGGGCCATTTTTTTCTGAGCTGAGACAAAAATGTGTGAGCTGGGGGGCTAATAAATTGTGAGCTAGCTCACACTAACTCAGCTTAGAGGGACCACCGCTCACAGGGTGTCTATTGTGGGGAGGGGAAGGGAAAGGAGATTGTAAGCTGCTCTGAGACTCCTTCAGGTAGTGAAAGATGAGGTATTAATCCAATCGCTTCTCTCTTCTTCTTAGGGTAGTGGATGTGGTTTTCCATTTGGGTGGGGAATCTCATACACACACACACGATTCTTTTGTTTCCTTTACATTTAAGCCTGGGAGCCTTTCAGAGATAGGCAGGTTATGAATGTTTTAAAATAAAATAAATCATACAAGAGGGAAACTGAGAAGAGGGCTGAGCTGACATTCCACCTCCTGACCCACTGAGACATTTTCAAGTTCCTGAGGTTTTTAAAGAAGCAAACTTTCTGTTTGCAAAGCTGTTCACTGCCTGTGAGCTCTGCAAGCCTCTTATCAAGCACAGCTCTCGGGCTTCTGAAGATTCCATTAGAGAATCTTCTGTTGGATTGCAGCCAATGTCTTCATTTCTCAACTCAAGGACACTTGCTTGCTATGCGCACATGGAGACAGCCAGCAAGAGATGCTCCAGGCCATGGAATGTCTCCGTAGCTGAGCTGGTCCTTGAACTCTGAGCCCCATCCTGCTCACCACAGGCCATCCATTTGACTTTGGACCGCTGCATCTAATTGTATCATGTATCAAATTGACACTAGATGCCAATGTTATCTCTTGGCAGAACTGCTGGGAACTGGAGCAGGGCTGCACATAACCCACACCTTATGCCTGCCGGGGACTTCTAAGTGGTAGTTGCGACTGAGTCACTATTGGTATCATCTTCGTTCCCTGCTGTTGGAGGTTTGTTGCCCAATGCCAGGTATTTTATACAGTGAATATTTTTGGAGGAAAGCAACTAAAGGAGACATATATGCATGGAACAGGGGGAAACCATCTTCAATCACTAGGTCATAAAACGTGGTCGCTCTAGTTTGATAGGACCGCTTGAAGGCATATGTGTTCTGAAGTAGGGGTGTGCTATAAGAAAAAAAGTAATTTAATTTCAGATCTGAGATTTTTTTTTTTTTTTGAGGGGGACTTTTTCCATGATTGCTGACTTTGGGGTAGGGTATTATTGGTTCCTGACCATTAGAGTAGTTCCTCAGTGGAACAGGCTTCCTCGGGAGGTGGTGGGCTCTCCTTCTTTGGAGGTTTTTAAACAGAGGCTAGATGGCCATCTGACAGCAAAGAAGATCCTGTGAATTTAGGGGGAGGTGTTTGTGAGTTTCCTGCATTGTACAGGGGGTTGAACTAGATGACCCCCAGAGGTCCCTTCCAACTCTATGATTCAATGGTTCATAATTCAAATGGGGGGGGGGAGAGTGTTCCAAATTTTGAGACCATAATCTTCAATGGAGAACCAATTTGAGGGTCTGGAACAGCTGATTTTTAAGATAACGGCAGCAAATTTGCAAAGAACAGCGTCCCCTTAATCTAAAGTCCTCAGATTTCAAGCAGAACGGAGAAAGGGGTTTAATTTTACAGACTCCTGAAATAGGAGTCTCTTGCACAGGTACATTTCACTGATTCCTGTGAAGGGGAAATGGTGGGGGCCCATAGCAGACCACTGGTCCCCAGCATTTTTTTTTTTTTAAATCCTGCCTGCATCTTTTATTAATGTAATCATACAATGACTGACTGACAATAATTTTTTTTCATTTCCACTGAAAACTCTGCATTGACCACCCTTTCTTTCTGTGGCTTATTATCTCCTTCACAAAGTAAGGAGAGCTTCCTTTGTAGAAAACTTCCTTCTGACACTGCAATCTTGGAAAATAGTCCATTTAAAAAAAACACACACACACATTTGTGTATGTGATAGCATATAATGAATCAATCATCCAACTCATGTGAGTCATGACTTCATGCTGGGTATCCACTGTAGAGGTAGCTTAATTAGCACTGCTTCTGTTTAAGGAGGTACCTTCAGAAAGTCCTTGGGTCTCACCAGTCATTTTAATTCTAAAACTGGATAAAACAGTAAGATTTCGTGTGGAGTGTCAAAAGTGGAATAAGGTGACAATTCCTGATAGACAATGAATATATATAGAATAAAGCAACTGGATGGGACAGCCATAGACCAACAAATAAGAAGGAAATAGATGAAGGGGCTGCTCAGCAAGAAAGAAGGAAGAAACCAAGGGGAAATTCTGTGTGTGAGGGAGGGAAGAGGGTGAGATCACCGTATTTGGTGGCAGTGGTGGACAGGGGGCTTGGGTGGGAGATGTCAAGGGCTAAACTACATGGTATATTTGTGTTTATGAATTGTCTGTGGGCTTGCTACTTTGATCAGAGTAACACGTGAGCTCCAAGAACAACCCTTTAAAAGCCTCAGAACTGATTTCACTGAGGAAAAAGCAGCATAGCTGGAGGAGGGGCCTTTTGATTCCCCGCAGCCTTCTCCCTGATCCTAGAGACACCCCCACATCCAGAAGCTATTCACAACAATTTGGCCATTCACATGAAGCAGTCCAAACACTCACAGTTCAATAACTGAGTCCACCACGAAAATTCTTTCTCTGAGAGTTTATATATTTCAAACATGATAGTCTGGGAGCACTAGGCCTCCAAACTCTTGCAAGGAAATCACTGCTTGGGAAATCAGGAGACTCTAAGAAAAGCTAGATGCCTGCAGCTGATGGCAAGCATCCAAATCCCTCCCCCAAAAAAGATTTTTTGAAGGGGGAGGCTATTTTTCTTAATGCCTGAGAATCCCAGACTTGTGTTACTATTCATAGTAACAACCTCAAACAGTTGTGGCTCAAGTATTTTGGAATGAGCACCTGTACTCTGAAGGGAAGCTGTAAGAAGCAGCCCTGCTGTTAGAGTTGCTAAAACACACTAGAAACATCTTTGAGAGGAATGCTCAGCTTCTAGCCAACAAAGCTTCAGTTTCTGCCTATTATTTGATTTGATTTGATCAAGGCTTTTTTTGCAGAAAAAGTCCAGCAGGAATACGTTTGCATATTAAGCCACACCCCCTGACATCACCATTGTTTCACACAGGCCTTTTTACAGGAAAATCTCAGCAGGAACTCATTTGCATATGAACTCATTTGCAGGAACTCATTTGCACCCTGACATCACCATTGTTTCACACAGGCCTTTTTGTTAAAAAATATATATCAGCAGGAACTCATTTGCATATTAGGTCACACCCCTGACATCACCATTGTTTCACACATTCACATCATTGTTTCTGTAGAAAAAGCCTGACAGGAACTCATTTGCATATTAGGCCACACACCCTGATGCCAAGCCAGCCGGAGCTGCATTCCTGTGTGTTCCTGCTTAAAAAACGTCCTGGATTTGATTGTTAAAAACATAGGAACTCTGCCTCCAAATCCCCAAAGCAAGATGCATATTACATACAGCAAATAATAATAATGACAATAGTAATAAGAGTAATAATTTGATGTTCTTTTGCATTGCTTGTAGCATATCTTATGGGCCCAGAATAGCACAGTGCTGTTTAGAGATGCAGTCAGCTCTGTAGTACTGAGGGAAACATGTGGATAACCATTCCTGTGGTCATCCCAACAACCTGTTTTTCATTGATCTATAATGTCCATCTTCAGTTGTACTCAACTCTTCTGCAACCTAAAATTTCTGGCTGTGGCATGATTTTTTCCCAAAATCTTTTGTCTCCTAAAAAAGGTAAGGTCGGTCTCTTTTTTGCCTTTTCAGAAGAGTATTTCAAAATGAGTATTTATTTAATTAAATATATATTTAAAATGGTAAGATGAAATCATAAAACCACCGCATAAAAACAAAGCTGAGGCATAAAAACTGTCAAGCAACATTCAGCCATCATGGCCACTGACTGTGAGGGACAAAATTCTGGGTGCCCAAGTCAGTCTGAGCCCCTGTGAAGCTAGACTCATGAGCCATTCAGCAGCAAGCAAAACTGGTCATTTCAAAGGTATGGAGAAAACCCTGCTGTTCATGCAGACATTTTTACAAGCTGCATTTGCTTGTGTTGCTTAGGAGGAGGAGGAGGAGAAAGGCTCTGGGCTTCCTTGATGGACTGCAAGTCAAAACCAGTGGGATTCCCTACATGTGCGAGGTGCTCCAATCCTGAAGGGTGTGGGGTGGGACTCTGACGCTGATGTCACCATGCTTGTTGCTCTCTGTGTGTGACAGAGAGAGGCAGATTCTTATGCCAATTAAAAGTAATGGTCTCTCTTAGGTGCCTTCCTGAAAATAGCTTCTGTATGTCCATTTTCTGACTCTCTTTGAAGCAATTTACTGTCTTTATTTGTGGCTTAGTGATTGAAGCTAAGTGCAGTGCTGTCTTTGTTACAGTTTGCAACCATCCTTATCAGTTCTCCCATGTTAAACCTGGGTGCCTTTCATTATTTCAAAACAGGGGAGCCCTTGATTCTATCTGTTCGAAATTTGGTAGTGTGGATGTTGTAGGGGAATACCCCCCTCTGAGTTTTGTCTAATTTGGATGGGAAATCATGAAGGTACATCATCTGCTTGGAGGATGGGCACACAGATCCTTAGATGTTCAGCATACTGCTGCACATGGGAATCTGTGATGTGGAGTCCTGTTGCCATTCATTCCACCAAGGAATAATTTAAAATTCTTTTGAACTTACATTCACCACCTCCCAAAAATACAGGAAAAGAGGGTCTAGACTTTACTTTCTACGAATATTTCCAGTAGGTCTAATTTTAATTAGTTTTTATTTCTTTGTCATGAGAACATAAGAATATTGTTGTTTTCCCTTCTCCTGTTGTATTCATGTCTCCTTTTTCAGGGTTGCGGGCAGGACTTTTTTTGTAGAAAAGGCCCAGCAGGAACTCATTTGCATATAAGGCCACACCCCCTGATGTCACCATTGTTTCACACAGAGCTTTTTTGTGAGAAAAGCCCATCCAGAACTCATTTGCATATAAGGCCACACCCCCTGATGTCATCATTGTTTCACACAGAGCTTTTTGGGGGGGAAGCCCAGCAGGAACTCATTTGCATATTAGGCCACACTCCCTGATGCCATGCTAGCCGGAACTGCATTCCTGCTAAAAAAAAAGCCCTGGTTGGAGGTAGTGGTCAATGTGGAAACAAAGAAGCAACACAATCAATAGATTACTACAATACACTCTACCTGGGACTGCCCTTGAGAACATAAAATTCAACTGGTACAGAATGCTACGGCCAGGATGCTGAATGGAATGGGTCACAGAAACCCATTCCATTCTTGGCCCATCCATACTGGTTCCTGACCTGTTTTGGGGCTAAATTCAAGATGCTGATGCTGACTGAAATAAAATGAGTTCAGTCAGTTCTGAATCCACCAAGAACACTTTATGGCAAGAAGAAACAGTCACAGAGGAACACAGGCAAAACTGCAACTATATAGCATCTGGCCATGGGTTTTGTTTTGTTTTTTGGAGTTTAAACTTTTTATTAATTAAAAACAAAAATACATTCCAACAAACATCAACTATAATACTAATAACCATAGAATCTACCTTACAAGCCATCCTGTTATGAATACAATATGCAGAGTGTATTTCTAATATAAAGCAAAAGTTAAATACTTATCCGGTAATTTACACAATGTTTTTTGTTCAGATTGTACATAAGCCGTGCCCCTGCCCCTGGCAGGCAACAGTTACTCCTATTGGCTCACTCCAGAATCCTTCATTTGCATCTCTTTGTTACAGGTTGTTACATGCTTAGCATCCTGATTGGCCAGTTCTCCCAGGCTTCAGAATCCTCGTTTGCACTGAGTGCCTGCCTCAGGCTCAGGCAACAGGAACCCAATGAGATGCAATGCATAACACAGACATTTAAAGCCCTACATGGTTTGGGACCATTATACCTGAAGGACTGCTTACTTTCTTATTAACTACTACAGTCAGCTTTGTAAGTCCTTCTTCAGGTGCCCCATCTTCTGAGATTAGGTTAGTGGTACCTGAGAGAGGGCCTTCTCAGTAGTGGCACCAAAACTCTGGAACTCTTCCCCCAGGGAAATTAATTTTGTCCTTTTATAATGTAGTGTGTTCGATGCATTGAGGAGGTAAGGTTGTGATCTTTATTAGATACAGCATAGTATAGGGTTGCACTAAAAAGACTGGTTAACAGCCCCAATGGGGCCAACTATATACAACTCTGGGTTCCCGCGCAAGCACATTATTGGGTCATTCAAACCAGCAGGGAACCATGATTGGAGCAGGGCAGCAGGGGTTTAGATCCTGCTGCCCATTGTTCCCGAGTCCCCAAACTCAGTCCTTCTGACGCCAATGAGCCTGGCAGGAACACCCACATTTGTCTTCACTTTGGTCCACATACATAACACCTCTTCTGTTGCTTTCTTGCACCAATGGATGAAGACGTCTTTGTTCTATTTGGCAGTCCCCTCAGTGATCCCTCCTTTCTATCCAATGTTTTAACTGTTGTTTTTATGTTTTTGTAGGTATACATTTGCTCTTTGGTCACATTCTGAGAAGTCAAGAGTCACTGGGAAAGACAATAATGGTGGAAAAAGTTGACGCCAGCAGGAAAAGAGGAAGACCCAAGATGAGACGGATGGACTCCCTCAAGGAAGCCACGAAGGCCCTCAGTTTGCAAGACCTGAGCAAGGCTGTTAATGAGAGGACATTTTGGAGGACACTGAGTCATAGGGTTGCCATATATTGGAAACGACTGGACAGCACTTAATACACACATATTAGCTCTGGCTATAATTGTTTTAATTATGTGTTTTTGTTGATTTTAATGGTATTTAAGATGTGTTTTTAGCCTGTATATTTTAATTGGAGAACTGCCTTGGTGGCCCTCATGAAGGTGTTATGCTAAAAGGCAGTCTCCTATTTAATTCGGGGAAATGAGCTTAAAGGAGACAAAGCGAGAGGTGGGTAACTGGAATCTCCATGAATGTTTATGGGGATTTTTTCCCTTAGAGAATTCTTGAAATAAACCAGATGTTAAATTGGAAGAGGTTTTATTGAAAATAGAAATGAAAGGACAAAACGCACACACAAACACAAAAAAAGCACACAAGCTAACTAAGTGGAAATAAGGGAGGAGAGGGAAGGCAATAGTTACCATCAGTCTTGAAGAATGAGGTCCACAGAGACAGCAATGAAACAACCAGAGTTTCATAAAGAAGAGGACCCACATTTAAGTTAGGGTGTGAGGTATGGCGCCAAGAACACATGGACACTATGGCACAGCGTGCTGACAGTTATGGGGGAAATGTTCCCTGGGACTGTCTGATGTGTTGCCCCCCCCCACACACACACACACAATGACATGATTGTGGGGGATGGGAATGGACAATGCTGTTGGAAAGCCTTGATGAGCTCACCAGAATTGAACTTATAGGTGTTACTGTTTCTTGATGAGCCTCTGAGTACTGGACAGGAAAGCTACCAGGTTTTGGTGAAGACTTTTAGCAGGCCTCATTTTGGGCAGGAACTCACAGGAGCGGAGCTATGGAACCTCTAATTTTTATAGTATTCTTTCCTTCTTACCACCCCCTCCCCAAATACTTGCTTCTGGGCTCCATTGTACAACCCCAATGAGCTCCAGCACCTCTTTTTCTACAAAATGACCCCTGCTTTAAGTATTGCTAAATTGGGGTAAGTGGGTCAGGGGGGAGTGAGGCTGGAATTGTCAGGATTAGTCCAATGTTAGGTAATAATTTCTTGGGAGACTCCTTTGTTCCTAATTCTGCATCTCCTCAGGGTGTGGAGAGGGCCATTGGTCAGTTGACAACTTCTGAGGCAGCTTCAAAAATATTTTTCCAAGGCTTGTCTCCAGCTGGCATCCATTACATGTCATTTTGGGCCAGGCCATGTACATTTATAATTTTTGAGGTGATATTGCATGAAGAGTATTTATGCCTTTCTCTCTCCAACCGTCCCTCTCTGAGAGGAGGGGTCCAACTGCTAACAAATGGAGAAAGGTGTGGGATAAATTTTGCAAAATGAAGAAAGACATAACCAGGGCTTTTTTTGAGCAGGAACGAACAGGAACGCAGTTCCGTCTGGCTTGGTGTCAGGGAGCGTGGCTTAGTATGCAAACAGTTCCTGCTGGGCTTTTTCTACAAAACAGCCTTACGTGAAACAATGGTGGTGTCGTGGGGTGCGGCCTAATATGCAAATGAGTCCCTGCTGGGCTTTTCTGCAAAAAAAAGCCCTGGACATAATAATATTACCTTTTAAAATATTAAAACACTCAAAGACGTTACTTTGTGGAACACTTCCAATAAAGACCTCCCTGTTCCTTTTTTTTAAAAAAAATATTCCGCAGAATGAGGGCTGCTTTGGCGTCTTGTTAGATGGAGGCATTTTTCACTTTGACTCTTCAGCTCCCACCACGGGGGAAGAAAATCCTAGCAGCTGCGAGATCAGTGGTGGAGCAGGAGGGTTCAGATGGGATTCTCGTTACCTCTTGGTTCAATCCAGCATCAGTCCAGGGAGATGCTCGGGAGGCTGACGGGGAGAGAAAGCAAGAGAGCAACTCAAAGGTACAAAGCAGAAGACTGCCGGGAGCCCTGGGGAAGTTGTGTATCCATTTGGATTCACTCGGCAGTCTGCTTATTTGTGAAAAGGAAAATAGAAAAAACAACTGCACCTGAAAACAGAACTATTGAATAACTTATAATATTTCCAAAGGGTAATTTTCCTTCACGCAGTTGCCAGCTAGATGATCCGCGTTCCACTTAAACAAAGCTTTTTCACAAGCCGAATGACAGTCTTACCATTTGAAAAATACCTCTTTAAGCATCACTTTTACTCGCCCATTTCTTTAGACATTCTTTTCAAGAGATGGTGAGTAAAAGTGATGCTTGAAGATGTATTTTTCAAATGGTAAGATTGTCATTTGGCTTGTGAAAAAGCTTTGTTTAAGTGGAACATGGATCATCTAGCCGGCAACCACGTAAAGGAAAATTACCCTTTGGAGCCGAATTCTGGATATTGACTCTTTATGGATTGAACTTTGGATCTTTTGTGACCTTTATTAAAGAAGAAAACTTTGAGGAGTCATACAGAAATAACTTCTTGTTGCTTTGAGAGACACTGGACCTTTGGAAGTCTCATTTTGAATTTTGCTATGTATCTTTTGTATTTGCAGTGTTAACTCTATAGAAATAGTATAAGTTATTCAATAGTTCTGTTTTCAGGTGCAGTTGTTTTTTCTGTTGCTATCACTGTACCGCCGCTGGTTTGCTGTCTATTTGTGAAAAGAAGCAGCTGAGCTTTGATCCCAGGTGAACAGGGCTCAGGGAATTAATTTTTTTCTGGTTTCCCGGATGCTGAGTGAGAGCGAAGGCTACAAAGAAGAAAACTTTTGTTTCATTTATAGGCAGGGAGCTGCAAGGTATCATCTCATACAGAGTCTACCACATCTATGGGGCCATCAACTTGTACTGAACAAGACGAGCGATTCATTTAGCCCATACAGACGGCAGTCCTCCAGGGGCTCTTGGGGTCTCTTTCCCAGTCCTTCTGTCTGAGTTCCTTAACAGGAGATGTCAGTCTGGCAGGGAATACATGCAATTCACGCATTTTGCACCTGACTGCTATTTGGAACGGCTTCTCTCTCTCTCTCTCTTTTTTTTTGCTAAAATCTCCATGGTCCACTAATGTGTTTTCAGTTTAGTAAACAAGCAAACATAACTTGGGATCTCTTCAATTATAGCTGATTTGTGTTACGAGGCTGTACGTGCTTGTTGTAAGATCATAAAAACGTGCCTTGTGAAATCAGACTGAAGTTTTTTTAAAAAAACCACATACAGTATGTTATCCTTTTAAAATGCTAATAGAAGGCGGAGCTGTACAGGGTGCCAACTTTAGCCTGGGAGATTCCTGGAGATTTGAAGGCAGTGCCCATGGAGGGGGAGATTTGGGGATGGATTTTATCTATAACCTATGGCAGGGGTGTCAAACATGCAGCCCAGGGGCCAAATCAGGCTTTTGAGCAACTGACTCATCTGCTTCCTTCTCCCTCTCTCATGCTTCCTTCTGCATCACAGCTTGCTTTGCCAGGCTTGCTCAATCATGCAGCAGAGCTACAGCCTCTGTTTTCTCCATCTGCTGTGACTCCTCCCTTGGGAAGAAAGTGAGGAGGAATAGCTTGCTTTTCCAGGCTCTCAATTGCACAGCAGAGCTACTAAGCCAAGCCTCTCTTTCTTCTATTGGCTGAGGCTCCTCCCCCTCCTGCTCCCCTGAAGAATGAAGGAAAGAATCACAGCTTCCTTTGCCCAGTTTCCAGGATCACACAGGAGAGATACAAATAAAGCACCTTTAAGACCAACGAGTGTTAATGGTTTAAGCATGTTTTATTTTAAGCTTTTAAAAAATCTTTGTGCTTGTGTCCTTTATAAAGTTTATTACTCTGCTGTCTGGCATTACATTTTATGATATATATGGCCCAGCCTGACAAGGTCTCATTTATGTCAGATCTGGCCCTCATAACAAACGAGTTTGATACCCCTGATTATGGTATGCCCTAGTGTTTGCTCCCTGAAGCTGCTATCTTGTCCAGGGGAATTGATCTCTGCCATGTGAAAATCATCTGTAATTCTAGGAGAATGCCAGGCTCCACCTGGAGGTTGGCACCCAAAGTGACATTTTTGAATACTGAGGCCAAGTAGAGGATGAAGGGTTAAAATGTCTTTCTTCCTCACAAGGCCACAAGGCAAATTGAGGCTGCACAAGCCTGCAATTTGCATGTTATGGACAGGGAACAACAGGCATGCCTCTTTCCAGCCATACTTTTTGCAAGAATCCCTTCCCCGCAGTCAAAAACATTAGGATGGTTATCTAATGGAAAATGGTCCATGGTTTTCTAGAGCCTTTCTTCTACCCACACCTGTTCTATACCAATGAGCTCCTTCCCTTCATGCTTCCTAATGTCCTATTGAGCCAGTGTGGTGTAGTGGTTAAGCGTGCGGACTCTTACCTGGGAGAACCGGCTTTGATTCCCCACCCCTCCACTTGCAGATGCTGGAATGGCCTTGGGTCTGCCATAACTATTGCAGGAGTTGTCCTTGAAAGGGCAGCTGCTGTGAGAGCCCTCTCAGCCCCACCCATCTCACAGGGTGTCTGTTGCGGGGGGGGAGAAGATACAGGAGATTGTAAGCCGCTCGGAGTCTCTGATTCAGAGAGAAGGCAGGGTATAAATCTGCAGTCTTCTTCTTTTGAAAACAAAAAAGGAAGGTCTGCAGTTTATTTCACAGGGCATTCATAGAGAGGAGAGTAAACTCCGTTGGCAGAGCCTGTGTGTTGTTGTTGTCTTGTAGATGAACGATTAATGTTTGAGTTATTTATGTAATATATCTGTCTTCTACCTTTCTCCCCAATAAGGACCCTCAGCGGCTACGAATACAGAGAGAAAAATACAACAGAGCAAATGAGAAAGGGAAAGGAGGATCCCAGCTGCCATGCAGGTCTTCGCTTTCCACTTGCTGATCTTCTGCCCAGCTATAGGCATGCCCGGGTAGGGTTGCCAGGCCAAGCATGGGAAGGGGGCAACAGGGACATGTGGGGGTGTGACATAAAACCATAGAGCTCCTAGTCATTCCTAGAGCTGCCCTATGTCACTTCTAGGTTTTCCCTGGAAATCATGTTGTGACATCACTGAGTTTTATATGTTTTCTCCTTTGCAATTTGTTGGATTGCTAGCCACCTCAAGTCTAAGGAGATAAGGCAGTGTATAAATATTTTTAATAAATAAAAATCAATTAAATAGTGACTCACAGCCTAAGTAAAAACACTACAGAAGATAATACAGACAATAATCCTCCAAATAATAACACTACAGATAATATCCTCCCAAAATTCACAAACACAAGCTTGGAATGAAAATTTTGTTTTCAGTTCTAGTTCTTGACAGATTGTCCCAGTCTTTCCCGGACTCAATTCTTCCCTGGAGCTAATTCCAGAACTCCATTATTGGAAGCATCAGGATCCTTTGAAGGTGCTCTTGAGCACCTCCAGATCCTCCGTTTCTTACTCTTTGACAGTTTTTCCCCCCTTCCCCATCCATCTTCAATATTCAAGGCAAGAATCTCTCTTTCAAATTGCAAATATATCCATATAGCAGGGGAATTCTCAGCCTGGCTAAATAGCTAACCTTTGTACCTTCTTGCTTTCATGATATTTACAGAACTCTAAGGCAGAGCCTTTAAAAAAAAAAAAAGTCTCCCCCCTCCCCAAGTAAGCCTCACATAGCCTCAGCAAAAAGCAAACACACCTCTGGCTCATTACACAAGGCCTGTCTGGCAAATCTCAAAGCAAGATCAAATCCTTCTCCTTAAGTCGAAGGAAATGACTTTAGACTTGTCTGTTAACTATTTGTTTAAGGCTTTCTCGAAAATGTCCTCAAGTTTTCGTAATTCCATTCCAGAAGTCAGAGTTCTTGAAAGAGTGCTTTGGGGAAGGTTAAGTCCATATTGGTGAGCTTCCTTTCCTGTCAAAGAAGGAAAGAAATCCGGTAGAAGAACTGCAGTGGGGAGAGGAGAGTGTGGAGATCACAAGGTTTGGATGAGTTCCAAGGGGACAAAGGCTATGGATGCAACTTCTCTGAGCTTTGTCAATGTGCCATTTACAAGAGACCAGCATGCAGACTTCACACAGGCAAACCTTGTCCCCGGTGGCAGGGAAGTCAAGGGACAATTTTTTTTTTCATCTGTGGTTGATAACACTGGAGAAGGAGACATAAATGGCAGTCTAAGGGGAAGAGCTACACAACAAAGGCAGCTCCTTGATTCCGCCTTCAGATTTTTTAATGCAACCACAGTGTGGGGGGGATGCCTTTTAAAGGGGAAGTCCAGGGCTGTCATATAGAGGATGATGCAGATTTGTTTTCTGTTGTCCCAGAAGGTCAGATCAACAGGTTAAAATTAAATCAAAAGAGCTTTTGGCTAAATAGAAGAAGAAGAATTGCAGATTTATACCCCATCCTTTTCTCTGAATCAGAGACTCAGAGCGGCTTACAATCTCCTTTATCTTCTTCCCCCACAACAGACACCCCATGAGGCGAGTGGAGCTGAGAGAATATTAGGAAGAACTTCCCGATGGTTAGAGTGGTTCCTCAGTGGAACAGGCTTTCTCAGGAGGTGGTGGGCTCTCCTCCTTTGGAGGTCTTCAGAGGCTAGATGGCCATCTGACAGCAATGCTGATTCTGCAAATTTAGGGGGAGGTATCTGTGAGTTTCCTGCATTGTGTTTCCTGGAGGTCCCTTCCCTTCCAACCCTATGATTCTGTGATTAGGGAGAACTTCCAGACAGAGCGATTCCTCAGTGGAACAAGCTTCCTTGGGTGGTGGTGGGCTCTTCTTCTCTGAAAGTTTTTAAACAGAGACCAGATGACCATCTGACAGCAATGCTGATTCTGTGAACTTAGGCAGATCATGAGAAGGAGGGCAGGAAGGGTTGCATCACTGCTTAGTTCTTGTGACCTTTCTTACACACCCAAGGAAATGTCATTTGCCATTTTGAGGTCAGGAAGCAATTTTCTCCAGACCAGTTTTCTCCAGACCCTGGAGGGGTTTTGCCATTTTCTGGGCCTGAAGCAGGGGTCACTGTGTGTGTGCAGGGGAGGGGAGAGATATTTGTGAACTTCCTGCATTATGCAGGAGATTGGACTAGATGCCGTTGGAGGTCTCTTCCAATTCTATTATTCCAGATATGATTTGGTATGCAATCATCAGTGGTGGTACCTATCAAGAAGGCATTTGCTTCACTCCCAAAACAAACATTTTTGTAAACACGGTGGTATAATCTGCTGGGAAAGTTGGTAGTCATTAAGGTGCACTCCATTCCTTATGCAGCATGACAGTCACCCTGTGCCTGCCATCTGCCGGATGAATATTAAATGCAAAAAATATATGCACTCCAGAAACAAACATGCCACAGCAAAGTGGGCCAAAATGTCTCTCTCAAGATGCCTAAGCAAAGATATATGAGGAACTGAAAATGGCACTGACTCCTTGAAGGTAGTGATGTGAACATAGGAACATAAAAGAAGCCATGTTGAATCAGGCCAATGACCCATCTAGTCCAACACTCTGTGTCACACAGTAGCCAAAAACCAGGTGCCATCAGGAAGTCCACCTGTGGGGCCAGAACTCCAGAAGCCCTCCCACTGTTGCCATCCAAGCACCAAGAATACATGCATTACTGTCCCAAACAGAGCATTGCATGATCTATAGCAGAGGTGTCAAACATGTAGTTTGGGGACGGAATCAGGCCCCCGGAGAGCTCCTATCAGACCCCTGAGCAACTGGCTGTCATCAGGCTCCCTGCATAGGGAGGAAGGGGGGAGGAATAGCTTGCTTTGCCAGGCTCTCTCAATTGCACAGCAGAGCTACTGAGCCAAGCCTCTCTTCCTCCTATTGGCTGAGGCTCCTCCCCCCGCCCAGTCCCCTGGGGAAGGAAGGAAAGAGCCAGAGCTTCCTTTGTCCAGTTCCCTGGATCCCATGGAAGAAATACAAAGAAAGCCCCTTTAAGACCAATGAGTGCTAATATTTTAAGCATGTTTTAAGTTTTTTAAAAAATGTATATTTGTATTTGTCTGTGTTCTTTATAAAATTTATATCTCTACTTCCTAATCTTAAATAGGTACACACATGGCCCAGCCCAACATGGTTTGGCCCAACCCAACATGGCCCGGCCCCAAATGTCAGATCCAGCCCTCATAACAAATGAGTTTGACACCCCTGATCTATAGTTATTGATGGACTTCTGTTCCGTATGTGTATCCAGTCCCCTCTTGAAGCTGTCTATGCTTGTAGCCGCCACCACTTCCTGAGTCAGTGAATTCAACAGGTTGATTACTCTTTGGGTGAAGAAGCACTTCCTTTTATCTGTTCTAAGCCTACTGCTCATGAAGCAAATCTGTTGCCCACAAAAACATATCTCTGAATTCAGTGGGATGAAATGGATACTCTATCGGTACATACCTAAAAGGGCACTGAAGAAGTCGGGATTGTGGTTCCCATGAAAAGCCCATTATGGATTCTTGTCAGTTAGGCTCAAGATTTTATGTAATGCTGGCCTCAAGTACCTCTAATAAAGTTTGTGTAGGGACACAGCTAAATGAAATTCTGCGTCTGGGCAAAAATCACTAAATTATCCCACCTGCAAAAGTGATGCAAAGCGAACAGATTGTATGATTTCCAGTGCAATCCTAAGCAGAGTTACACCTTTCTAAGATATAGAAGGGAGTCACTTTTCTTAGGATTGTGCTGTTTTTAGAGTTGTGACTTAAAACCCGCATTTTGACTAATGCACTCCTTTGAGAACTCAAAAAAGTGTCTTTTCTAGTATTCTTTTCTAGCCAGAGGACTAGAAACGTGTTGTTTTTTTTAAAAAAAATGAAAATAAAAAATAAAATGAAAACAGGCACTCAAGAAGAGCCATTTTTACTCATTTCCACATCTGGAATTGTTTTTAGAACTCCTGAATTGTGTCCTAGCGTGCATATCTGTATGAGCCAAAGTGGGTATAGGGGAAGCATCACCCATAACATAATATGGTACATATTGTAGAAACCCCATTTCAGTAGTATATCTAGCAGTCAGAGCTGGATTAACAATTAGGCCAAGTAGGCACTGGCCTATGGGCCCCCACAACTTTAGGGGCCCTGGGATGGCTCCCCCGCCCCTATTTCCCCCCCTGCTGGCAGCACTTCCAACCTGCATGCACAGCCAGCATCTGAGCTACTCTTTGCCCAACTTGCCTGGTGCTGCTGCTGGTGTGGTCTCCAAGTTTGCCTCTCACTGCCTCTCCCCTGCAGTTTAGTAAAAGGACTCAGACTCTGAGATAATCTGAGAGGAGGCCCTCAAGGTTTCAACTGCCTAGGGCCCTCCACAGGGTTTAATCTGGCACTGCTAGCAGTTTAACTAGTGAACCAGAAATTGGTGTGTGAAATAGTTCTGAGGGGAAGGGCTACAGCTCAGTGGTAGAGCATCTGCTTGGTATGCAGAAGCCTCAGGTTCCATCCTCAGCATCTCTGTTTAAAAGGACGATGTGGTTCAGGATGTGAAAGACCTTTGCCTGAGACCTTGAACATAAGAGAAGCCATGTTGGATCAGGTCAACGGCCCATCCAGTCCAACACTCTGTGTCACACAGTGGCAAAAAATTTTATATATACACACACACTGTGGCTAATAGCTGTTGATGGACCTCTGCTCCATATTTTTATCTAACCCCTCTCTTGAAGCTGGCTATGCTTGTAGCCGCCACCACCTCCTGAGGCAGTGAATTCCACATGTTAATCACCCTTTGGGTGAAGAAGTTGAAGAGCTGTTGCTAGTCTGACTAGTCAATACTGACCTAGATAGACCATGGGCCTGATTCAGCATAAGGCAGCTTCATCTGTTCACTTCAGGAATCAGTTTTTTTGGTGACTTCCAGCTCTGTGCTCATGATCTGGAGCACCATTCAGTTCATATGTGTAGTGGTGTAGTGGTTAAGTGTGCAGACTCTGATCTGGGAGATCCAGGTTTGATTCCCCACTCCCCACCCCACTTGCACCTGCTGGAATGACCTTGGGTCAGTCGCAGCTTTTGTAGGAGTTGTCCTTGAAAGGGCAGCTTTTGTGAGAGCCCTCTCAGCCCCACCCACCTCACAGGGTATCTGTTATGGAGGGGAGGAAGGTAAAGGAGATTGTGATCACTTTGAGACTCTGAAATTCAGAGTATAAGGTGGGATATAAATCCAATAACTTTTTCATCTTCTTCTACTGCCTTCATTCAGATGACTCTGGTAGATGGATGTGTTCCATATGACAATGTGCCCATAACGTCTTCAACTTCCATTAACCTCTATCTTTAGTGAAATGTGGTCTGAAAACTTGGCTACTCTCAAGGAGGGGAAAGATACCTTGGGCTTTTAAAGATTTTTATGGGTTTCTTGTCCTGCTAATTTCGCTATAGTTAAGTTATGAATTAATAATCTGCCACTGCTGGGATTGCTGTGGATCAAAATGACGCTTTCTGAATGTCTCTCTCAATAATTCATAGCACTAAATGAGCCGCTTCCCTGGCCCAAGCAGGCTTACCTGCTGCGACTACAAATATTCATCTAGTTTCATGGTTCAGCTGAATACACAGAGACATGGAATTTGCAGCTATAAAAAGCAGTGTGGTGTCATCTAGCAGAAAGTCTGTTGAAAACTGCCCTGGGTTCCATTTTTGTCACAACCCCTTTGGATGGAAAGAGAAATCCCCATCTCTCAGACTTTATTATCCCTATGGCAAGAAGAAGACGACATTGGATTTATATCCTGCCCTCCACTCTGAATCTCAGAGTCTCAGAGTCGCTCACAATCCCCTTTATCTTCCTCCCCACAACAGATAGTGCAGAATGCTGCGGCCCGGCTGCTATTGGGCCTCCCAAGGTGGGGACACATCCGGCCGGGCCTTCGGGCTCTGCACTGGCTTCCAATAATATACCGAGTCCGGTACAAGGTGCTGGTCATTACCTTTAAAGCCCTATATGGCCTGGGACCTGCCTACCTGAGGGACCGTCTCTCCCCACATGTTCCCCAGAGAGTACTGAGGTCTGGGACTCAAAACCTGCTCACCATCCCCGGGCCTAAGGAAGTGCGTCTCAAGGCAACTAGAGACAGGGCCTTTTCTACAATGGCCCCTATGTGGTAGAACCAGCTACCGGAAGAGGTGAGGGCCCTGCGGGATCTTGCTCAGTTCCGCAGGGCCTGTAAGACAACCCTCTTCCGGTTAGCCTATGCCTGATTAGATAAATGTAGCTGCCAGATTTCTGTGATTATACTGTATAGTTCTAATGTTAAATATTTTAAGGTTTTTTAGGTTTTAAATGTCTGATTTTAAATGTAATAACTTTGTTCTGATTTTATTGTTTTATTGTTTGTTGTAAGCCGCCCTGAGCCACTTGTGGGAAGGGCGGGATATAAGTTACCAAATAAATAAATAAATAATAAATACCCTGTGAGGTGGGTGGGGCTGAAAGGGCTCTCACAGCAGCTGCCCTTTCAAGGACAACTCCTGTGAGAATATGGCTGACCCAAGGCCATTCCAGCAGCTGCAAGCGGAGGAGTGGGGAATCAAACCCGGTTCTCCCAGATAAGAGTCCGCACACTTAACCACTACACCAAACTGGCCATATATCTTGGAGTAGGGCAGGGACTGCATCTCTTCTCTAAGGGCAGATACAGAGGTGTGTATTAGGATTGGGGGGGGGAAATGTGAAGGGCAGGTTTTTATACCCTACTTTTCTCTACCTTAAGGAGTCTTATAGTTGCCTTCCCTTTCTTTCCTCACACAAATCAGAAGAGTTTCTGATTCAGTATTAGGAAGAACTTCCTGACCGTTAGTGCGGTTCCTCAATGGAACAGGCTTCCTCGGGAGGTGGTGGGCCCTCCTCCCTTGGAGGTTTTAAAACAGAGGCTAGATGGCCATCTGACAGCAATGTGGATCCTGTGAATTTAGGGAGAAGTATTTGTGAATTTCCTGCATTGTGCAGGGGGTTGGACTAGATGACTCCAGAGCACCCTTCCAACTCTATGATTCTTTGATTTACCTTGTGAGTTAGGTAAAAAGGAGACAGCTCTAAGAGAACTATGCTGGGTCACTCAGCAGGCTTCATGTGTAGGAATGAGGAATCAAACCCAGTTCTCCAGATTAGAGCCAGTTTGGTATAGCAGATAAGAATGGTGAACTTTAATGTGAGAGAACTGGATTTGATTCCCTGTTCTTCCTCTACATGGAGCCAGTTGTGTGAACTTGGGCCAGTACAAGTTCTCTCAGAGTTGTTCTCTCAAGAGCAGTTCTTGAAAGAGCTCTGTCTGTTGTGGGGAGAGGAAGGGAAGGAGAGTGTAAGCTACTCTGTGACTCTGAGTGAAGGGTGGGATATATGGTAAATCCAATTCTTCTTTTTCCTTCCTTCCTTCCTTCCTTCCTTCCTTCCTTCCTTCCTTCCTTCCTTCCTTCCTTCCTTCCTTCCTTCCTTCCTTCCTTCCTTCCTTCCTTCCTTCCTTCCTTCCTTCCTTCCTTCCGCTCTTAACTACTCTATCATGCTGGCTGGGATCAAAAAGCTTAACTATCTTCCTGCTTCTCTCATGACCAACTTGGTGGAAAGTGTTATCAAGAGGCAGCTGGCATGCCAACCCTACATGGCAAGAGATGAACAAAGGTAGTTTAACATTGCCTGCCTCTGCACCCTAGACTTTCCTTGGTGCTCTCTCATCTGAATACTAACCAAAGCCAACACTGCTTAGTTTCTGAGATCTGATTAGATTGGTCTAGTCTGGGCCATCCAAGTCAGGTCCAAGACCAACATACCTTGTTGGTTTCAGCATGACTTCATAAAGAGCAAAACTTACGTATGTAATTGACTTACCATGATCTAGACCACTGGTCTTTCTTACCCTGTACAGTCTGCTCTGCGGCAGCTCTCCTGTGTAGCCCAGCTTCTTACCATTTTGTTTTAAACAGGAAAATCCACAGATTGAACATGGGATCACTTCCTTGGTCCTATTTCTCTTCTACATGTTAAACAAGGACATTCACATGAATAGCATGGAGCAGTTTCATCCTCTTATGCCTATGACCAGGGCGCTTTTTTTTTTTTGTAGCAGGGCTTTTAATCCTTTGCATATTAGGCCACACACCCCAATGTAGCCAACCCTCCTGGAGCTTACAGTAGGCCCTGTACTAAGAGCCCTGTAAGCTCTTGGAGGATTGGCTACATCAGGGGTGTGTGGCCTAATATGCAAAGGAGTGCCTGCTACAAAAAAGCCCTGCCTATAACTCAACTAAAGCTTCTCCCCACCCTGTTATAGAATGAGTTTTTGAAACCATTGCCAGCACGCAGAGATTGTGGTGGGGAAGGGATCTGTAATGAGACTCATGTAAATTTGTGTGGGATTCTACAGACCTCTTTTACAAACCCAGTATCTTCAACACAAACTCTCCTATGGCTATGGATCACAAATACACACACACAGAATGAATGGTTAACTGCTATACTGAAGAAAGTACCATCTGTGTAAGTAAAGAAGAATGATCTCCATGCTGGGATCATGTAGAACTCCCAGAATTTAGAAACGCAATGTTTATTTCAATGCTTCATTTTAATTGGGTTCTAACCAACTGCAGTTTCCTTTAACTAAAGAAGAACTCAAAAAGGAAAGACTCAATTTGTGGAAGTGAAATTTGTGGCCATGAGTTTCCACAAGTTGTGGAAGTGAAATGCTGCAGAACAATTAAACTTTTTATTATATTAAAATACATGGACCCATTTTAGAAGGAACAATTTAAGTTCATATACCTTTTGGGGTTAGCTAAAACTCCAAATGTCCAAGCGTAATTACTATAAAGTGTATCATAATTTATAGTAATTACTATAAAGTGAGAGCCAGTTTGGTGTAATGGTTAAGTGTGTGGATTCTTCTCTGGGAGAGACAGGTTTGATTCCCTACTCCTCCACTTGCACCTGCTGAAATGGCCTTGGCAGCCATAGCTCTGGCAGAGGTTGTCCTTGAAAGGGCAGCTGCTGTGAAAGCCCTCTCAGCCCCACCCACCTCACATGGTGTCTGTTGTGGAGGGAGAAGATATAGGAGATTGTAAGCTGCTCTGAGTCTCTGATTCAGAGAGAAGGGCGGGGTATAAATCTGCAGTTCTTCTTCATTTGAAAACGTTTTATTTCTATATCTGGGTCCATGATTAAAGAGTTCTTTTTAAACACACACACACACATATATTCATGTCTGTGTGTGTGTGTATGTGTATTCCTTTCCAGTTTCTACCACATTTCATATAGAATATAGAGCATAAACAGATGAAACACCTTATTACCACATTAATTCATATCATTTTGAAACAAAACATTCCTCAGGGAGCAAATTAAAACAATGGGATATTACTAAGTGTGATGTGACAACTAATTTCTTTGACACAAATGTATGTTACATATATGCCGGCAGTGATGGTTTGGATTCTTTAAGAAGACTTGTACTGTAGATTTGTGTCTTAAAAACATTAGCAAACAATTTGATCACCCAAGTCTGAGTGTTTCTTGGACACTCTCTCTCCATTTCTAATCCACAATTCAAACAAAGAAGTCAAGAGTCTTGGGGTATGGAGTTCCTGAAGCTTCAGATACCCTCCGAAGTTCACAAACCTTAATGCAGGTAAGACCTGAGAATCTTTGCTTCGGTCATTAATTTAGAAGTGTTATTCACTTGCAGTTCTGCAAGCCCCATATCTGATAGATGCTGGAAGCAATCCTTGCATTATGCATGAATGACATGGCCCAGGGCCTGTGATTCAGCTAGGAAAAAACTGCCTGGAGACACAAATCTCTATGCGACATGCCTATCCAACTGAGTGCTTCATGGTGGCTTTGGTATTTCTCTAAATATCATTTAAAATCATACCATTTAGCTACAGGCCATTGCAAATTTTAAATACACAAATGAAAATAAGAACGAAGACCACATTTCCCAGCTGGCCTGTATCTGGGTTAATAAGAGTCCTCCTTCAATATTCTGCAGTGTTCAATGAGTACAGATTTTTTTTTTTTTTTGCAAGATTGACGATCCCCAGTACCTCTTGAGAGAAGAGACTTATGTTGTCAATGGAGACAGATTGTTTATTAAAAATGAGTACAGCTTCTTCTGTGTGATTCCACAAACTGGAGAGTTCACACATCTGTGACTCATGAAATGGCTGAATAGAACAGTCTGCCATAGATTGAAAGGGCAGTGTGACACGTGAGAAAGAGGCATGTGATTTATACTCTCTCTCACACACAATTATTTTTGCATATCGTTAGGAAAATGTCTTGCAAGTAGGGATGGGCATGAACCGCATTTTTGTGATTTATTTTGGCTCATGGCTTGTGACCAAAACACAAACCAAGTAACAGACTGATGTGAACCAGTAGGCTGGTTTACAAACTGAATCCGTTCATAGCAGTTTGCGGCCCCTGTTTTCTCCTCACCATCACTTTTCATGTGGAGCAGAAAGCAGGGATTTCCCTGTGAAAAGTGATGGAGAGCAGAAAGCAGGGGTCTGCTTTCTTATTCCCATTGCTCATTTTTTTGTGAAGAACAGAAAGCAGGAGTTTAAACCATTCCAAGCCTTAAAATTTGTGGAAGTTCATAGCAGCTCTTCAGTTTATGAGCCATGAAATGGCCAAAAATTCATCATGAATTTACGTTTGTGAGCTGGTTTGTGCCCATCCCTGCTTGCAAGCCTTCTTTCTGCTTGTCCAGGAGCTCAGAAGTTCTGCTCAGGTCTCTACCTTGCAAGGTATCTCTTCCTCTCTGCTGGTCTAGTCACCTCTGTTATTGTCTAATCTGGATGGCTGAGACTAGTCTGATATTGTTAGACCTTGGAAACTAAGCAGGATTAGTCCTTATTAGTAGTTAGTATGGGAGACTACCAAGGAAGCCCAGGGTTGCTATGCAGAGATAGGCAATGGCAAACCACCTCAGGAGGTGGAGAGCCAGTTTGGTGTAGTGGTTAAGTGTACGGACTCTTTTGTGGGAGAACGGGTATGATTCCCCACTCTTCAATTTGCACCTGCTGGAATGGCCTTGGGTTAGCCATAGTTCTGACAGCTATAAAACAGCTCCCCACAACAGACACCCTGTGAGGTGAGTGGGGCTGAGAGGGCTCTCGCAGCAGCTGCCCTTTCAAGGACAACCTCTGCCAGAGCTATGGCTGACCCAAGGCCATTCCAGCAGGTGCAAGTGGAGGAGTGGGGACTCAAACCCGGTTCTCCCAGATAAGAGTCCGTGCACTTAGCCACTACACCAAACTGCCATAGAAAACTACATCTCAGACAGAGCTAAGCAAAAGTATGTGCAAAGCCCACCAACTGTTTAATTTTTTGTGGCTTAAACTCCATATTTTGCTGGGCTCATTTATCATAGCCATTCCCTAAAACATTGTTAAAAGCCCCGGATGTTTTAATGCATGGAATCCCTCCCCCCTCGCTCGCACTGCATTATGTGTTCTGCAGTCATATTGCTGCACAGGAAGTTACTTGAGTATTTCACATGTGACAATATAGATGATATAGTCTGAAAAGAAACAGTTAGCTATGCAAAAGTTAAAATGTTACATGACCATAGATCATCAAAAGAAGCATAACCCTCATTCATGGAAGTGTGACCAGTAAGCGTGACTTAACAAAAGAATGGTATTCACAGGAACAGCCACCAGAATCCAGTTGCATGCAACTGTCATATTCAACTTGAATGTTGATGCTTTAACTACATTTTCATAGAAAAAATCGAGTTAATATGAGCTTCTCCTTTCCTTCTCCTATGCCCTGCCAAAGCATTTCACATTTGATGTCAAATCTCAACCCTGGGACATGTTGAATCACTGAAAAGTCAAGTTCGCCCTGCATGGATTCATGAACATGTCTGTTTGGGTTTGACTGTGTCACAAATAGCAGTACAAATTGGCCTTGGTTCAAGCTCTCCCAGGGACCAGGCAGCCTTGATGATGTCATTAATCATTGCAACTTGGAGAATCTCTGCGTTTGTGCCACTCCATGAGGACTTGATAAGATTTCCAGAGAACAGTGACTGATGAAGCACTGCGTAAGTGACATAATGAATATGACAGGTTGTGTCAAAGCACAGGACAACTTTCCTGTGATGCAAAGAGACAGATCTCACCCCCCCCCTCCCCCGATCAAGGCAGACTTTGGCTAGCCAAGGCACAAGTTGGAAAGCACTTTAACAGAGACAAAGTGGGGCTGGAATTAAAAGCAGCAATTTAAAATTAACAGTCCTTCTGACACTAATGCCCCTGTATAAATCAATGGTGAGGCCTCATTTTGGAATACTGTGTACAATTCTGGTCACCGCTCCTCAAAAAAGATATTATAGCATTGTAAAAAGTGCAGAAAGGGGCAACTAGAATGATGAAAGGGTTGGAACACTTCCCCTATGAAGAAAGGTTAAAATGCATGGGGCTCTTTAGCTTGGAGAAACGTCGACTGAGGGGTGACATGATAGAGATTTACAAGATTATGCATGGGATACAGAAGGCAGAGAAAGAAGTACTTTTATCCTTTTCTCACAATACAAGAACTCGTGGACATTCAATGAAATTGCTGAGCAGTTGGGTTAGAATGGATAAAAGGAAATACTTCTTCACCCAAAGGGTGATTAACATGTGGAATTCACTGCCACAGGAGGTGGTGGCAGCTACAAGAGGAGATTGGATAAAAATATGGAGTAGAGATCCATCAGTGGCTATTAGCAACAGCATATTGTTGGAACTGTCTGGAGCAGTGATGCTCTATATTCTTGGTGATGGGGGGGGGGGGCAAAATGGAAGGGCTTCTAGCCCCACTTCTGAACCTCCTGATGCATTTGCCGGGGGGGGGGGGGGGGCGTGTTTGGCCACTGTGTGACACAGAATGTTGGACTGGATGGGCCATTGTCCTGATTCAATATGACTTCTCTTATGCCTTATGTTCTTACACTACAAAATGCACAGGAAGCCTGAATCCATAAGCTGCCATATGCTGAATCAGACCACTGGTTTATCAAGGTCAGTCTTGCCTGCTCTGGCTGGCAGCAGATCTCCAGTGTCTCTGGTAGAGGTCTTTCCCATCACCCTAATACCTGATAATTGGAGATACCCAGTGGTTTTTTTGTAGCAGGAACTCCTTTGCATATTAGGCCACACACCCCTTATGTAGGCAATCTTCCTGGAGCTTGCAGTAGGCCCTGTACTAAGGAACCCTTTAGCTCTTAGAGGATTGGCTACATCAAGGGGTATGGCCTAATATGCAAATGAGTTCCTGCTACAAAAAAAGCCCTGAAGATACCAAGGATTGAACCTATGACCTTCTGCATGCAAAGCAGATGCTCTACCACTGAGCCATTTTTGTATACTTTAGTCATCTGAAGGCCAATGCAAAAGAACCTTTTTTTAAAAAAAAGAAATGAGCCAAGAGTATCTAAGCAGTAAACAAGCAAGCTAGGATAACAAATAAGGTCATTTAGATAAATAGTATAAATGACCCTTTGTAATGGCAAAGCAGCTTTGTTATCTCTTAGGGCCTGAACTTAACAAAAAAAAATGGACATCTGCAGCAGCTCACTGGGTGATGACTTTCTCCGAGACCCTGGGATTGGCTCTTTCTTTTTTTCTTTTAAGAAAACCCGTTCTTCTTGTTTACACTCCAGGCAAGTTAACATTCCCATTTGGTTGAGCCAGAGCTCAGAAAATGAGTGTTTTGAAGCATATTACAAAGTGAAAAGTTTTCCTCAGTGCAGTCTCTGAAATAACTGTTAGCACAAGATCCTTCTTTTTAATTATTCCCAGAGTTCCTCATAAAATTATCCGGATGCATGCTCTGGGTTTTGGTTTGGTTTCTGTTTTGTGTGGCAATCAATATCTGAAAAGCTGTGTTCTCATCGAAGAAGTCTCCAGTTCCTATTGTAGGAGGCTAAGTCAACTTTCAACGGGTTTTTCTGCTGCTGGTTTGCTTTGGATGTGGCTTTGTGCCTTGTTTTAATGGAATTGCTGCCTTTTTAAATGATTTTCCTGTGCATCACTTCAAGTCCTTTTAGAAGAAAAGCAGATTATAAACAAAAAATATGAAGAGAAGTTTATGTCTGAGAACTGTTACAGGAGGGTTCTGTTTGAAGTTCTAACCCTAGGTTACTTAGCTAAAGGATATAAACTGTTCTTTGTCTTGAATTTCTAAAGCTGAGTCTCTATCAAAGGGATGGAGCAAGCAGCCACAAAGCATGGTAGAGTTTTAAATTATTCCCCCACATTGGGATGCTGCTACAGAGAGAAGTGATAGATTAACAACTGCTACTTGCTCTTTTAAAAAAAAAAAACCCACAGGAGATCTATTCATGAAACTCTTTACAGAACATCCACATTTGCTCATAGCAATACAGCACAAACTTCATGGAAGACGATAAACCTAAGAAGACAGTTCTAGCAGTACTAGTTGTGGTGAAACAGGTATGTTGTTCTACAATGGAGGGATGTGGCCTTTACTCAGAAAGCTCAGGTCCCAAGCCACTGGTCTCTAAGGAGGAAGTTCTAACCCTAGGTGAAGAAGAAGACCACCATAGATTTATATCCCACCCTTCTCTCTGAATCAGAGTCTCAGAGTGGCTCACAATCTCCTTTGTCTTCTTCCCCCACAACAGACACCCTAGGAGGTAAGTGGAACTGAGGTAGAGCTCTCCCAGAAGCTGCCCTTTTGAGTACAACTCTTGTGAAAGCTATGGCTGACCCAAGGCCATTCCTGCAGCTGCAAGTGGAGGAGTGGAGAATCAAACCCGGTTCTCCCAGATAAAGAGTCCATGCACTTAACCACTACAACAAACTGGCTCTCATTCTCCAGCTTCATCCTACCCACCCTAAGATTCTGTTTTGCTACCTCCACCAAAATATGAATGAAGAGATATGTCTAATTCTCTGGACTTAGACTTTTCTATTTTTGTCCTTTAGAAAATTCTTCTTCTGTTTATGACTCCAGCTATCCTGTTGTAGTACCTGAAGAACACAAGTGCTAAAGATAAGTGCTGCAATACAACAATACAAGAGTTCAGTACAACAAATTATACCATAAATTGTTATTTGATTAGTTATTTGAATAGGAAAGACTAAGTAGTATCTCAGTAAGTGTTGTGACTCATAAGAATTATCCTCACACATTTTTGTCTTTGCACAGGAAGGATGACCTCAGAGCACATTAATTTATGCAGTAGCTCACAACTTTAATACCAGTAGCTCATAACGTAGAATTTTTTGCTCATGGGGCTCTGCAACTTAGAGGGAACATTGCTTGTGACTCGTAAGGATTATCCTAAAGGAAGATAAAAGCAGACAAATGCATTAATATCTGATTATTAAGAATCTAGAAAAACTCTAAAAATTAGAGATGGCTTGCAAATGTCCTTTCTTCTGCAATAATTTAGTGGCTTCATACAAAGTTCACCCTTGAATAATGAATGGTTTTATTTATTTATTATTTATTTATTATTAATCTTATTAATTTATACCCCACCCTCTCGACAAGCGGACTCAGAGCGGCTAACAGTCAATCCCAAATTTCAGACAATAAATACAAATTAAACAATCATACTTCAAACAATAAACACTATTAAAACATGTTTAAAGCATTTTAAAACCATTTTTCGGTGCTGTTAAATAACTACCTAGGTGGGATTGTCCTTTAGTAACAGTTGAACCTGGTAGTAGTTTCAACATCTCAGTAGTGTAGATGGCAGCCCTCTCCCAGTTTAAGTGCCAAAAGCCTGTCAGAATAACTTGGTTTTGAGGCCCTGTGGAATTGAGAGAGGTCCCACAGGGCCCTTATGGCCTCCGGGAGTGCATTCCATATTTCAGGTGCTGCCACTGCCCTGGACCATGTAGAATACAGCCTGGCCTCCCTTGGTTCGGGGATGGACTGTAGATGTTACGTCACTGAATGCAGTGCTCTCTGGGGAGCATGTGGAGAAAGGCAGTCCTGAAGATAGATAGGCCCCCAATCATATAGGGCTTTAAAGGTTAATACCAACACCTTGAAACGGACTCAGAACACAATAAGTAGCCAGTGCAGTTCTTTCAGCACCGACTGAATGAGCTCCCATCGAGGGAGCCTCATTAACAGCCATTCTGCTGCATTCTGCACTAGCTGCAGTTTCCAAATCAGGGTCAAGGGTAATCCCATGTAGAGAGCATTACAGTGATCTATTCTTGAGGTGACCGTGGCATGGATCACCATTGCTAAGTTGTCGTGTTTCAAGAAAGGGGCCAACTGCTGAGCCCACCGGAGATGGAAAAAGGTGGATTTGGCAGTGGCTGCAGCTTGGGCCTCCATTGTCAAAGAGGACTCAAGAAGCACTCCCAAACTCTTGACCTTAGGGGCCGGTATCAACAGCACCCCATCAAGAGTTGGTAAAGGGATCTCCCTTCCTGGGCCACCCTGACCTAGACAGAGAACCTCCGTCTTCATCGGATTCAGTTTCAACCAACTCTGCCTGAGCCAAGAGGCTATGGCTTGAAGAGCTAGGTCTAGATTATCCGGCGTACAATCGGACTGGCCACCCACCATTAGATAGAGCTGTGTGTCATCTGCATATTCGTGACATCCCAGCCCATACCGCCTGACAATCTGGGCAAGGGGGCGCATATAGATGTTAAATAACATCGGGAATATAACCGCACCCTATGGCACACCACATATAAGCGGGTGCCTTCGGGATGATTCTTCCCCTAAGACCACCCTTTGTCCCCGACCTTGGAGATAAAGAGGCCATCCATTGTAAGGCTGACCCCTGGATCCCCGTGTCAGCGAGGCAGCAAGACAGTAGTTGATGGTCAACCATATCAAATGCAGCTGACAGATCTAGATTGGCTCACACAATCGTCATTATGTATCTCATAATTTGATGCCCAACAGCTGAATATATGAACTGGGTCCAAGGAAAAGCCTTTGTCCACATCATTCAAAGAGATGTTGAGTCATCTTTTGCATGGTGTTAGATCATTCAGATGTTCAAATGCTCGTTTGAAGCTGTAATCCTTTCACATTAGGTTAGACAGCCTTCTTAGTCCCTTTTCTCAGTGTGGGTAAAAGCAATCTGGCAGAAGGAGGCAATGTTTGCAAAAGAACTGTGCTGAGAAAGGGTTAAATAGCCCCTCTTACTTTTATCACTTTTTATCACTTTTTGGATCAGACCCGAATTGGTGAATTCTTTTTAAGCCCAAAGTTGGAAAGAATAACCCCAGAAACTACGCACAAGAAGTTCCACTTTTAATGAGAAAAGTTTAGATCTGTCCATGGTGCTGAAAGCACATTTTATGCCTGTTTTTGATTTTTTAATGGTCTCGTGGAGCAACTGACATCAATTTAAAAGTCACATTGCTGGTGCCAAGCACTATTCCCAAATAAGAATAAGACATGTGCTAAGAGACAACACACAGGAGGGGAGGGGACACTAGAGCCAGTTTGGTGTAGTGGTTAAATGCGCGGACTCTTATCTGGGACAACCTGGTTTGATTTCCCACTCCTCCACTTGCACCTGCTGGAATGGCCTTGGGTTAGCCATAGCTTAGCTATTGCAGGAGGTCCTTGAAAGGGCAGCTGCTGTAAAAAGCTCTCTCAGCCCCATCTACCTCACAGGGTGTCTGTTGTGGGGGAAGAAGATATAAGAGATTGTAAACCGCTCTGAGTCTCTGATTCAGAGAGAAAGGCAGGGTATAAATCTGGAATTCTTCTTCTAGAAGAGATCGGCTTGACAACCAGCAACTGAGTTTAAAAGGACTTTTTAAAAGCCTCTCTTTCTATAACATATACAATCTTCAAGGCTGTACCAGCCTGCCAGTGAAGATCTGCCTCCCAAACCTTACAGTCAGCACTTGCAAGGAGGCTGGGGTTCTTGGTTCAAACTGAATCGAGAAAGATGACTAAAAGCTTGAACATACGTGAATGTGCCTTATATACTGAGTCAGCCTATTGGTCTATCTTGGTCAGTATTAGTCTACTTAGGATGATGGTAGCTCAATAAAGTCTCAGGAATGGGTCTTTTACATCAGCTGTCACTTAATCCTTTTTAGCTGGAGATACTGGGGACTGAACCAGGGTCCTTCTGCATACAAGGCAGACACATGGTGTATAAGCTCACACTCAGTATAAGGTTCCTTCATAAGAACATGAAGAGCCCCATGATGCAGAGTGTTAAAGCTGCAGTACTGCAGTCCCAAGCTCTGCTCACGACCTGAGTTCGATCCCCAGCGGAAGCTGGGTTTTCAGGTAGCCGGCTCAAGGCTGACTCAGCCTTCCATCCTTCTGAAGTTGGTAAAATGAGTACCCAGCTTGCTGGGGGGGAAAGTGTAGATGACTGGGGAAGGCAATGGCAAACTACCCGGTAAAAAGTCTGCCATGAAACCATCATGATGTAACGTCACCCCAGAGTCGGAAACGACTGCTGCTTGCACAGGGGACCTTTCCTTTCCTTTCCCATAAGAACAAAAGAGAAGCCCTATTGCATCAGGCCAATGGCTCATCCAGTCTAACACTTTGTGTCACCCAGGGCCCAAAAACCATATGCCATCAGGAAGCCCACTAGGGCCAGAACTCCAGAAGCCCTCCCATTGTGGCCCACCAAGCAACAAGAATACAGAGCATCACTGCCTCAGACAATGTTCTATCTGTACATTGTGGCTAATTGACTGACCTCTGTTCCATATGTTTATCTGATTCCCTCTTGAAGCCGTCGATGCTTGTAGCCAACACCAGCACCTGCAGCAGTGAATTCCACATGTTAATTAGTCTTTGAGTGAAGAAGTACTTCTTTTTAATCTGTTCTAAACCTACTGCTCATCAATTTAATTGAGTGCCCACAAGTTCTTGTATTGTGAGAAAAGGAGAAAAATACTTCTTTCTCTTTCTTCCCTATCCCATGCATACTTTTGTAAACCTCTATCATGTCACCCCTTAATTGTCATTTCTCCACAATAAAGAGCCCTGACCTCTTTAACCTTTCTTCATAGGGAAGGTGTTCCATTCCCTTAATCACTTTAGTTTCCCTTTTCTGCACCTTCATGCATATGTAAGCTTCCTCACTGCTCGCTGAGGGGGTGAACAAACACGTGGACAAAGGAGACCCAATAGATATTGTTTACCTTGACTTCCAAAAAGCTTTTGATAAAGTTCCTCATCAAAGGCTCCTTAGTAAGCTCGAGAGTCATGGAGTAAAAGGACAGGTCCTCTTGGGGATCAAAAACTGGCTAATTAATAGGAAGCAGAGAGTGAGTATAAATGGGCAGTCTTTGCAGTGGAGAACAGTAAACAGTGGAGTGCTGCAGGGTTCAGTACTGGGTCCCATGCTCTTTAACTTGTTCATAAATGATTTGGAGTTGAGAATAAGCAGTGAAGTGGTCAAGTTTGCGGATGACACTAAATTGTTCAGGGTGGTGAGAACCAGAGAGGATTGTGAGGAACTCTAAAGGGATCTGTTGAGGCTGGGTGAGTGGGCGTCAATGTGGCAGATGAGGTTCAGTGTGGCCAAGTGCAAAGTAGTGCACATTGGGGTAAAAAAATCCCAGATACAAATACAAGTTGATGGGGTGTGAACTGACAGAGACTGACCAAGAGAGAGATCTTGGGGTCATGGTAGATAACTCACTGAAAATATCAAGACAGTGTGCGATTGCAATAAAAAAGGCCAACACCATGCTGGGAATTATTAGGAAGGGAATTGAAAACAAATCAGCCAGTATCACAATGCCCCTGTATAAATTGATGGTGTGGTCTCATTTGGAATACTGTGTGCGATTCTGGTCACCGCACCTCAAAAAGGATATTATAGCATTGGAAAAAGTCCAGAAAAGGGCAACTTGAATGATTAAAAAGTTGGAACACTTTCCCTATGAAGAAAGGTTAAACACTTGGGGCTCTTTAGCTTGGAGAAACGTCAACTGCAGGGTGACATGATAGAGGTTTACAAGATTATGCATGGGATGGAGAAAGTAGAGAAAGAAGTACTTTTCTCCCTTTCTCACAATACAAGAACATGTGGGCATTCGATTAAATTGCTGAGCAGTCGGGTTAGAATGGATAAAAGGAAGTACTTCTTCACCCAAAGGGTGATTAACATGTGGAATTCACTGCCACAGGAGGTGGTAGCAGTTACAAGCATAGCCAGCTTCAAGAGGGGGTTAGATAAAAATATGGAGCAGAGGTCCACGAGTGGCTATTAGCCACAGTGTGTGTATATATATATATATTTATTTATTTATTTTGGCCACTGTGTGACACAGAGTGTTGGACTGGATGGGCCCCTGGCCTAATCCAACATGGCTTCTCTTATGTTCTTATGCTGTTAGCAGTACTGTAATCAACAGTAATCCTATACAGATTGCATTGATTTACTGTTTAATCAGAAAGGGACTTTTGAGGCAAGTGAGAAGCAGAGGTGGTTTGCCACTGTCTTCCTCTGCAGAGTCATCCTTGGTGGTCTCCCATCCAAGTACTCACCCTGCTGCTGAGATCTGATGAGATAGAGCTAGACCATGCCACCTTCACTCAGTGAAAAAAGTGGACTATAAATTAAAAGAAATAAACAAATGAATGGAGTGTAAAGGACAAATGGGGACAAAGGAAGTACACCTCAATTGTCTGTATCAACAAAAACTGTGAAGAAACAAGGCTCTTGAGCCTTGAGTGGACTGGGACCAACATATCTGCAGGACCATCTCCTCTGGTATGCCCCTGGGAGAGCCTTATTGTCTGCAGACAATAACTTGCTGGTGTCACTGGAGCTAGAGATGTTTGACTGTCCTTGACCAGGGACAGGGCCTTTTTGGTCTTGGCCCCAACCTGGTGGAATATCATCTAGGGCCTGCAGGGTCTTATGCAATTCCACAGGGCCTGTAAGGCACAGAAGTTCTGTCAGGCTTTCAGTTGAGGACAGCAACCTTTTTCTATCATAGTTGGCACCTCTCTCCTTCCCCTCCCCCTAATTTTTGATTTGTATTCCCTCTCCTCTACCCAAAGAGTGGCTGGGTAGTCCAGAACTGGGTTAGAAAAACTTTCAGGGATGCCATCTTGGATTTCTTTTAATCTGGTCTTTCCCAGCTTTTATCAACCTTGTTATATGGAATTTTAATGTTTTGTATACTTGTTTTATGGCACTAAGCTTCCTTTGTACATCGTCCAGAGCCTGGTGCAAGCTAGGATAGGGTGATTAACAAATTGAAATAATAATAATAATAATAATAATAATAATAATAATAATAATAATAATAATAATAATAATAATAATAATAATAATAATAATAATAATAATAATAACTCCTCCAGGGAACGCCTCCACATGAAGCCATGGATTCCACACAGAGAAGGGCTATACCCAGTGGTTTCAGGATGAAACAGATGAGATATTCAAAGCATGGCTTTCTAATTCATGTGGAGTCTTAACGTGAGAATATGTAATGACTCAGCCAAGACTTTTGTCTAGTTGCCCTATGTGCAGCCCTAACTATGTCCCAAGGAAATCATCCTCTGTGGAACACGCAGCTTGTACCTGAAATCTGGACCTGCCCCAAAGACTCCACTCAGACAATAGCTCAACTCAGTACTTGCCTCTGCTATGTAGAGATAGAAATTATTTTCTTTGACTTGCAAAAGAGATGTTCCTGTAAAAGGATATTTAGCTCCCATGTTTCCAAAGCCAGCTCTTCACCAAAACAGGCATTTAGAAGAGGGGATCAAAAGGGGAAAATGGGCCATTATTTCTTTTGCATGGTGAATGTAAATTTCTTTCTAACTTATCCAGGCAAGGAAATGTTGATTTGCATGAATTGTTACAGAAGAGGAACTCAGGGTGTTTCTCTTAAGGCTGAGAGTTGTGATAAGGCAGAACTGAGGGGCATAAATCAGGAGCTCCACTCCCTGCATACAGCTATTCCTTTTGCAAACTCGACTGCTTTGTCTGACCCAAAAGTACTATCTAAAAATACCTTTTGCATGAATATTTTCTGAAATTATATCTGGTCCAGTTGATTTTTTTTTTATCCTGTGAAATGGCAGACTCTGCAAAAATTCATACAAATTACAAAAGATAGGTTGATGTATTTTTACCTCAGTGAATCAAGTAGGCAGAGGATCAAAAGAAGTATTCGAATGATTGATGTCCAAAATAGAATTCAGAGACGCTGATCCAGCTAAATAGACATTCAGAGACCATTATCCAACAGTGAAGCATTTCAGGTAAACTTTGAAAGCAAGAGAGTTTGTGATGGACTTTGAGGGCTTGGTGGTCCAGAACCACCAGCTACTGTGCAGAAACAAGGGCTGCCATCACACATGAGAAATCATTTCAATCCACCTTCAGTGCACTTTCAAACTGGATCTTGCCAGTTCACACAGTACATATGAAGCTGCCTTATACTGAATCAGACCCTCGGTCCATCAAAGTCAGTATTGTCTTCTCAGACTGGCAGCGGCTCTCCAGGGTCTCAAGCTGAGGTTTTTCACACCTATTTGCCTGGACCCTTTTTTGGAGATGCCAGGGATTGAACCTGGGACCTTCTGCTTCCCAAGCAGATGCTCTACCACTGAGCCACCGTCCCTCCCCATAAAATCCAGTTGCATTGAAAGTGGATTAAAACTGCATGATTTCGGATGTGTGATCACAGCCCATAATCCAGAATCAACCATGCACCTGCCACTTGTCAAGGGATAGCTTGCCATGAAACTCAAAGATGCCTATTTGTTTATTTTTATTTAACAAGATTTTAACCTCATCTTTCTGCCCTCATACGGCCACCAATGCAGCTAACAAATAAATACAAAATCAGTTTCACCTTAAAACCCATTAAAACCAGAACAGACAGACATCACTGAAGCAATTTAAAACCAGAGCTAATATAAATACCAAAGATAAAAATGACACTTAAAATGCTGGGGAGGGAGGAGAGATCTCTGAGGGAAAGCCAAGTGAAACAAAAACGCTGGTGGGAAACGGCAACACCAAGGGATAGATATCTCACTGTGGAAAAAGTTCCAGAGCTTTGGTGCCACGACAGAGAAGGCCCCTTCCTGGGTTGCTACCCACCTAATCTCAAAAGGTGGGAGCACCATAGAGGGCCTCCAAAAATGACCATCGTGATCAGTTGGGTTCATAAGGGAGCAGGCAGGCAAAGCACAATCTTTCTTCTAGATTTTACAGCTCCAGCTATCAGGGTTTGTTTTGTAGCAGGACCTCCTTTGCACATTAGGCCACACACCCCTGATGTAGCCAATCCTCCAAGAGCTTACAGGACTCTTCTTACAGGGCTTACTGTAAGCTCTTGGAGGATTGGCTACATCGGGGTGTGTGGCCTATCTACCTTGTGAGGTAGGTTAGGCTGAGAAAACATATGTGTTACGGAGATGGAACCAAAGAAGAGCTACCTTCTGAAGCACTGAAGTGAGAAGGAAACCCTTCCAGATGTTTGAAGGTAATGCTGGTGTTCCTAATGTCTGGACACCCCTTGAAGTGGGTACAAGAGGCATTGTTCCCAAGGTTTCTACACACATCCCTTTTGTGCATTGAACTGAACATATCTCTTGCTGATCTACTTTGATTCAACGGAGCTTGGAACTTCGCACAGCAGAGATTACTGGGTGGGTGTATCTGTGCGCAAGAGAGAGATCTCGAGCCACATCTGCCTCGGCGAGCCTGGTACTTCGTGTCAATTGAGCTGGGGCTTTGCCATCACAACATACAAGCCCACACATGTTGCTAAGCTCCAGCTGACATGGGACCTAGCAGACGTGGGAGGGACACATCATTATTTCCCCGAAGCAGTCCTCGGGGGCACCAAAGTGTTCTGAAAACCTTGATCATCAAGCTGAGTCAAGTTCCGTCGTCCACGACCAGAAGGAGTCCCATGGGCGTGAAACTGGTGACTCCTGCTGTCCTGTTGGGGCTGCTAAGATCCAAATCCTGCCCGAGTGGTGCTCAGTTCTTCAGCTCTGCCTGCTTCTCCTTTGTTTCTCCCATTGAGAAAATCCTATCTCTTCACCCCCACCCCAGTTTATTGTTTTAGCATTAGTGACAAAGTGAAATCCACTTCCTCTCGGTGCCTACTCGTTTCCTTGGTTACCGATTTCCACTTACTCACCTGTGCGCTCCCTGTCCGTGTGTGAAGCTTTGTTTGCACACGCGCACAGATCTACTGCATCCAAATGTCAGGAGGCGTTGTGCTTCTAAATGAGAAAGTCAGGGAAAGAGGGATATGAAAATATGAAGCGTCTCAAACGTCAGAGTCTCTAAACCATTCACTTAAGTACTGGAAAGAAAGAGGGGCTTCCAGAAGGCTGGTCTTCCTAACCAAATGCCTCTTTCGCAATGGAAAGCCTTGCCAAACAGAAGTGACACCAACATTCAGCATTAAGAGATTCAGAAGACAAATAATCTTGCCTCGTAATGCTCGTACTCTCTCAGACTCAGAATGCAGATTGTGCTGACAACAAACCAGGGGCTTAGTTAGGGAAAGCTCAAACATCTTATGGGTTGCCAGGTCTTCCCAAGCCACCAGTGGGGTACTGGGATTAGGGTTGCCAGCTCCAGGTTGGGAAACTCCTAGGGATTTGGGGCTGGAGCCTGGGGAGTACAGAGCCAGAGGGGTACAATGCCACAGAGCCCACCCTCCAAAGCAGCCGTTTTCTCCAAGGGAAACTGATCTCTTTATATGGAGATGATTTGTAATTCCTGGGGACCCCCAGGTCCCACCTGCAGGCTGGCATCCCTAAATACCTTTTTATGGAGAATTCACACACTTCTCTCATCCCAGTCACACTAGCAAGCTCATTAACATGCTCTTGATTTATAAGCCCTGAATTCCATCATCCTAAAACAACCACACACCTGATGGGGCTTGTGGTTTCCATACCATAAAGTCTCTCTAGCTCTGCTTCTATAACTTATTTATTTATATTTAGGAGATCCAGTCTTACAGGGCAGATATCCAGAACATAACTGAGTGTAGTTATGTGCACAAAGTCAAGGAAGGAAGGAAGGAAGGAAGGAAGCTTTGCGATCAATATGCATTTCCTGGTGTTTGTTTTGTTCCCCAAAGATAATAGTAGGGCATCCTCAGCTTCATGTTATAGTCCAGGGACTATGGGCAGTTTTGGAATTCTTATACAAGGCGATGGGCACAACCTCAAAATGGCTGTTGCAGGAGGTGGAGCCAATCACAAAATGGCAGGGGCTGAGGTTATGCATAATGAATCCTAGTTCAACATTTCAGGCAGAAGTTCTGCCTTTTAATCAACACAGCTGATCAGGTCTCCAGTGGATGATCAGAAGGGGCAGGGAAAAACCCCATCTGCCCCCACTCACTTTCAAAAAACACAATGTGGGCACCAGGAAAGTTGTTGGCAGGCAACACGACACCCTGGGGGACCCCTGTTATAGTCTGTTGCAGGATGGTTTTCATGGCATACCTTGAACTCATTACTGGGAATCAGTGATAGAAACATGATATTAAGCAACAATCATGCCCATCAGATATGTCAGGGATGGGGCTTGCAAGAATGTTCTGTTTCTTTCTTTTTTCAGCAACTAAGCATGAGTTCTACATCCCAAGACAGTGCCAAAACAACTCAGTGGGTTTTGTGACTATTCTTGAAGTGGTTAAAATTAGCATTTTTGTTGGTTTTTCAAGCAGATCCTTGCAAAAAGGGTTCACTTAGTCTAGGGGGTCCTGAATGTGATGCCTACACTATAGCACAAGGATCTTCACTGTGTGATTGAACCTGTGACATTCCTTTAAACCATCACTGCTGATGTCATTATGTACACCAATGGGATTGGCTACACAGCACTGTGATGTCATTATATTCACTGAGTGATCACTGCTTGGAAACAAGGAAGAAAAAGCAAGTGTGCCAAAGAAGATCAAAAAGACTAGATCTTTTAAAACAATCTAGGCATTCTTTTAAGAAAAATTTATCTCCCAAAATTTAAACTGGGAAATTGTTCACAGAGGCCCTGACCAAAGTTCCAGTACAAAACTAAATAATGAAAATCATATTTTCCAAACAACATTAGCTCCAAACATTCAAAAATGTAACTATTATTTTGACAGGGTACAAAGAAATTGCAGAAGGAGTGGGGGAATGCAATGCTTTTCTTCAGTCTTGCCTATCTTATTTATTTAAACATTTATCTCTAGGGTTAAAAAGGTAAAGGTAGTCCTCTGTGCAAGCCCCAGTTGTTTCCAACTCTGGGGTGACATCGCATCATGACATTTTCATGGCAGACTTTTTACGGGGTGGTTTGCCATTGCCTTCCCTAGTCATCTACACTTTCCCCCCAGAAAGCTGGGTACTCATTTTACCGACCTTGGAAGGATGGAAGGCTGAGTCAACACTGAGCCGGCTATCTGAACCCAGCTTCTGATGGGATTGAACTCAGGTTGTGAGCAGGGAGTTTGGACTGCAGTACTGCAGCTTTACCACTCTGCGCCACAGGGCTCTTATATCTTGGGTTACCAACCTCCAGATGGTTAAAGCAAAAACGAATAAACCGTGAACAAATTACAAAATCAAATATGATATAATCAATAATGAATACATAGAAAGTTGTAGAAAATTAATAAAATATGTATTCAAAACACAATGTAGACGTGAACTTTTCAATACAAATTATTTCACTACAATACAGTGCTTGTGCAAAAAGGCTCAATATTGTCCATTAACTTCCAAAGTGCAATGAGGAATCTATAAAGGACATCATGGCAGGCATTTCCACATTGACACTGGGCTCTGCTGGGCACTCTGTACATTGTGCTGGTTCTGTTGGGCTTGCAAAAAATGCCACCCCTTGCTTGGATTGTGATTGAGCTGGCATTGCCACATTGGTACTGCAGTTTACTGGGCACTAGTATATTGCACTAGATTTGCTGGACTTGAAAAAAAGTTCCCCCACCTTCAGTTTCTACTGCAGAGATTCTCTGGTTTCACTTAGCTCTGATTGGTTGGCACTGCCATAGTGGCACTGGTTCTGCTGAGCTTGCAAAAATACCTCACCTTCAGTTTCTACTGCAGAGATTCTTGGAGTCTTGGTTCTATTCTGCTGGGCTTCTATTGTCCTTGTTTGTTTTTGTTTTGTTTTGTTGCTGTTTCCCCCCCCCCTCCATTGGAAATGACAGAGGATAGAGGCAACTTCTTTGGGGGGCCATAACTCAGACCCCGTAAATCCAATCCTTACCAAAATTGGAGGGCAGGTAGAGCAGAGTCAGCTGGAGAACCACTGCAAGTTTGGTGATCCCAACATGCCAAAGTACTGTTCTACCAAATCATGAACCTTACAAACCAAAGCAGTTCATTTGGCCCCTAATAGTTTGTGACAGTTCATGGTTCACAAACCAGGCATGTCATGAGCCACAAACCAAACCACATTCTCCTGGTTTGTGCCCATTCCTCATAACTATGACAAATATGACTACCACTAATAGGCATCCAGGAAAACTGTCCAGACTATTTAGCAGTTTTCCACAGAAAAATTACCATCAAAGACATCCTCGTTCAGTTACAACAAAGATTAAGTTGTATTATTATTATTATTATTATTATTATTATTATTATTATTATTATTATTATTATTATTATTATTATTATGAAGCTGCAGTCTGCGGTCTGCTTGAATGGCTTCAAGGAGCCAAGGGCTGCAGCTTGAATTTTCAAAGGGAACGCCTTGGTGGAATCTTCCTCTTTGTGATGCACCTTAATTCCGTCCATCAATTTTTATAATGAGGAAGGAATCCAGAGTGGTTCATGCAATTAGAAGTTGCAAAGCTTTAATGGCCTGGACTGAGGCCTCAACAGGGTCTGTAGATTCCTTTCTCATTAGAAAGCGGCATGAGAAGAAATTAAGGAGTAACAATAAGATGAAGATTCTGCCGTTGGAAATAAATATCACTGTCCTGGCTGAAGTTCAGTCCCTTTCAGGATCTCCGGAAGTGGCCTACAGTCTACCAAAGCTCTTAATTTGAAAGAGAGGAAGGCCTTTGTAGCATCCTAAAATAAACAAGCCCAGGGACATTTGGCTCTGAAGTTGCACTTTCTTTTAATGAAATTCTTCTGCCAATGGATTTGCAACACTTCTGTAAATCAACAACTTTTTTTTATAACTTTTTAAAAATGAAACAGCAGAAGCTATGCCAGGCTTAACCTTACAACGGGTGGATGTGTGGGAGGGGGGGAGAAGAACCTGGCCCCCTTTCCAAGGAGCCTGAATGATGGAATGCCTTCTGCCAAGTGCCAAGGACCCAGCTGCCAACACTGCTACAGTCTCAGAAGGCCTTGGCAGGAGCTCGGCAAAGAGCATATTTTTGGCTCCCGCTAATGACAGCGTGTCCACCAGAAACCTGATTAAAAGGCTTTTTTGTCCACTCAGGCATCTAATTCAAGACAACACTTTGATATTTGCTCAAAACGCATTGAAAAGGATGGAAAATTGAGCTTGGCTGGGGTGGCCTTAGGTAATCAAGAGCTGGTGCTTGGCGTCACAACTGCATAATGGTGTGATGAGTGGCATGTATGGCATCTCGGCCACTGATTCACTGCATGACCCCGTGACCCCACCCATTGTGGAAACACTGAAACGTCACCGCCCCCCTGAGCTCCCTATACTCCAAGGTCAATGCAGCTAAGGGTAGAGGGACACCTCTTGAATCAAATCAAAGAAATGAAGAAGAAGATGATGATATTGGATTTATATCCCGCCCTATACTCTGATGTAGATGACTGGGGAAGGCAATGGCAAACCAGCCCATTAAAAAGTCTGCCATGAAAACATCATGCTGCGACATCACCCCAGAGTCGGAAACAACTGCTGCTTGCACAGGGGACCTTTCTTTTCCTATACTCTGAATCTCAGAGTTTCAAAGCTGTCACAATCTCCTTTAGCCCCCCCCCCTCAACAGTGACCCTGCGAGGTAGGTGGGGCTGGGAGAGCTCTCCCAGAAGCTGCCCTTTCAAGGACAACTCTGCAAGAGCTATGGTTGACCCAAGGCCATTCCAGCAGCTGCAAGTGGAGGAGTGGGGAATCAAATCCGGTTCTCCCAGGCAAGAGTCCACACACTTAATCGTTACACCAAACTGGCTCTCCAAACCAAACCACTACACCAAATGGAAGGCAATGTGGCCTCAGGTAATCAAGAGCTGGTGCTTGGCGTCACAACGGCACAACGGTGGCATGTATGGCAACTTGACCACTGATTCACTGCATAACCCCACCATTACTCTAATTCTAACTCTAACCCTAAGAGACTCTTTGACTACAATGAGGTCCAGAGGCTATATTACTCTGCAGCTGTCGACATAGATCTAAACTATATTTGTGATGTTCTCCTTGGCTTGTCTAGAGGGCCAAAGGCTAACACAAAGCCCAACTTAACTCTTATGGAAACACTGAAATGTCACCATCCCCGAGCTCCCTGTACTCCAAGGTCAATGGAGCCAAAGGTAGAGGAATACCTCTTGAATCAAATCAGGGCTTTTTTTGCAGAAAAAGCCCAGCAGGAACTCATTTGCATACTAGGCCACACCCCCTTAATGGCACCATTGTCTCACCCAGGGCTTTTTTGTAGAAAAAGTCCAGTAGGAACTCATTAGCATATCAGGCCACATCCCTTGATGCCAAGCCAGCCTGAAATGTGTTCTTGTGCGTTCCTGTTCAAAAAAAGCCCTGAATCAAATTAACGAAATGGATGGCAATGTAATGCCAGATCATCATGAGACAATCAGGAGACTGTGAAATTGTCACTCCCCTGAATCAAGGGCCTACTTGTTTTTTTCTGGATGATAAAAATACGAGTAGAAACACAGGAGGGAATGCAGTTTAGGGGTAGAGCGTCTGCTTGGCATGCAGAAGATCTCCGCTTCAATCCCAGTATCTCCAGTTAAAAAGATCTGGCAGTAGGTGATGTGAAAGACCTCTCTTTGCCTGAGACCCTGGAGAGCCACTGCCAGTCTGAGTAGACAGTACTGACTTGGATGGACCGAGGGTCTGAGTCAGTATACAGCAGCTTCCTGTGTTTGCACATGTTCATTTTAAAATGTTTTAAACTGAAAATAGAGTTTCTAGATCTCAAAATGCATTTTAAATAGCAAATATTCTCATATACTAGCATTCCTTTACATCTCATTTTAATAGCTAAACTGCCTTTGGTGAGATATTTAGCACCCTGATCAGTGCGGCCAGCTTACGATGCTCCCCAGGGGGGTTGCCTTTGTACAGGCAACCCCACCCTGGTTTTGACCACAGAGCGAGAGCCAGTCCACACCAAATTAGTGCTGAGAAGTATATCCATCTAAGGCTTATCCTGGACAGCATGAACATTCAGGCACTGACAACTGAGACTGAGAGTGTTAGTTTCTTCCCAAGCACTTAGATTGGACAAGCCAAAATGTCTGATTTGGTTACCTCTCCCTTTTGCAAGATATCTCAGGGTGTTTACTGATTGAGTGCAATCGTAAATTAGTTCAATCTGCCAATGTTTAGGGTGCCTTACTAGTCCACTGTAACCTATTTAACCTTTAACCTCTCAGCCCCAGCTACCTCACAGGGTGTTTGTTGTGGGAGAGAAAGGTAAAGGAGATTGTGAGCCGCTCTGAGACTCTGATTCAGAGTGGAGGGTGGGATATAAATCCAATATCATCATCATCTTCTCCTCCTCCTCCCCCTCCTCCTCCTCAGCTTTTCCCTCCTCCGTGCCTTGTTCAGCTATGCCTTGAAACCTCCATCCTATGTCCACCAGTAGAGCACCCGCTTTGCATTCAGAAGGTCCCAGGTTCAATCCCAGTATCCCCATTTTTTAAAAAAACCAGGCAGTAGGTGATATGAAAGACCTCAGCCTGAGACCCTGGAGAGTTACTGACAATCTCAGTAGATGATATTGACCTTGATGGGCCAGTGGTCTGTTTCAGTATGAGGCAGCTTCACATGTTCCTGCCTTTTCATTTTTTCTCCTCTCATTCTTCTTTTTAAGCCCAACTCTTCTCTGTCTCTCTCCTGTACCCATAATGCTTCTTTCCCTCCCCTTCCCTTCCCTTCTGCTTCACCTTCACCACATGCCCATCTCAGTGGGTGGGTTCGGTTTGGACTAGCCGTGGATGAATACATTTAGCTTAATGGGCTAGGAATGGTTTAATTGTTTCTTGATTACTCATTTCCTAATTTGTGTGATTGACTTGCTTGCTGCTCTATTCCCTGACTTGGGTGTTGTATTATATCGGTCTTTTTTTAAAAAAAAAAAAATCTGCTTTCTGCTCCTGCTTCCTCCTCCTGTTTATCTGTATTCAATAAAGATCAAACTCGGGTCAGCTACAAATTGCCTCTCCTGCCATCATATTTTCTTCAAAAACCTAGCACCTGCATCTGCATAGACTTTAGAACTCGCTTCAGAGTCAGGACTTGCAAATATAAAGACCACAGAGTTATTCCTCCCCCCCTTTGCTTCCCTGGTAACACCTCTATGCCCAGATAGACCAATTTATTAGCAGGGGCTGCAGTCTTATCCAATTCTAATGGCATATCCTGCTCCCTGGTCACAGCAGCAAACATCCACAAATGCTTGCATGAGCAATTCATGCTGCCCAGACCCCACAGGTCCAATAAATAGGAAATCATCCAAATGATGAGCTACAATAGCCAGCTGGGAAGGAGTCTGAGCCAGCCCATTCAAGCACAGGGCCACATTTTTCAAACAACAGACAAGAGACTGATCACCTCATGGGTAGGCCTGTGTCTATGTAAAATCTGCCTTGAAAAGTGCATTCTAATAAGGTATCTTGGGTGAATGGGAATAGTCCTGATGGTGGACCTTCTGATGGCACCTGGGTTTTGGTCACTGGATGACACTGAGTATTGGACTGGGTAGGCCTTTGGCCTGATTCAACATGGCTCTCCTTATGTTCTTATGTCAGGGGCAAAGATGCTCTGTGTTCTTGATGCAGGGGGCATGGAGAGAGAGTGGGAGGGTTTCTGGAGTTCTGACCCTGCTGGTGGATCTCCTAATGGCACCTGGGTTTTGGCCACTGTGTGACAGAGTGTTGGACTGAGTTGGATTGGCCTGATCCAATGTGGCTTCTCTTACGTTTTTAAAAAGCAGGTTTCATGTCACATGTGTCCATTGATACCCCCTTTTTTATATGGATGGTGCTATCCAAAGAGGGGTACTTAACTGAATTCCACAGGAATTCACTTGCAGGGTATGCAAGCTGATTAATTAACTGGAATTCTGCCAGAGATTGCTTTGGCACCATAGCAAGAGGGGAGAGATGAAGATTTTTAATGAGTAGGATGTCCAACAGATCAGCAGCCAGGCCTTGCCTCATCTTGTTGGCTGAAGTACCGCTTCCGTGTCTAAAACCGACTTCAAAGGATGCACCGTGCTTTGTGCAAAGTCCTTCTGTTGGAATTCTAAACTGAAAACAAAGCCTTAATTTAAAAATAAATAAACAGTACATTCAAATCATGAATATACCTAACAGGTGATGCAACTCAGGCAATTTAACTGAGCTGCGCAACTTGGGGGGGGGGGAGAGATTTCCACCATCCCCTCCTTTCTTACCCTTTCTTTAAGAGCTTGGAATCATCCCTGCATTCAAACCCAGTTCCAGCATGCTTTGGAGCATCGCTTGAACAGACTGTCCTCATAGTGCCGCTTTGACGCACAGCCCAACCGGCTTGTCCCTGCCAAACAGGATCTCAGGCTTCCACCTGTGTCGGCCCTTGGGGGAGCACTAGGGGACTGCTTAGACCATGTGCCCCCCCCCAGTGGAACCAAGGGTGACTGCACAATATGCGCAGGCCAAGCATATGGCATGGCTGATTGCCCGCGTGCCCCATTTGGTGTGTGTCAGTGGTGCAGAGGCGCTCGCTCGGTGTTTGACCTCTTTGCTAGACAGGCCAAGCTGCTCTCTGTCACTTTGATTTCTCATGGCGTTTGAGTGCTATAATTTTATTCTCTTTTGTGTTTGTACCAGGAGGGAGAAAACTCTCTGGCATCTGGGTGATGCACCTCTCCTTGCCGTCTCTCACCCCTCCTGTCCCTTCGTTTTCTCTGAGGCACGTCGCTGTTTCCAAATCTTTCCAAGTTAAATCTGTTAGTAGGCTTCTTCACCAATCAGCAGTGGAGGGTGCCTAGGCTGACATATCTCTATTATGGTGTCATCTTTTTGTCCCCATCAATCCAAGTGTTGCAATCAATATTGCTGGCTTAATGACCAGCAATGCCTGGCCTGCTTACTCTAGTTCCAACAACCCCTGACACACAGGCAATAAGCAGGGCTTTCTTAACCATGTGTACTCTGCCTTGCTGCCATTATGGAATGCAAAGGTGTCTGCGCCAGTCTCACCTACAGTTGTCAATCATACCAATGTTCCCTCTAAGCTGCAGAGTCTTGTGAGCAAAAATTCTACTTTGTGAGCTCCTGGCATTAAAACTGTGAGCTGCTGCATCAATTAGTGTGCTCTGGGGTCATCCTTCCCGAGCTAAGACAAAAATGTGTGAACTGGAGGCTAAAAATCTGTGAGCTAGCTCACACTAACTCAGAGGGAACACTGATCATGAACTGGGTCTGCTTAGCTTTATGCAAGTGGCTGCAGGACATGCCCTGAGATCACACGCTGAGAACTTTAAGCTTGTGCATTGCTCTATTTAAAGCTCCTGCGTCCCAAAGAGAGAGGGAGAAAGAAGCAGGTAGAGAAGGTTGGGAAGAAGCTTCATTTAATGTCAGCACCCTATGGCTGAATGGAAGTGTCACCCTCTCTCTTCTAAGTGCAGGCCTACTAATCTGGCTCCATGACCCAATTTACTTTCCTGAGTCGCACCTACTAATCTGGATAAACCTCACATTGTAAAGCCACTCCTTGTAACACCCTGCAGTGTCCTATCACAAGCACAATAAAGTCCCCGTTCCCAAGCTGTAAGCATCAGTTTCAGATTATTATGGCCCACGGCCAGCATAGATCAGAACAAACTAATTTATATAAAATACAGAAAGTGCACAGCCAATGAGAGCCTTATAGCATAATATACAAGGACTTAAGAAGGAGGTATTTAAAGGGAGAGGGGACCTTATAGCATTCTTGATGGGGTGAGCTGCCAGCATCTGCAATCCCTCCCCACAGGAGCCAAGACTTGCTGTAGGCTTTCTAGCCCCACTGACCCAGTCCCAGTTTCCACTCCCAAGAGAAATTATCTCTGGGAGAGTAGCCTTGATGCCACTGCATAGGACCTCCAGGTAGGAAAATGGTTTCCATGACTTCTCCTGCCCACCAATCACTGAGCTCTGCACAGCTTGCTGTGACCTTGCATCCCCTTTACTTAAGGTTGCCAGGATTCCCACCTCCCCAGGCCTGAAACACCATGGTTTTATCATAGAGCTTCCAGAGCTGCCTAGAGAGGCATGATGTTATGTCTAGGTTTCCCCCAGAAGTGACGATAACACCATTGTGCTAATGGTGATTTTTACATTCATTTTTCTCCAGCCAACACAGAGGCAATGGGGGTTGCTGGCAGGAGCCCTGGGAATCCTACCCTGTAGCCACTGCTCCGAACTGGTGCTGCCGGTCGCAGAGGAGTCACATGCTCTCTTCCCTGCAGGGAAGCAAGCCCCTAAGCTAGCTGATACGACAGAGCTGCTCCTTCCTGCATAAATATCAAGAGTGAGAGTGCAGACTATGCTACAGGAGCTTAAAATGGCGTCGCTGTGACTGCTCCCTTGAGCTGAAGGACACAAGGCAACGTTACATCACTCCAGTGCTTTCCTTGTGGTCCATCCAGTCCTTTTGTGGGGTGGGTCAAGAAAGGAATTCTCACCACCCAGAGAAGATTATGTTCAGCTGTAAGTCATCACGTGATGAGAAACCAAGTGATGTACTTGAATGTGGGTACCATTCTACATTCACCATAGGCTAATGCTGGATTTGAAGCTAATAGAAACAGTCTTCGCAGGCACACAGAATCATAGAGTTGGAAGGGACCTTCAGGGTCATCCAGTCCAACCCCCTGCACAATGCAGGAAACTCACAAATACCTCCCTCTAAATTCACAGGATCCTCATTGCCGTCAGATTTCCATCTAGCCTCTGATAAAAAACTTCCAAGAAGGAGAGCCCACCACCTCCCGAGGAAGCCTGTTCCACTGAGGAACTGCTCTAACTGTCAGGAAGCTCTTCCTACGGTTGAGCTGGAAACTCTTTTGATTTAATTTCAGCCCATTGATTCTGGTCCTACCTTCTGGGGCCACAGAAAACAATTCCACACCATCCTCTAGATGACAGCCTATCGAGTACTTGAAGATGGTGATCATATCACCTCTCAGCCACCTCCTTTCCAGGATAAACATGCCCAGCTCCTTCAACCTTTCTTCATAGGACTTGGTCTGCAGACCCCTCACCATCTTTGTTGTGCATCAGCTGGGGAAGGGAGGAGGTAGTTGTGAATTCCCTGCATTGTGTGGGCAGCTGGACTAGATGACCCCCTGGAGTCCCTTGCCAGCTCTGTGTTTCTAGAGGATGCATCAGTGCAAGTCAACTTGCACGATTTGGTAGAGGGAAGGAAACCTTTAGGTTGAAATTTATCAATGAAAACATGTTGAGACAGAGACCAGAGAGTGAATCCAGAGAAACTGTGAAGCCCTCTGAGGATCGATGTTGAGGTGAATCCATTAGCATGTTCCAGTCAGATAGAAAAACAGCACAGCTCATCAACTCTTGCTTTGCTTTACATTTCACAGGCATTCCAAGGCATGCTTTTGGAAGATGGCCCACCCATAGATGGTGGCCCATCAGGGGATCAGAAAACTGGCTGGCTTTGCTATACGACCGGAATGAGATGTGACCCTTTTTTTGAGTTGGGTTTGGGTTCCCTGGACCTGACTCATTCCTCTCAGGAAGCTCTCACCTATGCACTGTGTATGTATGTGCTGTCAAGTTATAGTGACCCCAGCAAGAGGCTTCCAAGGCAAGTGGGAAGCAGAGGTGGTTGGCCATTGCCTTCCTCTGCAGAGCCTTCCTTGGTGATCTCCCATCTATGAGCTGACCCTGCTTATCTTCCAAGATCTGACAAGTTCAGGCTACACCATGCTATCTTCCTGCTCCCTTGGTCAGTCATTGTGAACAATTTTTTTCAAACAGTAGAGAGGCCCAATTTGAATTGGGTCCATGGCATGTGGGGAGAAGGGGTATCAGCCTTCCCTTGGAGATTTTCCAAAATAATCTGGGGTGGGGGTGTTATCTGCTAAACAAATGTGTATTTTGCTGGTATAAGATGGCTGGTGTCATAGGATTTCTGGCTCCCCACATGACGTCCTTGGTATATAATGAGTTATAAATCCACTTAAAAATCACTGCTAGCTTCCACTTTCATAAGTAGAGCCAGCACCACGTTAGTGACCCATGTCACCAAGACAAGCCCCTGAGCTGTGGGCAGTTAAGAAAGCTGCATGTTTCAAGGCCCTGAAACATGCTGAGTGATACGTTCAGCAGTTTGGGCTCCTTTCACCTTGAGGGCATCTCACAGTTTTTGTCCTCTTGTTCATGAAGAGATGCCTTCAGACGGTTTGCTGACTTGCTCTGGACTAATTGCTTATCATGAGCAATCAATTATGCGAGGCACATCATTTTGGGATCCACAAATCTCAAATATAAATATTTAGTAGAACAGTGTTGGAATCCAGTGGCACCTTTAATATCAACACAGATTTAAGGTGTCAGCTTTCATGTGCACACACACTTCCTCAGACTTCGTTCTATTGCATCAAACCAATGTGTCTACCCACCTGCAAATATTTAGTGTTTTCTCTCCTAGATTTGTCGGGAAGCAGATCCTGAGGCTTGGGTAGGAGTTGATGTAAAGGAGACATAAGCCCAAGTAAATTGCTAACCAATGTGGACACCTCCACAGTTGGAATCTCTATGTATAACATGCTTCTCCTAGGTCATGGTGCTGTATGCATGTAATGCAGCAGAATCCCTGATACCACATATAGGAGGTTTGCGTACACTCTGCTTTTTTGTAGCAGGAACTCCTTTGCATATTAGGCCACACACCCCTGATGTAGCCAATCCTCCAAGAGCCTGCTGTAAGCTCCAGGAGGCCTGGATACATTAGGGGTGTGTGGCCTAATATGCTACAAAAAAAGCCCTGTTCACACCGCAGATATTTCTGGGTGATAAATGTTTGAGTAAATGTTGTCAACTGGTTTAGATCCCCTTTTCCATAAAGGCCTTATGTAGCCCATGCCATTTCTGAGCTTCTGTATCAAATGCAGCTCATGTAGGTATTGGAGCTTGCTTGATAACCCCATCCCCAATATTTTAAAACTCCAGAGGTAAGCAAGATGTGACCCCCCACCTGCCCAAGTTGAACACATAAAGGTGCCTTATACTGAATCAGACCCTTGGTCCATCAAGGTCACTATTGTCTACTCGAACTGACTGTGGCAGCTCTTCTGTGGCTTAGGTAGTGACCTTTAACATCATCTGAACCTTTTTAACTGGAAATGGCAGCGTCTGAACCAGGAGCCTCTTCCTTAAGTTGGGCCTGGGTTCCCCTGAACTGATTCTCATTCCTCTCAGTCAGATGTCAGCCTGATGGAACTGATTGTCCTAGAGCAGGGGTGTCAAACATGTGGCCTGGAAGCCAAATCAGGCCCCTGGAAGGCTCCTATCAGCCCTCCAAGCAACTGGTTGTCATCTGCTTCCTTCTCTCTCTCTCTTGATTCCTTCTGCATCACAGCTTGCTTTACCAAGCTTCCTGAATCACACAGGAGCTACAGAGCAAAGCCTCTATTTTCTCCATTGGCTGAAGCTCCTCCCTTAGGGAGGGAGGGGGTGGACTAGCTTGCTTTAAAAAAAAAAGCTCTGGCACTTTCCTTCCTTCCCCAGGGGACCAGGAGGGGGAGGAGCCTCAGCCAATAGAAGGAAAAGAGGCTTGGCTCAGTAGTAGTTCTGTGCAATTGAGAGAGCAAGGCTTGCCTGGGAGAGATACAAAGAAAGCACCTTTAAGACCAACAAGTGCTAATGTTTTAAGCATGTTTTAAGTCTTTAAAAAATCTTTGTGTTTGTCTATGTTCTTTATAAAGTTTATATCTTTGCTACCAAGCATTACATTTTATGACGCACATGGCCCGACCTGGCAAGGTTTCATTTATGTCAAAACTGGCCCTCATAACAAATGAGTTCGACACCCCTGCCATAGAGCCATTTTCCCCAACCCATTGCCCCTGGAGATCACTGGGGATTGAACCTGGAACCTTCTGTATGCAAACCAGAGGCTCTTCCCATCAAGTCACCTAGGGAAAGCAATGGTCTAACTCTGTATGATACCTCTTCAACTGTGTGGACAGCACCCACCCCAAGTAACTCATTTTATCCTTGTAAGTAGCACCAAACTCAACTTTCTGAAAGGTTTTTTTGTAAACATTTTGTAACTACTTTTCATTGCATTAGCTTTCCACTGCCCTACCATTCATGAGAATCGAAGTCTGCTTGTGTCGGCACATTTCTTGGGAGGAAATGCTGGGTATAAAAACCAGTTTTGCAGCTTACCTGCTCATAAGCTCAGACGGAACAATCCAACCTTTTCCTGAATGGCTGCTATCTAATTGCATGCATGAATGTTCTCTCTTCCTCTGGGTTCCGCTCTCTTCCCTTTTTCAGTCACCGTTTTGCTAGTGCGGGCTTTCATTCAAGGCTCTTTCCACATTTTTTCAGCTGTCAGCCAGTAACTCCATTCAGACTCAAGCTCTGCAGCACTGATAACGCTGTTCCAACAGCTCACGCTCCTTTACAAGGTTTCCCAGACATTGTTGGCAGCCTTCTCTACCGAAGTGGAAGCTAAAAGAAAATGTCCTTTTGAAACTTTGATTTTTAGGTTGCTTAACCAAACCAAAGAATGAGCTCAGGCTAGGTTTGCACCTTGTTGAGAGCAAAGGCTCATTTAGCCTTACCATTCAGCAGCAAATTTGGGGACATTTATTTCACCAAGCATCTCTTGAAATGCTGTTTCCAGCTCAAAGGAAGAGAGAAATGGATTCCCACCGCCACCTTGATGGGAACAAATTCTCTCATTTCTTCATGTCTGATTAGACATTGGGATTGTTCTATCCACGTATGTTCTACTTCATCTTGGTTTTGAGAACCAGTTTGGAATAGTGGTTAAGTGTGCAGACTCTTATCTGGGAGAACTGGGTTTGATTCTCTACTCCTCCACTTGCAGCTGCTGGAATGGCCTTGGGCCAGCCATGGCTCTCGTAGGAGTTGTCTTTGAAAGGGCAGCTGCTGTAAGAGCTCTCTCAGTCCCACCTACCTCACGGGGTGTCTGTTGTGGGGAGGGAAGGTAAAGGAGATTGTGAGCCGCTCTCTATGATTCAGAGTATAGGATATAAATCTTCTATCTTGTGGACTAAGTGAAGTGAAGGTAGGGTTGGAAACCCCTAGGTGGTGCTTGTAGATCTCCAGGAGGTATGACTGCTCTGCAGACAGAGATCAGTTCCCCTGGAGAAAATGGCTGCTTTGGAAGGTAGACTCCATGGTGCTATATCCTGCTGAGGTCCAAACTCCACCCCCAACTCTCCAGAAATTTTGCAACCCAGGGTGGGCAACCATAAGCAAGGGTGAAGACAGCTGGGCCTAAAGCAAAGAATTACGTTCCTCAGCATCTCCACTGAACACACATCAACATTTTAAATTAAAGGGTCTTTAGAGCCCCATGGCGCAGTGTGGTAAAGCTGCAGTACTGCAGTCGGAGCCCTCTGCTCATGACCTGAGTTCAATCCCAGCGGAAGCTGGTTCAGGTAGCCGGCTCCAGGTTGACTCAGCCTTCCATCCTTCTGAGGTCGGTAAAATGAGTACCCAGCTTGCTGGGGGGAAAGTGTAGATGACTGGGGAAGGCAATGGCAAACCACCCCATAAAAAGTCTGCTGTGAAAACGTGAATGCAACGTCACCCCAGAGTCAAAAACAACTGGTGCTTGCACAGGGGACTACCTTTACCTTTTTAATACATTTTTAGAGTGCTTTTAGCTTTTAACAGTTCTTTGAAGCTGCTCCATGGTCTATGCTTTTATGCTGTGGCTGGCTCTGTAATACTGGATTCTATTTAATAACTTGTAATGTTTTGTTTTCATGATGTCTTGTTAAATGGTTTTAGCTCTCAACAATAAATACATGTATGTTGATTTATGATTTTTTTACACTTTGTTTTTAATGTTCCGCCCTTTAATTTCATATTAACCTTTTTAGGTTTTTTACTCCAGTTTTTGGGTTAAGTTTCTTTCCCTTCTGTGTTTTTCTTTGGTCTTATTTTGCAAGCCGCCTCCAAAAGGTTCCTAGAGAGGTGGGGGAAGGGGGGGGGAGCTAGATAAACAAACAGAGAATGTGTGCTCTTCCAAGTATGGTCAGTTTCCAGGACTCTGCTCCTACTTCATATACACATCTGGTCATCAGTACACTTCTCAAAACACCCCCAAGTTCAAACAGGAAGGAATTTGGGGTCTGGTGCTAAACCCTTCACCTGTTGCTGATATGCTCCTACTGTTTTTCTCTGATCCTGGCCAGACCTCACTGGAAGAACAGCATCCACATTTTAAATTAAAGGGTCTTTAGAGCCCCATGGCACAGTGGCATCTGCATGGCTCTCTACAGAGTAAGGGGAGGGAGACAGACCTTCCAGTTATCAGAGACAGAGAGGTCGGCTAAAATCGGGATACCCAATGGAATGCTTGAGCAACCCAATGCAACAGCCTGTGCCCAAAGCCCCAGACTACTTGAAGTATTACCCAAGGCCCCAGCCACTTCTGCAGGGTTGCCACGGAATTAGGGTCACATCACTTCCATCACTTAGTGGCGGCGGCTGGAGATGGCAAAACATTTTGTCTGAGCCCTGCCTGAAATCCAAATATAGATCCTTCTACCCAATGATAATCAGGATGCTCCTGTGTTGTTTCTCCAGTTTTCAGATTTCTGCAATCCAAACCTTATTGCTTTGTTTATTGGATGTCCCGTCTCATTGATTGTATCTGACCTACTCTGTGTAATCCACTTTGAGGCTCGATGAGAAAGGAGGACTAGCTGTAAGGTGTGCTTTTTTAAAAAAAATAAATAAATCAGTAAAAGTTTACAAAGCAACCTCCTCCTGAAAATGGGAAGCACTCTAAGTAAAAGTAGGTAATCTCAGCGCTGCTTAAGAGTGAGACCTGAGTCGATGCCTTGAACACACTGTGCTCCCACTTGCAGTGGCCAGATGTGCTGGTTTTGAAAACAAAGCAGACAATATTATAATGCCTCTGTATAGATCTTTGGTACAGCCTCATTTGGAATACTATGTGTGGTTCTGGTCATCATATTTCCGCTTTTGAGCATGTTCCTATCTTAACTTTCCCCTCTTCTGCCTGAGATAATCATCTTTTTTTGCTGAAACACTGTGAGAAGAAAAGATGATATTGGATTTATATCCCGCCCTCCACTCCGAAGAGTCTCAGAGCGGCTCACAATCTCCTTTACCTTCCTCCCCCACAACAGACACCCTGTGAGGTGGGTGGGGCTGGAGAGGGCTCTCACAGCAGCTGCCCTTTCAAGGACAACCTCTGCCAGAGCTATGGCTGACCCAAGGCCATTCCAGCAGGTGCAAGTGGAGGAGTGGGGAATCAAACCCAGTTCTCCCAGATAAGAGTCCGCACACTTAACCACTACACCAAACTGAGCAGTTCTGGTCACCAACCATATCTCAAAAAGGGCATCACAGAGTTGGAAAAAGTACAAAAGAGGGCAACCAGATGGTTAGGGGTTTGGAGCACCTTCTCTATGAGGAAAGGCTGAAGAGTCTGGGGCTTCACAGTTTAGAAAAGTGACAGCTAAGGGGAGATAAAAAGGTAAAGGCAGTTCCCTGTGCAAGCACCAGTCGTTTCCAACTCTGGGGGTGATGTCGCATCGCAATGTTTTCATGGCAGACTTTTTACGGGGTGGTTTGCCATTGCCTTCCCCAGTCATCTACACTTTACCTCCAGCAAGCTGGGTACTCATTTCACCAACCTCAGAAGGATCGAAGGCTGAGTCAACCTTGAGCTGGCTACCTGAACCCAACATCAGACAGAGAATGTTGACAAAGAGAACTTACCTCCATCCCAAAATACTATAACTCAAGGGCATCCTGTGAAGCTGATGAGCAGTTGATTCAGAATGGACAAAAATAAATACTTCTTTACACAGCAAGTGATTAAAATGTGGAATTTGCTACCACAGATACACAGCATTAAAGGGGGGATGGATAGATTCATAGCGGAGAGCTCTATCATCAGTGAGTATTAGACATGGTGACAGGGGAATCTTCACATTCAGAGACAGACAACTTCAGATTTCCAGTTCCTGTATGAGACAGGATGCTGGCTGGACTACATGGACCACTTGTCTGATCCAGCAGGGATCTTATGCTGTTATTTTCTTAATTCAAATGTTTGCCAAAGAGGATTACACAAGTTTCCCCCTCAAAGCTGCGCATGTGCAAAAACACTCCTAATCTGCACAAGCAGCCAGCCACAGCCATTACTAAAGACAAGTGTTGGCAAGGATTCATTCATTCATTCAAAAAAAAAAAAGCTTTATAACTGATTTATATGCTTGGTGAATGATTTAGCTGTTTGGGGGGAAAACTCTAAACTTAAGCCCAATTTTCCCACAGAATTTACCCCCAAACCAGTGTTGCTGTGTGACATTACCTCAGGGACATCACTCATACCCCACCCCCAAACTCCCAGAAAGCTCCCTCCTACCTCCTACCATCACAAGGTAAGGAACTCTAATTCTAACTTATAATGACACTACAAATTAATGACTCCCGGAACAGTCTATGGTTAGAAGCGTCACTTCGGACTTGCAAACTGACGTCCCTCATGGCTTCCTTGATCGAGTCAATCTATCTCATGTTGGGTTTTCCTCTTTCCCTGTTGCCTTCAACTATTTTCTAGCCTTTGAGAATACCCACATGCCAAATAGCCAATTGCATTGTTAGGAAGGAATAAATGAAGCCACAGCCACAGATGAGTTGATGAACAGATAAACACTCCATTGAAAAATCAGCTTTCTGATCATGCCTGGCGAACAAGACGTGAGTCAAAGTAGTGGCTCTTTGATCATCCCTAGTTGTGCCCCCCCTCCCCCCCCAATCCTGTCTGCCCACGCCTTCTCATTCAGGAGCTTGTCAATCACTCCATCTCATGTAGGGAATTCAAGGAGTCTTTTGAACAAATTTGAGTATTCCTTTTGGCTTTCTTCCTTCAACTTGCCAACTTTTCCTTTTTGACAGAAAGTGATCACACCAGCAATCACAGCAAACATCTGTGACTTTCCCAGAGCCTACAATCTCTAAAATCTAGAGGGACAAGAACATCTGGCTCTCTCCCTCTTGCTTGGAGAGCCACAATCCTGCTTTGTAAATCTCCTTGAAAAGGCAGCCAAGGCTGCAAGAAGATGCTGTCAGCACAAGACGCAGCAGGATAACTTGGGATAAGTGGAAGAAGACAAGGACAGTATTCTTTCTCAGAAACAGATGAGGCTCCGAAATAATGATGCACCAGAGAGGATTAAAAGCAATGGAAGGCTACAGCCATTTGTAATCTCGAGGTCCCCACAGGATCGACATGTGGCCACCAAGCACAGCCTAGGCAGCCAGTCACAACATGTTGTGTCTTTGTTAGCCTCCATATGAAAATGATTCTAGCTATGTTCAGGGAAGGGCAGCTGCTGGAGAAATGTCAGAGAACAGATGGAACCTGAGCAGAAGCTCTGAGTGATTTGGGCCACTGGCTCCTTCCCTTTTCATCGTGGTTACCATTCACAAAACTTGAAATTTCACCCCTCATCCTGAAGCTCGATGCTCAAGGGGGAGCTGGCTGTTTGTCTTCCAGGGACAAGTTCTTTGGCTTTCTGCACCCTGGTAACTGGTTCTATGTGAGCAATTCTGCAAATATCTGCTTAAATCCAGGCAAAGCAACCCAACAAGAGAATCACGGTAATAGGTAGAGAAAAATTAAGCACAAAGCTTCCACGATTACCAGTCTCAAGCAAAATAAAACAATAACAATATTATCAAAAGTGATGTATTATAAACCACATTAAAGGCAAAATCAATGCAGTTACTCTTCAAGCATTGATTTGTTTGGAGAGACTTGAATTTTTTGGCATTCACACTGTTGTATCTGAAATGTATTCTGGAAGCTTAAAGAAGCAATTGTGAAACAAGGCATTAGTACATCCTCATCACAATGATTGGACTGCTGGCTGCCTTATGAATTAACATTTGGATTAACCGTGACATCAATCTTCTTCAGTGCATCATTGGACTTTTTGGCAAGAAAACAGCACTGAATTGCTTTGGAGTTGGACTTAACTTCCAATGGTTGTCTTGCGATGTTCCGTTTTGTATAAGTAACTGCATTGATTTTGCCTTTAATGTGGTTTAAATACATCAGTTTTGATAATATTGTTATTGTTTTATTTTGTTCGAGGCTGGTAATCACAGAAGCTAAATCCATGCAAAGGCTTTGCCATAAAGCAGGGATCCTCCAGCCCCCAGGCTGCGGACCGGTATTGGTCCATGGCCTGTCAGCAACCAGGCCATGGAGTGAGGCAGGGGAGGCAGCTTCAGAGCGAGGCAGAGCAGCTCCACCACCCCTTCTGACCGCCCAGAACCCAGGCGGATGAAAGAGGCATGGCCTCATTCCAAAGCACCACCATTTTCATCCACCTGGGTGGAAAGGGCAGCACGGCAGCAGCCTTTGCCTACCTCTCATTTAAAGAACTCCATGGGGGGCAGGGGTGGGGGATGGGCAGGGGGGGCAGCCTGGGGTGGCAGAAACCCCAGCATCACCCCTCCCCACCGGTCCATGGAAAAAATTGTCTTCCGTGAAACTGGTCCCTGGTGCCAAAAAGGTTGGGAGCCACTGCCATAAAGAATACATTTGCCTTGACTTGGATGGCCCAGGCAAGCTTTGACCTCATCATACCTTGCAAGCTGAGTAGGATTGGCCCTGGTGAGGTACCTGGATGGGAGACCACCAAGGAAGTTATGACACAGAGGCAGGCAATGGCAAACCACTTCTGAATGTCTCTTGCCTTGGAAACTCTATGGGCTCACCATAAGTCTGATGTGACTTGACAGCCCCTTCTACCACCAAGAACACACCTGGGCCACTTGAAAAGGCAGTTACTAATGGGATATGGAGAAGTGCTACCTCTGAGCAGGAAGAGACGGATTTTGAGTGGTCCATGATTCTATAGTATACTTATAATACGAATTAACCCAACGTGGAATATAAAATGTAGAACACAGAAAGGAGTCGTTCCAGAGGGTATTGTAATACAGGTAAAGGTAGTCCCCTGCGCAAGCATTGAGTCATTACTGACCCATGGGGTATAGGCTATTATATCTAAAATAATTCAGACACTAAATTTCTAAACAGCTGTGCTGATAGGGAAACAATCACCTACATCTGAGCTCCTGCTGCTTCTCAGTGGAGCAGTAGGAGCAAAATGATAGGACTGGTGTTGGGCAATGTCACATCACATCTGGATACATAACATGAATGACATCATAGTATTTGGGCATTGTTCTGAGCTTTTATCACAGAGGATTGGAAAATTCCTAGAATGTTGCATGGTGCCATGACATCACTTGCAGGTATGTACATTGCAGCGTCACTCAATGTCGATTTTCCTTTTCTCTACCCCCCTCCCCAAACCTAAGTGCTAATAAGGCAACATGGGAAAAGGTCCGGACTTCTGTACTCCATTTGTTGGCTGCCAGAGCAAGTGGTTGGCTACTGTGGATATTGGCTGAACTACATGGAGCACCACTCTGAGCCAGTAGGGATCTTCTTATGAGTCTTGTAACACACTGAAAACATTTTGTGCTAGCATATGCTGTTGGAGACAGGAGCCCACTTTTTTGGATGCATGTAGTGGGCCCTTATTGTGCAGATGTTTCATGTAGGGGAGTGAAAAAAAACCCAGTGGAGTCAAGGGGCCATGAACTGCAGGAAATAAAGGGTGAAATGTAAGTCTGTAAAAAACCAAACCCAAAATTCAAGAGGGCCGAGTATCACAGTCATTCAACTAGTATTTGTGCCCTTCCACTTTAACACAGGAGCCAAAGCAAACGATTCTCCAGTTTCTTTCACCGGTCTAAAAATACTCCCCGAATCTCAGCGGTATGTTGCAGCTCTGATAAGAAAAGAGCAGCGGCATTCCTTGGCCACTGTCCATTTTTTAAAAAATCTAACAGAGAAAATTCCTCTCCTATATACTCTGGAGGCTGGTTTAATGACACACGGAGGATGTCAAATAGCTTGCAAAAGTGTTAGCTCTTTCTCAAGGAAGGGGGCGGGTGGCCGCCTCTCTGCTCACAACGTGTGCTCATGCCACCTGGCCCCCCGGAGCTCAGCAATTTTCAGATTTGGTTAATCGGGAGGTTTTGTACTGAAGGAGGAAAAGATGAAATTCGGAAAGGGAAATGGTCTGTCGAACGACGTTGGTATAGAAGTGATACATATTTTTGTTGACATGCACACACACATTATTTTTCCTTTAGTATTGAATCCTGATAAAATCAGGGCTTTTTTAGTAGAAAAAGCCCAGCAGGGACTCATTTGCGTATTAGGCCATGCCCCCTGACATCACCATTGTTTCACACAGGGCGTTTTTTGTAGAAAAAGCCCAGCAGTAACATATTTGCAAATTAGGCCACACCCCCTGACACCAAACCAGCCGGAACTGCGTTCCTGTGCGTTCCAGCTGAAGAAAAGCCCTGGTAAAAATTGTGGGATTTGGAAGGTGGGGCCATTCTCACAACCAGTTTCAACATCGCCAGCGCCTCTAACTGAAAGTAGTCTTCGGAATTTCCCTGCACAGATTTTGGTGGAAATTTAACCACACCGTGGGCAAATTCCAGCTTTCAGAGAATTAGAAGACATTACTCCATCACAGCGAGACCAAGGTAAAGAATCTAAAAATGGTCTTGGTGGATAGGGATATTCACACCCAAGCTGCTGTTTCAAAGCAATTAGCATCTGTTTATCTGCAGAAGAGAGCAAGAGTCCAGTAGCACCTTAAAAGTTAACAAAATCTTTGGCAGGGTATGAGCTTTCGTGAGTCACTGCTCCCTTCTTCAGATCAGAGCAGTAACTCATGACAGCTCATCCTCTGCCACAAATGTTGTTACTCCTTAAGGTGCTACTGGACTTTTGCTCTTTTCTGCTGCTACAGACAAACAGCACATGTTTGAACACCCTCTGCTAACCTTTATCCATTACTGTAGACAGTGGTGGAATTCTAGCAGGAGTGTCTTTGCATATTAGGCCGCACACCCCTGATGTAGCCAATCCTCCAAGACCTTACAAGGCTCTTTTTTTGTAAGCTCTTGGAGTATTGGCTACATCAGGGGTGTGTGGCCTAATATGCAAAGGAGCTCCTGCTAGAATTCCACCCCGATTGTAGACCAGATAGAGAGTCAATTCTAAGGCAGGATGTCCATAACTTAAATAAACTCTGAAAGGGTGGATGGGTAAAAAGCAAGATAAAAAGGCATGTGCTGGCCTCCTCCACATCTAGCTGGGCTGCACTGGGGCAGCCTGTAGACTCATCTGATAACCATCCCACCCCCAGATCTGGGTGCTGTCGCAAACGACTCTGCAGCTTTGCATTTTGATGATGCGATTTTTGTTTTCTTTATCTGTGGGAGGAACAGAGAGAATTCTAGGGCTGGATACACCATGAAAAGAGAAAGTCAACAGGCCTTCTGCATCTAATCACCACCACCACCAAGTTGCAACCCACTCATGGCCACCCCATGAATATCTAGCTTATGGGGTTTTATTTACATTTAAAATTTAGATTTGTATACCACCCTTCTTTGAATTCACAAAGCTCAGGGCAGTTTACAAGGGGGGGAGAGGAGGAGGAGAAGGAGAAGAAGAAATTGGATTCATATCCCGCTCTCCACTCCGAATCTCAGAGTGGTTCACAATCTCCTTTATCTTCCTCCCCCACAACAGACACCCTCTGAGGCGAGTGGGGCTGAGAGGGCTCTCGCAGCAGCTGCCCTTTCAAGGACAGCTTCTATGAAAGCTATGGCTAACCCAAGGCCATTCCAGCAGGTGCAAACTGAGGAGTGTGGAATCAAACCTGATTCTCCCAGATAAGAGTCTGCCCACTTAACCACTACAACTAACTGGCTGAACAGAAGATGAACAGAGTTGAACAGAAGTAGTTTGCCATTGCCTTCCTCTTCATAGCAACCCTGGTCTCCCTTGGTGGTCTCCCATCTAGTCCCTCTCGATACAGTTGTGTCTCCTGCTTAGAACTGTTGCCTCTAGCAGCCTCTGGATTCCTCTTTAAGCTCTCAGGCAATTATCCTTGTCTTTCTGACACTGGAAGCAAAAGAACAGCAGCCAGTTTGGTGTCTGGCAGTGGCTTCCCCATTGAACTCCAACTTGTAGGCAGGAGGTAGGGCAAGCAAAGTCGCTCCTCTAAGAGGGCCTGTTACTCTGGGAACCCAGCAAGTGGGATTCAACTTAGGAAAAGAGGAAATGCTGTAAAAAAAAAATGGGGTGGGTGGTGGGGAAGAGAAGCAGCCAGCTCCTTGGCTTTCCCTTTATTGACTCAAATGCTAGCACTCTGGGAAATATCTATAATTTATTTTGCAGTACAGAAAACATTTGCTGCCAACTTCACCCTTGAAAGAGCAGAGTAGATAATGTAATTGAACCAGCAAATCATTTCATGTACGGTCCAGTATTTAGAGTGGGGGAGGAGGGGGAGGGGGGAGCAGCAAGGGCTCCAGGGGCCTGTTCCCAATCCTCCCGGAGACTTTCGATCAAATTTTCCTTCCACCTTCATTTGCTTCTTGCGGGCGTAGCGATTTGGCTGGGCCAAACGCTGGGAAGACACGCAGCAGCCATTTCAATGCAGGCGGCTTTGCCCCGCCATCAGCGACTCTGAAGCAGGCGGAGTCGATGAAACTTCACAGGAAGCAGGGTTGTTGCCTCCCTAGGGGAAAGGACGGACTGATGGACATGATGGTGGTGATATGATGGGAATAACAGTGATTGATGAAAAGTGGGATTTCCTGGCATTAAAGCCGGGGATCAGTTTGCCTTAGCTTCATGAGTTCAAATTAGGCACAAGGCTCATTGGGCAATAATTATTGGGAGCAAACAGGAGGCACCGCTTGTGAGCAGCGTTTTTTTTTTTGTAGCAGGAACTCCTTTGCATATTAGGCCACACACCCGATGTAGCCAGTCCTCCAAGAGCTTACAGTAAGCCCTGTATGAAGACCCCTGTAAGCTCTTGGAGGATTGGCTACATCAGGGGTGTGTGGCCTAATATGCAAAGGAGTTCCTGCTACAAATAAAGCCCTGCTGGTGAGCATATATTCTAATCATGCTTCCCCCAGCCAGGCTTTTTCAAGCCAACCCACCCATCTTCTCTTTAGACGCCGTCAGATTCGTTGGCTGGGCTTCCCTGAACTGGCTATAAAGGGAGCCCTTTTCCACCTGATTCATAATGCCATGGGGAGAGTTGCTTAAACAGGCCTGATTTGACAGCTTAGGCCAGGGGTGTCAAACTCATTCATTACAGTTTGGAGGAAGCATCCTTCTCCACGTGACAGAGAAGCTGCTCTTATCTCTCAGATACCAAAATGCCGCTTTGCAAACCGTGAAGTCACACTCATCGTCCTCAATAAAGTTCCACCACCTCAGTTGTGAGATGCTTATTAATAGCAAAAACAAGTCTGCATTCTGACAGCGCCTTTCAACGCAGCATCCAAGAAGCGACACCATCGTCTGTGGACTTGAAGTGCCGGCTTGTTGGCCCTGCCTTTCAAACTCCTCTCCTTTCCAAACTTACCCCGTGCAGGGATAATCACTACGCAGAGAGGGCCGTGGCTTTAAATAACGCCTGGCAAAGACATGTGACCCTACATGGTAAAAGTGGCTTTTCTCCACATCAAGGTGGTTGACAGCATTGGGGGGGGGGGGGGGTGATTAATGGGACTGCCAACACTTTTCTTGCTAGAAGCTTCCAGATCCTGGCTCATGGGACCACCTAAGAAGGATGTGCAGTTTTCAAACAAAGTAAAAGTTTGTGAAATAACCTTGAGAACTCCTTCATCACCTCTAAATATTATCATTGGGAGGCGCTGTGGCTCAGTGGTAAAAGCACCTCCTTGCTAAGCAGAAGATGGCAGGTTCAATTCTGGGCACCTTCAGCTAAAAGGGTCAAGGGGTCATTCAGTATAAAGTAGCTTCCTGCGTCCATTACCACCACCCAATATTTCACTTAAAGGTGCATGAGGTGATAGTCTGTCCAGAGAAGCCCTGGAAGAAGAGGTGCCAGAGAGCCAGTTTGGTGTAGTGGTTAAGTGTGCGGATTCTTATATGGGAGAACCGGGTTTGATTCCCCACTTCTCCACTTGCACCTTTTATTTATTTATTTATTTATTTATTTGGGATTTATATCCCGCCCTTCCCACAAATGGCTCAGGGCAGCTTCCAACAGTTAATCAGCATAACACTTAAACAATTTCAAATATAAAACAATTAAACATTCAACAGTTAAAACATTAAAAACAAAGTAATTCAGTTTCCTGTAAACAGATGGCTGGCCAGTTACCTCAGGTTGTTATCCTAGCTAAATATAGGCTAGGTATAGGCTAGCCGGAAGAGGGTCGTCTTACAGGCCCTGCGGAACTGCGCCAAGTCCCGCAGGGCCCTCACCTCTTCCGGCAGCTGATTCCACCATACGGGAGCCATAACGGAGAAAGCCCTTTCCCTGGTGGCTTTCAGGCGGGCTTCTTTTGGCCCGGGGATAGTTAGGAGATTCTGTGTTCCTGACCTCAGTGCTCTCTGGGGAACATGTGGGGAGAGACGGTCCTTCAGGTAGGCAGGTCCCAGGCCATATAGGGCTTTAAAGGTAATAACCAGCACCTTGTACCGGACTCGGTATATCACTGGAAGCCAGTGCAGAGTCCGAAGACCCGGCTGGATGTGTCCCCACTTTGGGAGACCCAATAACAGCCGGGTCGCGGCATTCTGCACCAGCTGCAGTTTCCGGGTCCGAGACAAGGGCAGCCCCATGTAGAGGGCATTACAGTAGCCCAACCTTGAGGTGACCGTAGCATGGATCACTGTTGCTAGGTCGTCGCGCTCCAGAAAGGGGGCCAGCTGCCTTGCCCGCCTAAGATGAAAAAATGCGGACTTGGCAGCGGCTGCTATCTGAGCCTCCATCTTTAAGGAAGGCTCCAATAGCACCCCCAAGCTCTTGACCCTGTCCGCCGCCATCAGCGGCGCACCATCAAAAGCCGGCAGGGGGATCCCCCTCCCCGGGCCGCGGCGACCCAAGCAAAGGACCTCTGTCTTCGTAGGATTTAGCTTCAGCCCGCTCAGTCTAAGCCACTCAGCCACGGCCCGTAGTGCCTGGTCAAGATTTTCCGGGGCGCAGACAGGCTGGCCATCCATCAGTAGATAGAGCTGGGTGTCATCAGCATACTGGTGACATCCCAACCCATACCCTCGGGCAATCTGGGCAAGAGGCCGCATGTAGATGTTAAATAACATCGGGGAGAGAACCGCCCCTTGAGGCACGCCACAGTCGAGTGAGCGCCTCCGGGATAGCTCCCCCCCAATTGCGACCCTTTGTCCTCGACCTTCCAGGAAAGAGGAAAGCCACTGTAAGGCCAACCCCTGAATCCTCGCGTCGGCGAGGCGGCACGTCAGTAGCCGATCGTCGACCGTGTCGAACGCAGCCGACAGGTCTAACAACATCAGCACCGCCGAGCCCCCCCGATCCAGATGCCGTTGAAGGTCATCCACTAAGGCAACCAGCACTGTCTCCGTCCCGTGTCCCGGGCGAAAGCCAGACTGAAATGGGTCAAGGACGGAAGTGTCATCCAGGAAGGTCTGTAACTGCTTCGCCACTGCCCTCTCAATAAGTTTACCCAGAAAGGGCAAATTTGAAACCGGCCGATAGTTTGTCAATTGGGCCGGATCTAAAGATGGCTTTTTTAAGAGGGGTCGGACCACAGCCTCTTTAAGTGGCGTTGGAAAGTGCCCTTCCATTAGGGACCTATTTATAATATCCCGCACGGGATATCTAAGATCCCCCTGGCACGATTTAATAAGCCAGGAAGGGCAAGGGTCTAATTTACAAGTTGTTGGGCGAGCAGATACAAGAATCCTGTCAACTTCCTCCAGACTGAGGGGGTCAAAGCCATCCAGAGTATAATCCGAGGACAGGCTCGGGGCCTCAGGTTCGCTAGCTGTCTCCAAACTGGCAGGGGGGTCGGGGCGGAGTGACGCGACTTTATCCGCAAAAAATTTCGCAAAAGCCTCACAGCCTATTTCCAATTCGGTAGAATTTAACCTGCCTTGCGGCAGCGTGGTAAGTCCTCTAATTACGTCGAATAATTGTGCCGGGCGCAAAGTTGCGGATGCAATCTTAGCCGCAAAGAATGCTCTCTTTGCGGATTTGATTGCCATCTCATAGGCCTTCAAACTCTCTCTATAAGATGTTCGGGTCACTTCGTCTCGAGTACGCCGCCATTGCCTCTCTAGTCGTCTGAGCTCCCGCTTTTGTTGCCGCAGCTCCCGGTTAAACCAAGGCGACGGTTTCGGGCGGGGACGCAGAGGGCGCCTGGGTGCGATCTCCTCGATGGCCCTGGAGAGCCCATCGTTCCAGGACTCTACCAGACCATCCAGGGAATCGCCAGCGGGCCAGGTATCCCGTAGAGCCGTTAGGAACCGTTCCGGGTCCATCAGGCTCCGCGGGTGAGCTAAAATACGCTCTCCGCCTAAACGGGTTTTGGGTGATACCTCCATACGGGCCTTAAGGGCAAAGTGATCTGACCATGGCACTGCTTCCATTGCAATATCAGTCACTGATATTCCGGCCGCAAAGACCAGGTCTAACATGTGTCCCGCCTGATGAGTGGGTGATGTAACAACCTGGGAGAGTCCTAGTGTCGCCATGGATGACACCAGGTCCATCGCCTGGCTGGATGCCGCGTCGTCGGCATGGACATTGAAGTCACCCAAGACCAAAAGCCGTGGGTGCTCCAACGCCCAGCCCGCCGCGGCATCCACCAGTGATGGTAAGGTGCCGGCCAGTGCGTTAGGCGGTCGGTACACCAGCCAGATCGCCAACCCCTCCCCAACATCCCACATCAGGCCAACACATTCAACGCCTGGGATCTCTGGAGCCGGAAGAGCCCTAAAGGAGTAAGCCTCTCGTATGAAAAGCGCCCCCCCGCCCCCCCGCCCGCTAGTCCGTGACTGGTGAAAGACCGAGTATCCCGGGGGAACGGTCTGGGAGAGAGCTACCGTCTCCCCTTTGCGCACCCAGGTCTCGGTCACGCAAGCCAGGTCCATATCCTGTTCGATCAGGAACTCCTGCAGGACAGAGGTCTTATTATTAATGGACCTGGCGTTGCATAACACCAGTGACGGAGGCGAGTAATTCAACCTGGCCCCACTACCTGTCACCGTCGGGATGGGACGAAGGCTGGAAGGGGGTCGAGCACTGTTGTGTCTCGATCTCCTTCCTTTGTAATTCTGCCTCGTCCCACCGTCATATCTTCCCCTCCCCAGGAGCACTGGAATCCCCAGGCCAATCATCTCCTATTAATGTCCCCCTAAATTGATGGAACCGTCCAACTACCCTCTCTTCCGCCCCCTCCTCCCAGCTGATCTATCTATTTTAACTAATCTGCCATTTACTAATTAGCTATTTAACTAAATCCCCTCTAAACTTCCCCAACAATTATTAGCTAAAATTTAAATTAATTTAATCTAAAGGCTTATTAATTATAAAACCCTCCCCAATAATTATCTTTCCTTAATCAATTTGCCACAGATCAATTTTTTGTTTCAAAAGCTCCTTAATCATAAAAAACCCTCCCAATAAATTCTTCCTTAATTAATTCGCTATAATTCAAACTCTCACTTTAGCCAATAAATAATTTCCAATTTAAATAGCCTATAAACCACAACTAGTAATAAATAATATCTCTCAATTGGCAGTTCAGATCTGATGGGATGGGGGATGGGGGACAGGGGGATGTAAACAGTTGAGTAATAAGCAATGATTTTAAAGTGCTAATGCCTATGAGTGCAATGTTCTTATTTTGCCGTGTTCTTATCCTTTTCCTTCTGGCGTACTGGTATCCATACGGAGCCTGCTTCTTGTAGAGCGGTAAGAGGGGGGAGGGGGGAATTGCCGAAAAGTAAATAGCTGGGTAAGGGTCATTGAAATGTTGTTATGTTGGATTATATGGCCGACCGGCAGACTCGGGCAACACTCCGTGCAGACTCAGGGGGCCCGGAGGGTATGAGCCCTTCGCGTCCCTTTCGTCCCACGGCCTCCACCCTAATCCGCCTGTCAGCAACTCAATTCGGCCCTTCCAATGTTCTTCCAGACCCTTCAGTCACCAGTCAGTCCCACACTCCCCCCAGTCAAAATCACACTCCCATACAGGGAGGGGGGGTAAGGGGATAAGTCCCACAGCTAGTTCGGCGTTGCTGTTATCTCCTCCGGCTCACAGTTCAAACTCGCAACTCGGCTCCTCCAGCCCCCGCTCCACTCCTCCGCCTCCGCGACCGCCTCAAAGATGTCCAGCTACGGTCCGGTTGGCTCAGCTCCTCCACCTTCTCGTTTGCCTCAGTTACACCTGGCTACGGCCCCGACCGACTCAGCTCGCTTCTCACGCGGCACACACACCGCCCACAGCAGGTCTCGTCGCCGCCGCCTTCCCACTCTACTCCGCGGCGCGGCCCGGGCACCACAGGCAAGTTAGTTTGTTTCAGGGAGGGAGGACAGTTTAATGATCTTCAAAATTCCTCACCTCCCTTTCTCAGCTGCTTGTCCCTCCGTCTGGGGTAGAAAGCGAGTAGCTTGGCTTAACTTGTGTGGCGGTGAGAGCTGTTTCTCGAGGAGCTCTAACGCTAGGGCTCCTCCACCGCCGCCATCTTAGGTGTATAACCCTATTATTGTGGTGCAGTATTCTGTGGAGACCTATTCTGGATTCAAACTCAGTTCTCACCTGCTGGAATGGCCTTGAGTCAGTCATAGGTCTCGCAGGAGTAGCCCTTGAAAGTGCAGCTTCTGGGAGAGCTCTCTCAGCCCCACCTACTTCTCAGGGTGTCTGTTTTGGGCAGGGGCGGGGGGGGGAGGAGATTGTGACTGCTCTGAGATTCAGCGTATAGGGCAGGATATATCCAGTATCATCATCTTCTCTCACACTCAGGGAACTTACCCACAGGCAGAACGCAAGCAACAGGTTCCTCCAACTATGCGGAGCTGGGAGGGGAGAGTCAGTTTGGTGCAGTGGTTAAGTTATCTGGGAGAACCGGGTTTGATTCCCCACGCCTCCACCTGCACCTGCTGGAATGGCCTTGAGTCAGCCATAGCTCTTGTAGGAGTTGCCCTTGAAAGGGCAGTTGCTGTAAAAAGCTCTCTCAGTCCCACCCACCTCACTAGATGTCTGTTGCGGGGGGAGAAGATATAGGAGATTGTAAGCCACTCTTGAGTCTCTGATTCAGAGAGAAGAGTGAGGTATAAATCTGTCTTCTTCTTCTGTCCTTGTGAGGAAGAGGTCAACTAGGGGTTAGGAGAGTTGCAGAGGATAATAGAGGGAAGGCTAGGAATAAGAAACAAGGGAGGTGGAAAGAAATAAGATTCTGGCTCAAGAGGACTGGATGGGGAAGAGGAGCTGGGATTAGAGAGGGACTGTGAAGCTGGCTGAGGAAGCGAAAGAAGATGCTCGGTTGATAGGAGGAAGAAGACACCTGAAGGCAGTGAGTAGCCCAGAAAGCGGACCCTGGGGGACACTTGGCTTTCCACAGCTGGCAGGAGTGCACATGGGACAACCATGGAAGGAGCCCATGGGGCACTTTGGAGGTCATATAGTTCTATTCCCAAAACCTTTTGCTCTGTTTACCCATATCTTCCTGCCTGCATATTTCTCTCTTATATTGAGCTTGCCCTTTACTTTCACACACACACTTCCCAGGTTTGAGCCAACACATCTGCATTCGGTTGATGGAAGCTGGGTTCAGGTAGCTGGCTCAGGGTTGACTCAGCCTTCCATCCTTCCAAGGTCGGTAAAATGAGTACCCAGCTTGCTGGGGGAAGGCAATGGCAAACCACCCTGTAAAAAGTCTGCCAAGAAAATGTCGTGATGCGATGTCACCCCATTGGTCGGTAATGACTCAGTGCTTCCACAGGGGACTACCTTTACCAATTTATATAGAATCATAGAGTTGGAAAGGACCTCCAGGGTCATCTAGTCCAACCCCCTGCACAATGCAGGAAACCCACAAATACTTCCCCCTAAATTCACAGGATCTTCATTGCTGTCAGATGGCCATCTAACCTCTGTTTAAAAAACTCCAAGGAAGAAGAGCCCACCACCTCCCGAGGAAGCCTGTTCCACTAAGGAACCACTCTAACGGTCAGAAAGTTCTTCCTAATGTTGAGCCGGAAACTTTTGATTTAATTTCTACCCACTGGTTCTGGTCCTACCTTCTGAGGCCACAGAAAACAATTCGACACCATCCTCTAGATGACAGCCCTTCAAGTACTTGAAGATGATGATCATATCACCTCTCAGCCATCTCCTTTCCAAGCTAAACATGCCCAGCTCCTTCAACCTTTCTTCATTTTAATTTCAGAGTTGGTGTAGCCGGCTAGCAGGAGGCGGGGGGGGGGGGGAGGGGTAAAAAAAACTGCCAAGACTCATACATAAGGCTGCACCAATTTCTACCCGGTCACCCCTCAGGACTTGAGAATGCCCCCTCTCTTGCAAAGGATCCAATAGTACCAGTGAGCATCACCACAATTAAAGTCCTGTATAGATTTTCAAGTACTGTTAGGTATATTTGAAAAAAATGGGCTCTGACTCACACTGCTGCTATAAATGCATTTTCTTGGAGAATGTCTAGAAAATAAGGACAATACATTCTGTGGAGAGATTAATTTTACGGTGTAATGACATTCAATCAGATTATCTTCCTTTTGTGAGCCATTTTAAGGATTGCTCATCCTGCTGTCTCTAAAAGGAAATTGCTGAGCAGACAGGTTAAAACGGATAAAAGGAAGTACTTCTTCACCCAAAGGGTGATTAACATGTGGAATTCACTGCCACAGGAGGTGGTGCCGGCCACAAGCATAGCCACCTTCAAGAGGGGGTTAGATAAAAATATGGAGCAGAGGTCCATCAGTAGCTATTAGCCACTGTGTGTGTGTGTGTGTATATATTTAAAAAAATTGCCACTGTGTGACACAGAGTGTTGGACAGGATGGGCCATTGGCCTGATCTAACATGGCTTCTCTTATGTTCTTATTGCATGGCATTGTGTGTAGTCAGGAATCCTAAGATTATCTGGCAGCCTGACGTTCTAGCTCTTCTTGTGCTATGCGCCACTAGGTGGTGAGCGAGACTTAATTTTTTGGGCTGAGAGAGCTCTGAAAGAGCTGTGACTGACTCAAGGTCACCCAGTGGGCTTCATGTGGAGAAGTGAGGAATCAAACCCAGTTCTCAAGATTAAGGCCCATCACCTTAACCACCCCACCACCCCAGCTCTCTCTTAAAGGAAAAACAGCCACACCATTAGCTTGCTCCCATTCACAGCTGAACATTAGCTGTAAACAATACTCAACAGGTTTGTTGGGAACAGAACACTTTCATAGAATAAGGCCACTTTTTGAAATTGGGTTCCAGCAGTATTTTGAGAATGGCCTAGCGTGGCCTAAGAACCTATTTCTCAAAAAAAAAAAGAACTTACCCATAAGGTTCTGTTATTGGAGTAGTCTTTGACATGGCAGAACATACAGGCCGCATACAGTTCATTGATGAGAACTGGGGGAGTGTACAATGAGGGCACACTTACCTCAACCTAAAAGGAGTTTTGATACTTCTTGTTGGGCTGGGTGCCTTCCACCTCTTGTACCAGTTATCTTGGATTCAAAAGGGCAATACATTTTACGAGTGAGATCAATCTTAGCATAGAGAAGCATTTAATCAGATTGTTCCTGGGCAAAAGAGAACATTTGAAAATACCTATTACGATGTATTTAAAAGGTACCTTTTTAATTTACCCTTGGGGGATATGGAGTAGTGAATAAACAGTCCATATCTTCCTTGTTTTAAAACAGGCCTATACAACACAAGAACATACAACACTAGTGAACTGATCTTTCATGCCCCACAGACTACTAGCAGCCCCTTCTCCCATCTTTGCGGAGACATCCAACACCTGCTCAAGCCCAACAACAAACAAGAACAAAGTTGAGAGAGATGGGCCTGCATCAGCACATCTGCATGCCCCTTCCTTTCCCACAAAAAATTCTGTCTTGGTGCAAACTGCTACGCTTGAGCAAAAGTTTTCGTTTCCTACCGCAGCTTGGAAGTATTAGTAATACAAGGCAGTATGTGTACAATCACAAGTGAAGAATAGATATTCAGACTGAACCACACCATTCCTGGGATGATCTGAAAACATTTTCTATCACATTTCAAGTTCCTAAAATCAAGTATAATGATTTCTCTTGACTAAAGGGGAGAGATTTTGTTTGTGCACATTAAAAAGTTCCTGTTAAGCACAAATGAGTCCCCTGAATTTCCAGTAGAGTAATTGCACCCTCAAGTGGCCAAACTGGATAACGCTGCAACAGTATTCATGTGCACTGCAAGCTATTATGTTATTTTGTGGGCTGCATAATGTGCCAGGAAAGGGTTTGCACTAACCAACTTCAGTGGCCCTCCATATAACCTCTTTGCCATTGCTTAATACTTTTTAATGGGATGCCCAAAGTGAGCATTCACTCGCTAATGTGCAAATTCCTAAATATATATACACACTCTACATAGTTTGCAGTAACCAAAGGAATTATTGGTGTCCTGGCAGTGTAAGTAACTGAAATTTGTATCAGGTTACATTTTGAGAATGCCTGAGAATGCTTGATGTATTGGTTGGCTTATCCAACTGCTTGGTTGGCTTATCCAACTGAAGGGTGTCTTTTTACAGTTATTCAACTTTCCAGCCTGGCATCAATGGCTTCCCTCTTCTTCATTTTACCTTTGCGATAGCCCTGTGAGGTAGGCTAGGCTGAGAGTGACTGGTCAAAGGCTCCAGTAAGTTGCCTGCAAAGCCATGGTTCTTAGTGCTATGCCCGAGGAGGATCTCTGTGTCTACTTCATTCTAACAGGACAGACAGAACATTTCTATGAGAGCTTCCTTACAGTTTGAAAACTCAGAAAACTAGGAATAAGAATCAGTTTGATGGACGAACTAGTTTAGGGAAGATTCAACTGTATTGAAATTAAAAAAAATGGGAGAGAATGCCTTGGGCCACCTCTTCTCTCTCATATGCACAGACCACCAAGGCAAGTGATCCCCCCACACACACACCATCTCACATTGCTGGGTAACCTGAACTGGTACCCTTCTTTCTGATGGGGTGAGATAGCAAGAGCCTACAGAGTCAAAGTCAACCTAGACGGGAAGCAACTACATGTGTCTGCAGCATATTTTGTCTGTGTACACCCATGTTTGTCTGTGCTTCAGCACTTTTAGTGAACTTTAAGAGTCAACAGCTGCTGGGTTCATTTTCAGTAGAACAGGGCTCCAATGGGCCACGGAAACGGAATGTTGTATAAAGAGCAAGAAGCTCTGTCTGCTGGTGGAGCTGGTTCTCCTCACTTTATGTTCTTGGTTCATATGAACATATGAAGCTGCCTTATACTGAATCAGACCCTCGGTCCATCAAAGTCAGTATTGTCTACTCAGACTGGCAACGGCTCTCCAGGGTCTCAAGGAGAGTTTTTTCACGCCTATTTGCCTTGACCTTTTTTTAAGGGAGATGCCAGGGATTGAACCTGGGACCTTCTGCTTCCCAAGCAGATGCTCTGTTACTGAGCCACCGTCCCTCCTCGGACATTCTGTTCAGTTATGCTCTGGGACAGCAACTAGGTCCTCCAAGATGTTCAATGGGTCATCATGCAGCATCAAGGAGGTAGAACTTTAGTGACGTAAGCTATGTTGGGCATTTATGCATGTTTGTTCAGTGAAGTGGTATTCCAGTGGTATTCAATGTATGACAGTGCAGATCCCAACCCTGAAAGGCAACTCTTAGGGCATCTTTACTTCTATGTTGCCTTCTCAGAGTCCTGCTTTAACCACTGGTAGTCCAGAACAGTTCTCCTAATGCATCTATTTTAACAGCTTCAGAAAGCAGTGCTGTGTCACATGAACCTGCCTTAATCCACTGGACCAGACCATCAGTTCATTAAGGTCAGTACTGTTTACTCAGACTGGCAGCAGCTCTCCAGGGTCCCAGGAGAAGGTATTGCACATCACCCCCTACCTGATTCTTTTACCTGGAGATGCTGGGGATTGTACTTGGGACCTTCTGCAGGTCAAACACATGCTCTATCACTGAGCTACAACCCTCCCATGACAGAGCAGAGAGGGTACTTCCTTGAAAAAAAGGTGAATGTGTTTGGATTACTGATTTTTCCCCTTTTAAAAAGAGAGTTCTCCTAACAATTATAGCTGAAAACTGGCTTTTATGCTAACTTACTTAAGAATGTATCTCCATTACTTCTCTGAGCTATACCTTTGTACAGGGGTCATTTTGTAGAAAAATAGGTGGTGGAGCTCATCCAGGGATCGTTATGCAGCTGCACATACTATTCAATGGATAAGGAGGTGGAACTCTCAGAAAGGTTCAGGAGTTGCGCTCCTGTGAGCTCCCACTGCAGCTGAGGCCTGCCCTTTGTACTTTGCCCCATAATTCTGATTAAGAAAGTGATAAAAATGCATGCGTTTTATTGGAGGGAGTTGGTGTTTCGCCTTTTCTCAGACTGCACAGGTGACGGATAACAAGGAGAACTGACCGTCCTTCTTGAATGACCTTGCAACAAACATTAGGGGCAGCGGCAGACTCCTAAACCAGATCCCTACACGCATTAACACAGAGGAACACAAAGTTCGAATCCAGCAGCACCTTTAAGACCAAATCTTATTCAAGGTATGAGCTTTTGTGTGCGTACACACAGAAACTCATGCCTTGAATAAAACTGCACTGGTCTTCAAGGCGCTGCTGGACTCCAACTTTGTTCTGCTGAGTCAGACCAACGCAGCTACCCACCTGGATATATTTTCACAGAGGAACACGGACACAAGAGATTCAATTTTAACCTGGCTTCATTAATTGTTGAGTTGTACATCTGAGTTTTGTGGGACCGTTAGTTCTTTTTTTTTTTTAATAGCACAAGACACCTCAAGTCTGATCATAGCATTACAGTACAAATTTAAAAAAATAATAATAATAAAACCAAACACACCTGCATTGTACACAGTGTGAAGAAAATGAGAATTCGAAATATTTACACAGGATGCGTGGGAGCAGGGTGCCACAAAAATATTTACATAAAAGAACATGAGTTCATCGGCATATACATTTTACACCAGTTCTCACACACAGAAAGTTAAAAAAAAAAAAGACACTATATAAATTAAAGTGAACACCTGGAGATCACCCAAGTCTTTCTGGGATGCTTCTCTCATGCGGCTCAGGACAGAAGACGACTCAAGTTTTCCACAGCAGGAAAAATAAACAGCACAACTACCATTTTCTTGTTCGTTTTGCATTGGAACTATACAATAGAAAACTTACTGGAGACACTAAAGATACATGAGCACATGTTCATCTGTACCATGCTCACTTAATCGGGGTTCCATAGTACAAGATCCTGGAGAAAATGTCATGCCGAAGCCATCTTTCAAAAGTAAATTTAAAAAAAAAATAAGTCTATGATGTAGTTCTCTAACACACAATGTCACACCACAGGCAACTGATGCTTTGCCATCAATGCACCCAATGAGATGAATGGGAAAAAGGTCCACACATGAAGGTCCAAAATTCTTGCTCGTTGAAAAGGAACCAAGCTGGATCCCAGGCTGATTTTGGTTTTTGTGTGGCAACTTCTGCCACAACTGTGCAATTTGTCTTGTGACCCCGTGTTATAAGTCCCATCCCCGCCCCCTGGTTATGTCCCTGAAGACATAGGCACAATTACTTTCACTGTCATCTGCATAAATTTTTTAACCTGACTTAAAAGTTTTTTTTTTTAAGTTAAGATCAGCTATACAAGACCTCAAGAACTTGCTATGTCTACTTAACAAGTCAACAAAAGGGGCCCAATTTTGCTCCGAGCAGCCACACAAACTTGGATTTGGATGTATTCATGGTTAAATGGAACTGAAATTGGAATCTGGTTCTCTTAGTGCTGAAAAAGGAGAAATTCTCTTGAGAGCCCAGAAAATGGGAATCGAGACCAAGGAGTGTCTGTTCTGCCTCCTCACCAAAATCAGGGCCAGTATGGACTTGAACTCATGGCTGGTAAATGACACTCCACTTCACTTGTCTTCCCTTGCAAGGGCCGCTTCACTCACTCCCAGCAAACCATAGTATACTGTCTAATAATCTTTGGACCAGTAGAAGAATTACTACTCTTTCTGTTGTCGGATTGGACAAAACAAAACAAAAAAAACCCCAAAGCTATCTCTCTTGCTTATTCACAAGGAAGAGCGTTTCTACAGATCCAAAATTAACTACAGAGATGGGCAGAAGCTGCATAGTTAATTTTATGGCTTTCTTGGGTGGGGGAATGCTTCCTCTACCGGTACAGTGGTGACATGTACAGGGCAGGGCAATGGCCGCTGCTCTTCAGACTCAAGAAGCTCTTTTGGGTAACACTGCTTCCTTTCAAACTCAAGATTGTACCGCCATGCAGATTATTTTAGACCAATGACAACCCCCCCCCCCAAATTGGATACTGACATGAATGTTGGTGTAAGAAAGTGGCATGTATTAAGACTGCAAAGTCTTGCTTTGAAACCACAAAGTAAAAAGGGCTGTTTTTATTGAAGTGTACATTGCTTTGGTGGAACTTTCTGATTTAGGGGGCTATAAGTATGTAAGCTCAAATCTTGTGAGGGAAATGACAAAGCGGTGAGCGTTCAAAACCCAACTGCATGCCTCCTGCCCGCCCCCCCCCCCCCCCCCGGCCACCTTTTAGACAGATTTGCGAGCTGAGGAAAATGTCAGATTTTAATCGCCGCCCCTAGAAGTTACAAAATTTACAGAATTGGCTTGGTTCTGATCTCTCACCTGGAGGATAGATAACTTAAGGCCAATATATGGAGAGGATAACAAGGAAAATTAAGGCTTTCATGAAGAGAGAGGTTTGCACTGCAGCCCTCGCTACCTGAACCTCAAGACGTCTGAAACACAATGGGGTTTCCCTGCCTTAACTCCAGAAGGAACTCAGAGAAAGAGAGTCGAGGTGCAGAGCCGCTCTAACGGCATTCAAATGGCTGGTTCCAAAAAATTAAGTGGACGTTGGTGAAAGCTTGCATGAGATGCTAAGTGCCCCTCGAAGACCAGTTTGTTTAACTTTGATTTGTAGCACATCGAACACTGGTTCGTTTAACTTTCTTGAGCAACAAAAATCTGCTAGCTTCCCACAGTAGAAGCTTCATATGCCAATGATCTCATCTCTCTATTTCTCTTCCAGCCGGAGGGGGAAAAATGCCTGTGGAAGTTCCTCAAAAGGGGATGGGGAGAGAGAAGGGAGGCTGAGGTAAGCCTGGTTCACAGTGAATCTTCTCGCCACTACATTTACACCTAGCATGCTTGAGGAACAATACAACCTGAAATGGAAGTATTCAGTCTTTAAAATAACAAATCACGCAAAACAAAAAGAGACAGTCTGCTCTGTTCTGTAACAAAGACAGGGCATGGATGAGGGGAACAGAGAACCAAAAGTTATCTTGCTTTTTAGAAGGGCTTTCCACTCCATAAAATCCAGTATTTTAAAATTATTACTATAATTGTTACTGGGGGGGCGGAGAAAGCATGAAGTGGACAAATCTTTAGCTCCAGGAGGATTTTGATGCAAGTTCCCTCAAATCCTTTGCCCCACACAGGCTACCAGGAAGGAACTAAGATAGAGAAAAGCTTGAGATGTTTCCTTAGGACTTAAGCCCAGCGAGGCGGTTTCCAGAATCCTGTAGCCTTTGCTACGCTGGATCCTGACACTAAACAGAGTGGGGCTTCCCCATCTTGCCACCAATCCAGCAAGGACAGCACTTTTAAAAACACCGAATATTCATTTCTTTTTTTCAATAAAGCAGCAAACCAATATGTTGTTCCCACAGGCATCTAAGTGAGAAACAATGGTGTGCCATAGTGTGTGCTAAGAGATGCACCAGTCTACACTTAAAAGCCAACAGCTTGCCTTGCTGACAAGAGTGAAAGAGGTGTATGTGCTATTACACACTGGCCTTTGGTTAAGCCAGCTGGCCTTCGCTAGGACTTGGTCCTCAGTATTTGGAGCCGTGTACTCATCACTGCCAGCAGATAATCAGCACCAACTGGGAAGTCAGCTGCAGACACAAAACTGTTTTGTGAATAGATGATTTAAATCTGCATCAACAGCTTGATTCAGAATGCACCACAACCCTTTCCCACAAAAGCATTCTAAAGTCCAGCCGCCCCAAGTCATTCCATGGAGGACGCACTGGAAAAGGCCCTCTGGATGATCCACAGAGTGCTATAAACAAAATGTATTTGTTGCAATGTTTCTAGGACTGTGAAATACAAGTCTCACTTGCCAGGTTTGGCAAAGCAAAGCTCCATTTACAACATTTGAGGTTCTCTCCTTTAAAAAACAAAAACAAACAACAAACAACAAAACATTTTAATGTTTGACGAAGCAGCTTCTTAAATTATTGTTCTTAAGAGCAACTGGATAATGCCTCTTGATCCTCTAAACCTCACTCGCCGCCCCCCCATACCCCACTCCTACTGATCTCAACAGACAATTTTCAGATGGAATTAGGAGCTTGAAAAGCATTCAATGTACTTTTTAGGAAGAGGGTGACCACTGGATTAACATTTAAGAAACAATCTGGAAATGCAGATGGGACAAATAATGTGAAACCATCCCATCTACCCCCCACAAGAGTTTGGTACATTAAGCCTGAAAGGACCAAGTTGAAGTATTTACTTCTTTTTTTTAAAAAAAAAAAAAAAGCTTGCCATTCCATAAATCTCTCTTTAAGTGATCACATACAAAGGACATAATGAAATGTCTGCATTAAACCATCTATACATATATGTCATGCACAGGTCTCCTAAGGACAGTGTCATAGCTATGGGGAATGCCATTGTTTCGAACGAAGGAACGCGAGAACCATTCACGGCACAACTCTTCCTGCCTTCGAGTTTTAAGAAAAGCCTGCGTGATTGCTCCAACCTACCTTCAGACAATGCAAGAGGAAACTATACATTTACTATATAAAAACTTGAAAGCGGTGGAGAACTGGGGCGGCGGAAGAGGGGAAAGCTGAAAGGGGCAGGATCCAAGTGAGGGAGGGGGCTAATGGCGGGAGCTGCTCTGATGGGTTTCTTGTTTTTGTGTATCACTGAAAAAATAAAACAGTCCACTGTCCAGCAGAGGCTGCTTACGCACTCTATCCCTCCTGCCCCTCCAGCCTCACTCTGCGTGGATCTCAGTCTCAGGCCTCTGTAGGCAGAGCTCGGAGGGAAGGAAGGCCCCCTGGCCCAAGGCTGTGGCATAAGTCCTGCTGTGTGGATGAGAAAAGGGGGGGGCGAACCCCCCTCCTCCAGCATAGCCCCCTCTTTGGTGCTGAGGCATGGTATGGTAGTCATCCAAATTATCGTACTGCGACACCACAGTCATGGTGCTTTGGCGCTTGCCGAGGGTTTGGTACGGGTAAAGGAGACCAGGGTCCCGCTCGATGCTCTCAGGATGTTGGAGTCGAAGGCTGTGGCTCCGTTCTGGTTTGGGGGGTGGCACCGCGGGCTGCCCGTAGTGCTCACCCTCTTTGTAGCAGTCTCTGGAGTGCTTTTCGACGCCAACGGCTTGCCTGGCTCGAGGTCGCTCTGCTTCGGGCCTGTCCTCTGGTAGCTTCACCTCCTTATGATTCAGTCTCAAGGCATCGTGGCTGGCTGGAGCGTATTTCCCACCAGAGTGCTGGTATGCAATTGGTTCCAGTGGCTCCTGGTGCCCCTTCGGTCGGTAATCAGCATATGGGGGGCCATTTTTAGATTCCAGAGGCTGCCTATGGCTCACGTCATGCTGCAGGTGCGTTCTGTGCTCGGCTGAATTACAACCCGTCTCGTGCGGTTTCCTGTTCCTGATGCTGCTTTGCTTTTGAGGGAGGGAAGGTTTCTCAGATTGCCCATTCCCATAGGTTCCATGGTAATGGGATCTGTCTACGTCGGCATCTGGATGTGGCACATAGTAGCGTTCGTCTCCCTCAGGGGTTCCGACCTTGTACGGATACCGGCCTTCTTTCCCGTCAGCAACAGTGAGAAGGCCAGTTTTCCCAGGATCAGATTTACTGCGCAAGTGAACGACATCAAGAGTTCGTGACTCGTCCTGCAGCAAGGGGGCTACGTTGTCATATTGGGACATGACTGGCCCTTTGACTTTCTGACGTGCGCGGCTTTCTCTGCGGATGGACTGCATGCGGTACTTTTCCATGTCCTCCAAATCCCACGAGACGTACATGGGTTTGACATCTGGAGCGGGTGGCACGTCCCTGCTGATGAAGCTGTGCTCTTTGCCAGTCAGGTGGCCGATGAGGCTTCCCCGGGGGTACGGTGGCAGGCCTGGACAGCGGTACAAACTTTTGCTCTGCAGCCTGGAGTAGGATGCAAAATCTCGACCAGAGAGAGGATGGAATTGCCTCAGTCGCACTGTCCCATACGGATCCACATCATAAAACCCACCATCCGCCGCGGTGTAGCAGGAGGAGCTTGAGGAGCTTGAGTAGGGGCTATATCGATAATGAACACGGCCATTCTCAAAGTAAGGCTGCAGCTGAGTGACGTGATAATCTGCATGGGGCTGATATGGCTTATATTGGTAGAGAGGCCTTGGACAGTACAGCGGCTCATCGTCAGGAGGCACCTCTGTACGGGATATTGGAACTGATCTGATGGTGGATGGAGCTGTGACATGCAGCGAGTGCACACGCCGAATAGAGGGGTACGGTGGCGTCTCCTCTACATAACTAGTGCTCCTCATCGTAGGGCTCATGGAGGCCATGTAATCTACCCGCCCGCGAGGTTTGGAGTGATGGACAGAGGCACTCTTCCCTTGAGTGGCGTATGCGTTGTACCTGGGGGCCGTAGACGTGGGGGTCTCCAACAGAGAAGGATAGCCTGGATGTTGCTCAGACTTACTGTGATAGAGATGTGGCGGGATGTTTTCGGCCCTGTACTGGTGGATGGACGTAGGCTTGTGATGGACATAGTTGTCCGACGCTGAGGGCTCGGAGTTGCTCTCTGACTTGGAATGTGAGAAATACGAAGACTGAAGAGAAGAATGTTTGGATGGGGGAGGAGGTAGCAGAGTATCCTCCACTGATGATGGCAATGTAGAGGAAGCAAGAAAGGAATGGTAATTGGTAGAATTCATAGGATCTGCAGTGTTTGAATGCATGGCTGCAGCAATTTTACTCTCTATTGTCCTCACAGGAGGAACTGGAGGTGTAGACCCATAGGAGGAGTGAGCTGGGACAGATTCAGAACGCAACTGCAAAGGGGGAGCTCTGGCATTCTCACGGGGCTTCTCCAAGTGGATCTGATGGAGGGTGGCCACAGCAGTGGCTGATGTACACTGGATAGTAGCACTGCCTTCAGTGACGAAAACAGGAGCTGCCTCAGCTGGTCTAGGCTCAGGCAATTTCTCTGGAGTTGCCTCTTCTTGTGCCTGGCAGGATAAAGCAAACCAAAGATTAGCGGCGACCCCAGCTCCCTTAGAACCAACATACACTTTAGCAACCTTTGCAGGCACAGTTTGATCTTTTGGGAGTCTATGAGAAGTACTCTAATACCCCATCCAAAAAGATAGCTAGGAAGGGTGACCAACAACTATTCTGGAAGATGTAGCATTCTCAGCCCATCAACAGGAAAGCAGTTAAAATCTGTACTGTAAGTAAAGCTTATTGATCCACTAATGGTGGTTTTGAGTACAGTTGCAGCTGCAGAAGGACATGAAGGAAAGTGGGGCAAACTAATACTGGGGAATGTTCACCCCTAAAGCACATCAAAATCAAGAAAGCAAAGTGCACTTGACCCAGTAAGGAAGCTGCAGCCTTCAGTTTGCAGGACCTGAACAAAGCTATTAATGACAAGATGTTTTGAAGGACATTCATTCACAAGGTTGCCATATGTAAGAAGCAACCTGGTGGAACATAACAGGCACAGACACACACACACACAAACACATCAGTTTGTCTGTTAGAAGGTGTAAGGCATAAGAACATAAGAGAAGCCACGCTGGATCAGGCCAATGGCCCACCCAGTCCAACACTCTGTGTCACACAGTGGCAAAAAACACCCCAAGTGCCATCAGGAGGTCCACCCGTGGGGCCAGGACACTAGAAGCCCTCCCACTGTGCCCCCCCAAGCACCAAGAATACAGAGCATCACTGCCCCAGACAGAGAGGTCCAATGATAAGCTGTGGCTAATAGCCACTGATGGACCTCTGAACGGCACAGACCTTTCTAGGAAGTTATGAAAACTACTCAAATGGGAGGTATGGTGGTATCACTTACTGCTAAGTCTCTTTCCACAACACCTTCCATTCTGCTGGCTCCATGCTTCAACCAATTCTAGATAAAATTCTCAATGCCTACTCAATCAAGCTTTCTCCTGAGAAATTTTGGTAAGAATTGCCAAGCCGTTTCTAGGAATGATATCAGCAAATATTCAATTTTCCTCTAGGAACAGCTAACTACTCGCCAAATTGTGTCTTCTCCAAGTGTGGGGAGGAAAATAATAATGGAAAGTGTGTATTAAATGCAACACAAGACAGACAAATTGGCAGGAGGGGAATGGCAAAGAAGAATTCATTCCCAAGATACTTTCTCATCACCAAACAGCTGGAAAGTGCAAGGTTTAATCAGACTTTGCCTTAGGGCTGGGCAGAGGGACTTTTACCTGGCCCAGGCCACTTGAAGGTTTAATGGCCATAGCTGGCACTTGTCCCACAGCGGGCTGATGCTCTCCCGGCCTCTGTGTCGAAACTGCATGGCTGGCAGCAAGAGCGTGCTGGGCAGTCATGAGTGCAATTTCTCCCCACGTGCAGTTGGTAGCGACTGCGGCAGGATGGAGAGGAATGTGCTGGTTGGATACTCCAGGTTCTGTTTCGGCGGCTGTTGTTGGAATCGTCGTCACGTAAGCGGCAACAGTCGTCGCTGTTTTCTCCCCAACAGTCGCTGGAAGAAACTGATATTTATTTTCCACGGTGCAGGCAGGGAAGTGAAGCTTGTTGGTCTGGATGTGGTTCTTATCCATAGGGAGACAACTGTGGAGGTGAGAGTTTTGTGGAGGTGCTTCGGTTACGGGTGGCTCTGGCTCAGCCGCTCCCCTGGCACAAGAGTGAGGGTAGTTCTGGCCCTCAGAGAGAACGGAGTGAGCAGGGTGGCGCATCTCCCCAGACACGTGAGGATGGAAGTGGGAATGGTCCCAGCTCATATCTGTGCCACTTGGCAGCTCTTCAGGCATGTCAGTAGGGAGCAGGGAGTGGTCCCAATTTCCAGGTGTGCCAACATGAGAACAGTTGTTGCCCTCTGGCATGCCACTGTTTGGAAAGACCTTGTCTATAGGTAATCCGCTTCTGTGGTGATCCGCAGGCGCAGTGGCCTGAAAACTGAGCGGATTCTCTGGTAGAGCAGCATAGAGATGAAGCTTCTCTGGAGTGACACCAGAATACGGATGGAACATTTCTACAGTTTCTCTGCTCTCTGCCTCTGCATAGGTGATACAGTCAGAAAGAGCATCTGGTTTCCTGTTGGACTGAACAGAGGCTTGCTGGGCAGACTCTGCTAGGGCTAAAGCTAGCATGCGTGCTGCATTTTTCGGTGGCGGAGGAGGGACAACAGAGACAGAATTGACTGGCACAGGATCCTGGGGGGAGTCGAGGGCAACCACTCCTAGTGGGAGGAAGAGTAGAAAAACAAAAACAAAGAAAAGAGAATGATTTACGTTATCCTGTAAGGAGAGCGAGCAATTCCTACAGACCATTACAAAAATAGATTCTTCCAACATTTCACAGTGGCAACTCCGTGCGTGACAAAAGTGAGTCTTCCATTATACATGCAAACAGGACAGCGGTCTGGTGTGAAAAAGCGCAAGAGGAGAGTGTCTAAAAAGGTTCCTGTTGCATTCTTAAATAGCTAAGCAGAAGGTAATGCGGAAAGAAAAGGTCAGATCCTTTGACGGGATCTTTTGCACAATTTAATCACAGGTTACTTTTGGCCCAAAAGGTCCCTTCTTCAAGTGTAGCCAGATTTTTTTTTAATTATTTATTTACTTAGTCTTAAAACAGAAGATTTTATCAGTTGGTTGGTATGGTTTGCAAGGACTGCAAGAGACTGTTTCATGTTACGAAAGAGTGAAAAGATAGAGGGGCATATAAAATATTCAAGCTTTTTTTTTTTTTTTTTTTGCGATGCAAAGAGACCGTAGAGAAGCTCTGGGGTCCTTTAGCGCTCCCTACTGGGACCCGTGCAACCTCCACACGCTCTGGAAGACACACACTCTGGTTTGTCATCACCAGATTTGTTTCCCCCCTCTTTTAAAGGCACGCAGAGAAGTGAGAGAGCTGGTCCCATGTGAACTTAAAGAAAGAATGGAGGAAAACACACTGTACCTGGCTGCGTCTGTCCAGAAGGTACAGGCTCACTCTGGCTGCTGCTGGCCAAGGGCTGTTCCACCTCTTCTTGAAGTTCAGCTTTCTTAGTATCTCCTTGACTCCGGAACTCTTGCTGGTGTCCTTCACTTGGACTCAGCTCAGTGGCTCTCAAGGGTGAAATTATCATCTCAGGTGGGGACCTGTTTATAGCCTCGCTAGCGCTGCAGTTCCCTTTAGTCCACTCTGAAGCACATGAGCTCCCTGACAGCCCTCCAATGACATCTGGTACCCGGCTGGGTAGAGTGAAGGAGACAGGCTCCAGTATGTTTGGTGGTGGAGACTTTAGCGGCTTCCGTCCCATCTTGGGGGAGAAGGTGTGGCTGACCTTCTCCAAGAACAACTGGGGCTTGGATGATTTATCTTCTGTTGGGCTCAAGTCTAGAGTGAAGAAGGGACTCATGGTCTTCTCTTGATAGGGGGAGACTGGTTCAGAGCTTGTGGCACTGCCAGGGGTCTGAGACTGGCTGCCTGAGTCTAGTTCCTTCTTAAAGTTGCTCTGTTTATCCTTATTAAAGTCTACTGACTCCAGCATGGAGGTGCTGCTGTCAAGACACTCAGACTCTGCTTTGGGAGGGCTGCACTGAAAAGACATGGGGTCAAAATCCAGGCTAGCCACACCAATCTCAGGCGGGCTTAGGTCAACATCCTCAGCTGACCGTGGGGAGATGAGAGCAGGAACGTGGATATGCCCTTCATCCCCATCACTCTCCTGGTCATGGGGCAGGTTGTCATAGGAATTGCAGCGGTTCATGTTCCCCAAGAGCTCCCCGTTGAAGGAAGCAGACAAGGCATCACTGCTGGACCGTGGCCTTCTGGGCCGGAACAGTTTAGATTCACCTATGAAGACAGAGAGCAAAACATTTGTTTAAATAATGGTCAGTCATATGAAATGGTGCTCTGCTCTTCACATTACAGATATATTCCAGGGCTTTATTTTCTTCCATATGTACTTAAGAGTTTAATTCTGTTTGATTCTGAGCTATGACAATTGCAGCCCTTCTTTTTTCCACAAGACACATGCAGCATAAACAAAAGACCCTTGTGTTCCATCTTACCATCTATGGCATGCAAAGACGAGAGAGACTCTTCACTCTTAGCGGAGCGCAGGGTCCCACTGTCTCCTCGTCCTCCTGGACAGTCAAAACATAAAACAGTTGCATACATTTAACAAATAACATACACTTTCCCCTTTTAAATTAAAGTGCATTTCCTAGCCTCACAAATACCCCCACCTGCCACTGTTCTTAAATCAGTTAGGTACAGGATCCTCTTTACCGCACCCAGCATTTAGCAGAAAGAAATTCAACCAAGTATAATCCTCAGCATTCTTCCCTTGAAGGCATTCTTGGTTTGCTGCTTAACAGACTGTTGCACAGAAGCTTATTAAGCTGTGACCTCAAGTTTCTTCCTTCTGGTTTTTATGGAGGACCGGAAAAGGCACTGCGTTCTCTCCCTAGTGCGGCATTATACAAGCACGTCGCATTCCTGTCAGGCAAAAACTTTCAAATATGTATGTGACATGCCCTTTGTATGTTTATCATTTTTGTTGTTGTTGTTCAGTCGCACAGCCGAGCCCCGACTCTTTGCAACTTCATGGACAAAGTCACGCCAGGCCCTCCTGTCTTCCACCATCCTCCGAAGTCTGCTCAAATTCGTTTTTATTACCTCAGTAACCATGTCCAGCCATCTCATCATTTACCGCCCCCTTCTTCTTTTGCCTTCTATCTTTCCCAGCATCAGGGTCTTCTCCAGTGAATGCTCCCTTCTCATTTGGGGGCCAAAGTATTTGAGCTTATGCTTCATTTATATCTGAGTAAAATGATTAAACGAACATTTGGCCACATAATGCAGCCTTCATAACGGTGGGACCAGCTGAACATCAAACTTCTAATCCATCCTCCCTCTCTCTCTCTCACTGTATGTATGTGTGTGTGTCTGTATATAAAATGAGTACCTAGCTTGCTGGGGGGGGGGTCGGTAAAATGAGTACCCAGCTTGCTGGGGGGGAAGTGCAGATGACTGGGGAAGGCAACGGCAAACCACCCTGTAAAAAAATTTGCCATGAAAACATCGTGATGCGACGTCACCCCAGAGTCAGAAACGACTGGTGCTTGCACAGGGGGACTACCTTTATCTTTTTATATGTATATATGTGTATGAGGACACAAAGCAGTTTACTACATTGTTCTCCTCTTCTCCATTTTATCTGCAGAGCAGCTGGCTCAGGGTTGCACAGCAAGCTCCAGCGGCAGCATGGAGATTGAAACCGTGTTTTCTCACATCCTGGTCAGGCTCTCTCAACCACTGGCCTCTTCAGAGTATCCACCAACAGGCCATTAGCCAGGCTATTTTGGCAGGAAGCACGAACAGCAACAGGCCATTTGGTACACAGAGATCTTCATAGTCACTGGTGATCAGCATAGTTTAGAACAGCACTTGATAGTTTTCCAGATGCTGGGTCGAAGTGATGCCATCCCAAGACAAAAATCAGCTGAACTGGCAAATCCAAAAACTGCCAGTTTAAGTGTGCATTATAACGTGAATAATGGCATAAAGTCTATGCTGCCGTGCTAGAAGACAAGCTTACCTGCCAGGGCTATGGTTTTCATTTCAGAAGGCTCACTTGGGTTGCGCTGCAATTTCCTCTTGGAGAGAGATGATGATTTCCCAAGGTTAAAGAAGGAACGCCAGCTGCCGACTGGGGATTTCTTCATCTTGCTCGGTGGTCTCTTTCTGGAGTGAGACAACAGCAACAGAGTTCACATTAAGAGGCTGATAAAAATTTGTTGTCTAAAGTGAGCCCCGCTGCATGCGGGAAAACTGGTAACGTAGCAGAACAAATCATTTTCGCATCCCTCGTCTCCAGAAGCATCAACATGCACCATATAGTTTTACCCTTAAGAAAGAGGAAGGAACTGAATGTTCTAGAAAGGATCATAATTCGTCATTTGCATGAGATGAGGAAGATTGTGATAATAATAATTACACTTTAAATCTGTGCAGGGAGTTGGGGTTGGGATCAAGGCTCACTAGCGTCAAGATGAGTGCTGGAAGAATTTTCTCGCTCCCCACCTTACCCAAATCTTTCCATGATTACCCCACACTTTACATTGATACGCTGTTGCCACTGCTTCCCTAATCCCACCCTTCCCTTTGTACAAATCTGTCTACATTACACAAGCGCTGCTGTCATACATGAACATATATGAAGCTGCCTTCTACTGAATCAGATCCTTGTTCCATCGAGTTCAGCCCTGCCTACTCCACCAGGCAGCAGTACTCCAGGGGTCTAAGTGGAGGGCTTCCCCATCACCTCCGACCTGATCTTTTAGCTCAGGGGTGGGGAACGTCAGGCCCGAGGGCCGTAAACTGGCCCTCGGGGATTGCTGGGCTGAGCTGAGCTTTGGGGTGGCCTCCCTGGGGCCCAGCTGGCCAGTGAGGATCATTGGGCCCTGCTGCACTGTGCAGCAGCCTCCCCAAGGCACAGCTGGGTGGCAGGCATTGCAGGGCCCAGCCACGCTTCATGGTAGCCTCCCTAGGGCCTGGCTAGCTGGCCAGGATCACTGCGGGGCCTGGAAAAGTCACTATCCAAGTAATTTCCCCCCTTGTTTCTTTATTTCCCTTTCTATTTCTTCCCCCCATTTCCTTGTTACCCTTAATTTCCATTTCTTTCTCCCTTTATTTCCATTTCTTTCCATTTCTTCTCCCATTTCTTCATTTCTTTTTCTTCCCCCTTTTCTTTATTTCCTTTTCTTTCCATTTCTTCTCTCTTTCCCTTTCTTTCCATTTCTTCCCCCATTTTTATTTCTTTTTCTTCCCCCATTTCTTTATTTTCCTTTATTATCTGTTCCCCCTCCATTTCACTTCCCTTTCTTCCCCCCATTTCTTTCTTTCCCTTTCTCCTACCTCCCCTCTCTGTGGATCCTGAGTGGTGGGCATTGTGAAGGACTGCTGCTGGGGTATGTGGGTGTATTTAAAGGTCTGCTGGGAGCAGCTGCAGTTTCCACATGAAGGGAGGAGTGGCAGGGGTGGGGGGTGGGAGCCAGCTACCACCAGTTTAATTTGCACTTGATTATCCCAGATGGTGTGGCCTAATATGCTAATGAGTGTGTGACCTAATATGCTAGCATTAGGGGATGTGGTCTAATATGCTAATGAGCTCCTGCTGGGCTTTTTCTACAAAAAAAGCTCTGGACCTAGGCATTTGCCTCGAACAGTGGGCTGGATGTGTGTCAAATTAGGCTCTCCTCACATGACTTCAAATAGAAAAACAATTATTTGCATTAATTTTGCTGGTCTGGCCCCAAAACCCTCCCCCTCGGCGAAGCACTGTTTTTTAAGTTGATAATTTTGTATGGCCTGTGAATGATGTTATAAATATCCAAATGGCCCTTGGCAGAAAAAAGGTTCCCCACCCTTGTTTTAGCTGGAGATGTTGGGGATTGATTCTGGGATCTTCTATATGTCAAACAGGTGCTGTACCACTGCACCACATCATCTCTCTGTGTTAGATGCATATCCACTGCAACTCCCAGAAATAGTGCCAGAGGTCAAAGTAGAATAAAAGATTTCTCTAAGGAGTCAGTGTCATTTGGCAGAGGCATATGGGGAATTGGAACTGATGGCTTTACTGACATGGGGGAAGGGGGTTCAATTCTCAAGAAGCGCAGGAGCCACCTACATCAGGGCTTCCGATACTAGAAATAGCAAAATGTGTCTTTCAGATTCTTGGAGTGAACGTTAAGAGCATGCTCAGGACGGGCAAAAGTAAGGACTGGCCACTGAAGCCAACCTTGTAGCTTGAAATAAAGTTTGAATCCAGTGGGACCTCTACGACCAACAAAGTTTTATTCAAGGTTTAACTATCATGTGCATACACACTTCTTTAAATAGCCTGAACGTGAGTTGACAGGAATCTTCTGAACGAAGCTCTCTACCTTTCAGATGGAAAGTCTATGATGGTGTGGAATTTTCCCTGCAGAGCAGCAGGTCCTTCACCCACTTCAATGTACTTGCTGTCTGCCACGATGGGCGAATTTATCTGGGCTTGAGTCCTCGCTTGTGCTTCCTCTAACGTGAGCAGTTTTGTGGAGGGAGAAGATACCAGCAAAGATTTAGGCCGCGACAAGGAACTGTGACCTGCAAGACAGAAAGAGAGATAAAGAGCAGTGAGGGGGGGAAGGCATGGGCAAGAAATTGAGATGAACTTCCAAAGACTAGAACAAGCGGTTAAAATTCTAACAAATGCATTGTAAAATGCACCAATATTAATACCATTACTCATATGATTTCAATCAAATCTGTTCTAGAAATGACCATCAGGCATTTCTGACCACCTCTTCAGCCCAACTGGTAGCACCACTTCTCTACCAGCTTGCCATTAAACCATCTGTCCCATCCCCTCTCACTCATGGACCACTTTTCTTCCACGCATATACACCCACCCACTGCAAATTTAGATGGGCAGTGAGATAGAGAAAGCAGCACAGACCGTTTCTGTAAGTTATCACATTTATGGTTTATTTGATTCACTTCATAGCTAGTGTTTTAAGAGGGGGGGGGAGAGAAAAGCATGGAGAAAACTTCTTAATGAATAAATTGTCTTGAAAGATGAAAATATTCTCCTTGAGTCTTTTTCTTTTTGAGAAGGGTGAACTATAAACACTGTAATAAATAAATGAAGTTTGTTTGAAGTTTGCTAATGCCTTAATATTATTAATTTACTTTTCCTGCCTTTTAGATCATGATTCAATAGGAAACAGGGTTGGAGTTCGATTCACAGTTTTCTTTTAAAGCCCCCCTCCCTTTCAGGAAATCAGATACTGGAATAAAAGTTTTCCGTTCCCTGCAGTTATTGCAAGGAAGGCAGCCTACACACTATAGAAAGATTGTTGCAAGCTTCCTAATTGGTACTGAATGTTCCCTGACATGCTATTCAGCAAGCAAGTGTACGAGTTTTACCCACAAATTAAATTTAAACTGGTACAATTAAGACAATTACATGAATTACCCACAGCCCCACTTTTAACTCCAATAAAACAGTCAGAATTCTTCTCTAAAAGCAAAGAGAATACTTAGGGGTGGCTCAGTTAAAAGCAAAACCATCCAGAATGGAACAGTACAGGCAAGAGTTAAAGCTAAGGATCAACGGAAAAGGTGCAGCTCCATTATTAATACTGACAAGTTTAAAGTGCCAAGATAAGAAAAAAACGTGGCAATTAACAGAGGTCACTTTCTGATACCAAACCACAACTTCATTTCTTAAATTTGATAAGCGTCATTAGCCTGAACTGACATCAATAAAAGGAGCAATGATTACTGAGGGCAGAAAAAAGTTAGGCCACATTTCATATTTGGCTGTAGTGAAATATGAAAATAATATTCTTGGGTGTTACCAGAATGCTTTGAATTTTCACTGGGTCTCAATTGTGGGGAAACATACCGGCGCTCTCTCGAATAACAGAGCTGAGTTTGGAACTGAAAAGGACGTCCACATGATTGAGGATGAATTCCACAACAACTGACTGGATTCGAACCTCCATAAAAGCAGCTGTTCCACTGAAACAGGCAGATTCTATCTGCTTTGACCTTGGGGGGGGGGGGGGAGAACAACAATAAAAATTAACAAAAGCAATGGAAAAGAACAAATCAATACCTATACAGGTCAAATTAATACTGCGTTGTTATACACAATAGCTTCACATTTAGCAGAGTGTTCTCTGTCTGTCACAAAAACAACAAAAATAGGGGCTCCAGTTTACAGCCGAGAAGTTCCCTTAAAAAAAAAATCACTCATATGCTAGCTATGCTCCCCCTAGTGATCCAAGTTGTTTCATAACAAGAAGTCTTAAGAAATTCAGATGAAGAGTTACTGGAAATGAAAATCTAACCTCCTAATCTGTCCTTAACTGCATAACTGGGAGTGAGAAGATGCTCAGAGATTCAAGTATTCTATAGCTGCAGGTGCAATTCTGCATTTAGCTAATTCATCAAAGCAATAAAAAGATTTATAGACAATCTTTAAAAGAAGCCTTTTAACAACGCAATGACAAATTGTACCAAACACACAATTCCAATGCATAGGATGCATGTATTGTGATTCAGAGTTGTGAATCTTTGACTTATACACCTTCTTTCCAAAAACACAAAACCTAAAAGTGTAGCGGAACAGCCTCTGACCCCCATTATACTGGCAAAGTGGACCCAAGTAGGGAGTTTCACTGACCCCACCCTATCAACTACCACTGCCTCCTTACTCCTGCTACCACTAAGACACATTCCTTAAACTGCAGTTCTGAGCACACCACATCAGTGTTACTAAAGCTTACGAGACTGTAGATTGGGAACAGATAACTTCCCACCCCTTTCTTGTTAAGTGGGTAATAAAGGTGGCAGGTTAAGAATATATGGTAAAAGCAATTTAAAAAAAAAGAAATAAATGATAATGGGAAAACACTGCCAATTCACAGCAAGTGTATTGACTGAGAAATTGACATACATATTTATCCGGTGAAATATCAAGCATCTAGATTAACTGCAACAGATCTTGATGCTCTATCAATTCCTAATTGTTAATTGAAACCATTTCTCTTTCTAACTTCCTAGACTTCCATCACAACTGCTATTTCCCAGTTCTTTTCCCCAGTATCAAAAAAGTGCCCAACCTCACTTGGTGCTAGGTAGGGTTGCCAACAGCCAGGTGAGGCCTAGGGATATCCCAGAATTACAACTGATCTCTAGATGATAGAAATCAGTAACCCTAAAGAAACCAGCTGCTTTGGAAAGTAGACTCCATGGCATTATACCCTGCTGAGGTCGCTCCCCTCCCCAACCCTCACTTTCCCAAAGATTCACCTCCAAAATCTCCATGTATCTCTCAACCCAGAGCTGGCAGCCCTAGTCCCAGGGCTAAAAATTCCATCGATCCTGCACCAGTCTTTGTCAGCCAAGAGACTCTTGTTTTGCAATTTCAATTAAGAGAACTTGATACCTCTCCTAAATGCGCATACTTAAAAACCTCACACGCCTATTTAAAATGGCATGACTAAGATATTTCATCATGGGAATGTAAGTTCCCATGGGAACGAATTAAGCTCCACTTGCAAATTTTTGTCCCCCATGAGAAAAAGTATGGATAGATCACATCAGCGGGGCTTATTCATAAGGGCATTTTACAAATGCCAATATAGAAGTACCCGAAATATGAAACAAGACAATATGAACATGGGAGACACTGAATAAAACCAAATGACACCCACAAAATGAAAGAACACCCACCCTTGAGATTCTACTGAAAAATGCACAGAAAGGGGGGGGGGGATCACTGTACAACTCAGTATCTCATTCATACAATGCATAGAAAGGGGGGGGTGGAAATCAAATGATATGAGTACAATGGCATAAGTAGATGTCATGGATTGCACTAGGAAAGTAGGCTTTTAAAATACTGCTTGTCTCAGAGAGTTCCCTTGGTTACTCTACACATTTTCTGATTGGCCAGCATCAGCTGTTAGGGAAATAAAAACTATTCTGGTGGGGAAAGTGTCTTTTGCATTTGGTCTTTCATCTGGCTCAGTAGCCAAAAAGTTGGTTTTTGAGGGGGGAGACAGTTGGAGTCAGTGCTTTTGGACAGGATAGTCCAGAGAGAGAAAGAGACTCCTTTGTCTTTGCTATATTTTAATTACTCTAAGGGCGAATTCAGCTTCTCAGTCAAGAAAGCTACCAAACTGCTCTACTCAGACAATATTACTGGAAATAGATTTGGCAAGAGTTGACTGGGCAGTAAGCTGGAAACTCCCAATCAAGCCAAACTCCCAATCAAGGATTATTATTGTCTTGCTGTTGGACCTCCTGATGGTTTTTGGCCTCTGGGTGACACAGAGTGTTGGACTGGATGGGCCATTGGCCTGATCCAACATGGCTTCTCTTATGTTCTTACGTTATCTGCCTCAAGTGCAATTTCAATAACGGTTTAAATATATGATAAGACAGCTTCTCTATTTTCATGCAAATTCCTGTGCTACATAAAATCCTAAACCAAGATCTAAACAAAGAGTGGAACAATTTATTTCAATATAGAAGATATATAAGCTACTGTAGGGGACTCAGTCACTGAGGGGAACTGAAGGTTTGGTAGGAAAAATCTGCCTGGGAGTTGGGGAGATACAGGGTTCCATCATAGCAGATTTAAGCAATATGACCATAAACAGAATGAATGGAATGAAGTCCTTTATCAAAGCTTTTCATTGTACAGTCTTTCCTTAGACCCAGAACATATTCTGTTCTGGTGCCAGTTTGGTGTACTGGTTAGATGTGAGTGTGGACTCTAATCTGAGAGAACTGGGTTTGAGTCCCCACTCCTCCATATGCAGCTGCTAGGTGACCCTGGATCAGTTACAGTTCTCTCAGCGCTGTTCTCTCAAGAACAGTTCTCCGAAGAGCTCTCTTGGCCCCACTTACTTCACAGGGTACCTGTTGAGGGGAGTGGAAGGGAAGGAGATTGTAAGCCTCTCCAAGACTCCCAAGTGAAGAGTAGAGTATAAATCCAACCTCCTCCTTTTTTTTGCTCTCCCCCCCCCCAATTTCCCTATTTTTAACAAACAAATGACTTGAAACACTATGATGAAATCACTATAATATACATGTCTGTGAGTACACCTCCTCTCAAGCAATTCAAGTTCTGAGCTGAGTTTAGTAAAAACATAAAAATACATCCTTTGATATACTGGGTTTTAAAAATGTTCATACGCTGCATGTATAGTGAGATATAGGCTATATGGGTTTTTTCCCTTCTATTGGTGCATTTTTCATCATTAAAATCCCATTTTGTTTGCTCATGTTGTAGGTACCGGTTTTATTTTGTATTCCTTTGTACCTGGGTACTTCTTGAGTATATGTTTTTGCAGTATGTGGGTCATTGGTTTTGATGGAAGCACACATATCTGTGCATTAGGTCTTGTGAGCAGGACCAATCTGGAAGGTGAGCAAGAAGTGGGAATGGATGCAAAATCTGGGTAGACAGAGCTGCACTTGGAGATTCCCTGATGCATCACCAAAACATATACCCAAGAGAAGAATCTTGAGAGTCCCTTGGACTGCAAGAAGATCAAATCAGTCAATCCTAAGGGAAATCAACCCAGATTGTTCCCTGGAAGGTCAGATGCTGAAGGGCGTGGGAAGGGCGGGATATAAATTCTAAATAAATAAATAAAAATAAAATAAGCTGAAGCTCAAATACTATGGCCACCAATTGAGAAGGGAGCACTCACTGGAGAAGATCCTGATGCTGGGAAAGACAGAAGGCAAAAGAAGAAGGGGACGGCAAAAGATGAGATGGTTGTCAGGGGCCATCAAGGTCAGATTTCAATTCCCCCCACCCCCAATCCAACTCAAGGAGCAGGTAAAGACTAAGATAAACAAATATCTTATAGTGAGGTTGTTCGTAAGTTGAGGCTGTATTTGAAAGATCTTTTTAAATAATTCAAAGGACCCAGGATTTGCATGATTGTTGTTCAGTCAACTGAATGGCTGCTAAACCAGTTGGCTGGTGGTTTGGCTGGTTGGAACAGCAGCTGTTCTTCTAGCAAGGTGTCTTGCTGATGGATGGCTATTACAGCTGAACTGCCTTTTGAGACAGCCCCTAAGGAGAAAAACGGATGGTAGCGGCCATTGTTCTTTCATTTTTACCTCTGGTCTCAAAGGCCACCCCGTTCATTCATTTTGCCTGCCCTTTAAAGCCTCAGGCACATCTTCCACACAGCAAGAACATCTGAAGCAGGGGCTCATTTTCCAGATTTCGCATCCATTCCCACTTATTGCTCACCTCCCAGATCAGTCCTGCTCGCAAGACCTAATGTGTGCTTCCATTAAAACCAAAGATCCACATACTGCAAAAACATATATATTGGCTGACAGTTCAGCTCAGCCAGTTCCCTCTTGAAGTTCCAGATGAAGAACGTGCTTCATTGCCTTTAACAAGAGCTTTGCCACAGGAACACCTGTCCCCATATCAAACATTCATTTTAATATAAACATCTTTTTCAGATGTATAACTTTTCCAGCATTTTGGAAATAAAATAGAAAATCACCCTGGCTATAAATGCTACTTGTGCATTCTGATCGCCCACCCACCCACCCCCAAAAATAAAGTACCTCAGTAGGTTTGGTGCCCAGACAATTGCTAAATTCTTGGTGTGCATATTTGTGATGGCGCAGTAATCAGCAAGATGGGCCAAGTGCCTCATTAGGAACTCCAGAGTCCTAGAAAATGAGAGACAGAGTGTGCTGTTAGTGGAGAAAAGCAAACACTTCACAACAGGTAATGTTTATTATGCTGCAATTCACAAAACAGGAACAAATAAATTAATATAAATTAGTTTAGGAGCAGGAAGGGAGCACTTCAGGGATGTTTCCAAACCAATTTCAGCTTTTTGAAAAATAATTTACACCTGAACTTTCTGATCAGACCATTGATGAAGGCAGAAGCACATGATCTTATTAAAACACCAGAATGCAACAGCAAGCACACACGATACAGGGTTGACCAATACACTGTGATACCATTCTAACAGACAGACTATCACACACCTAGATATTTGGCCATGATTTGACCATGTTACGAGGCATGTGGGTTGCATTCAGACATCACGATAAACCATGGTTTGCTTAAATTATGGTTTGTGTGTAAACACAAAACCTAATGTAGTAAATCTAGGTTGATGTGCTTCTTGCCTTCTCACTGCCTTCCAGCAGGGAGGAAATTCTCCATACACAGCTGTCTTTATACTCAGGTGGCTAACAAAGGGTGGTTTCGCTCAGTGAGACATGACAAATCACTATTAGTCCATCAGTACCGTTTCATAAATCCTAGCCTGTGTTTCTCAAACAAAATGTGAACAAACAACCCCAAATTCTGCAACCTTTTGCATTTGCACTTCACACAACCTGCACTAACTACGTAATTAAGGAGATGAAGTACAGTTCATGGTAGCAGCCTGGGTAGCACAGACTAGTCCATGCTTAAAGAGCTCGTAAGCTAAAGCAGGATCATCGCCAGTATGTGGATAAAGGTAAAGGTAGTCCCCTGTGCAAGCACCAGTCATTTCCGACTCTGGGGTGATGTTGCATCACAACGTTTTCATGGCACAGGGTGATTTGCCATTGCCTTCCCCAGTCATCTACACTTTACCAAGCTGGGTACTCATTTTTCTGACCCCGGAGGGATGGAAGGCTGAGTCAACCTTGAGATGGCTACCTGAAACCGGCTTCTGCCGGGATCGAACTCAGGTCATGAGCAGAGCTTCGACTGCATTACTGCAGCTTTACCACTCTGTGCCACGGGGCTCAGATAGAAGACCACAAAGGAAGACCAGGATTGCTATGTAGATGCAAGCAAAGCACAAAGCACCTCTGCTCTTCTCTTGTCTTGAAAACTCCATGAGGGGGTCACTGTAACTTGACGACGCTTAATTGTTAATTATTACAATTCCTGTCGGCTGCAGAATCAGAGATTATAACAACAGAGCCTGAGATGTTTTTACAGTGCAGAGATGAGATCCAGCCCTCTGGAAAGAACATATTCAGCCACAAAGAGGGGAGGGGGGAGGATCAATCCCAGCAGTCACCAAGAAAACTAGTGAAGCATTTTTGTTCTACAGCAGCCACAAGAGGGAGCCTGCGCAATATACGTCTAAGCATGTGCTGCACGATATATTTGTCCATGACAAAAAAAAAAATCCTATTTTCAAATTTTCCTGTGCCTTACATACAACAATCAAAATCGATCTAAGCATCATCCTGAGCTTAAACAACTGAAGTAGCTGTGAAATCCAACATTATTTTTTTTTGGGGGGGGGGGGGGGGGAATCAGTGCTCATGGACAGGTTTTCATTAGAATGATCCCCTCCAAGTAACACCAGGGACTGGTCATCCTTTGAGACGCCAAGTTACTAAAGATACCTTGGAATAAAACCCATGTAAAACTTCTACATTTGCTTCTTAATTCCGAATTACATCCAGGGATGGCATGCTTGGGGCTGCAAATCCCTTCCTCAAGGTCAGAGCATGGCACATGGGTCCCATTGAACATATGAACATCTGAAGCTGCCTTATACTGAATCAGACCCTTGGTCCATCAAAGTCAGTATTGTCTTCTCAGACTGGCAGCGGCTCTCCAGGGTCTCAAGTTGAGTTTTTTCACACCTATTTGCCTGGACCCTTTTTAGGAGATGCCAGGGATTGAACCTGGGACCTTCTGCTTCCCAAGCAGATGCTCTACCACTGAGCCATTACATCATCACTAGAATTCAGAGCATAACCCAGAATGCAACATAATCCCTCCTCTTATTCTAAGACCTAGATAGGCCAGGCTAGCTCAGATCTTGGATGCTAAGCAGGGATGGCCTTGGTCTTGGATGGGAGACCTCCCAGGAATACCAGGATGGGAGACCTCCCAGGAATACCAGGGACATGACACCGAGGCAGATAATGGCAAACAAACACTGAACGTCTGTTGCCTTGGAAACCCCACCAGGGATCGCCATAAATCAGCTGTGACTAGATGGCCAAAAAACAACCGTCCAATAGGAAGTCTGTGATGCTCATCAAGAAAGCACAGAAGGCGCTGTTGAGTGGAAATAATTCGACACAGGATGTGGTTTGTGTCTGTGGTGACGGTGGACTGCTCATTCTCTGTTATCTGCTTTTTTGCAGATTGGCATAATGCAAAGCAATAAGCTTGGCTTCATAAAATGAACAAAGGCTACATTTAGTAAGATACATTTCCAGGTGCCAAAAAGTAACAAGAAAATCACCAAGACTCTAGGGAATTCGCTGTTACCAGTATTAGAATATGCTGTTGGCAATATTAAAATGTCTCATTCATGGAAAAAGGGTAAGACAGTATGCTGTACCTAAATTACACCAAATCATTTTACTATGGTATGTGTTTTAAGATTCCCTCACCCACACATGTTAACACCAGTCAGCATTCTAGGTCTTCTGACTCATTTTTACCAGCACTCACTCCTCTTTGCCCCTTAATGGAGTACTGCTGAAGCTCTGTTCAGACAGCTTTGCTTCCTCACTGCTAAAAATTAAGTACATCTGCTGTCCAAGCTATAGTAAGGCATATTTACGCTTGCATTAACATTTTATACAGTTCACCTTAATTGGCCTAATCAAATTTGCAGGATGTTGCCTAAAAGGTAAGAAAAGGGTTGTACATTTCCTGCAATTTCTTTCCATTTCACACCCTGGATTTCGCTATTTTATGTAGCATCCCTCTCCCCGATTCCTCATTAATATACTTTGCAAGACTCGTGAATTCCCTTCTTCTTAACACAATCAGACAGTTCTGCTACGATGGGCCCCATTCTTTATCCCCTTCCCCGGCACTTTTACATAACTTCAGCTAAGATTATGCATAGGGTATGTTGTCTGTCTTGTTACTGATCTAATTAAAATAGAAGTCAACTTTATGCAGCTTTAAATCCTTCTGCATGCACTCAACCATTTAATTTAATACGTGCAGGAATAATGCTGCCTCAGTAAGCCATCTTAGGGGCTATAAATTGGGAAGCAAACAGAAATGTCAACCTTTCTGTTAAGAACAATTGTATAATTGCATACTGAATGTGCAGAGTACTTTGGAGAGGAAGACATCAACTCAGATCCCCGTACCCAACATGACATGAGATTAGTATGAAGAGTCTTAGTCTCATTCTATGTCCCAGGACAAAGAGAGGTGTGCTGTCTCATCTGCAGGGGGAAAAGACATTGTCTTACACCATTAAAGAAACCCAGGGCAATGAAATAGGACCTGGGATAAGACGTTCACGTCAAGACAACTAAAGTCAGTGTGTTTTATCTCCCACACACACATTATATATATATAAAATTCATTCCAGCATAAGCCTGCCCAGTTGCATCTGAAGAAGTGAAGTCTGACTTCTGAAAGCTTATGCTGGAATTAACTTGGTTACTCTTAAAGACGTTGCTTGATTTTTATATATAAAACGCTAGTACATTCCATATCCTAACCTGTAGTGGGGTGGTGGCAATTGTTGGATGACATCATGGATTTTAACTAACCGTTCTTCATCTGTAGCAGCAGACACTGCATCCTAGAAAAAAAACAAACAAGAACTTTGTTAAACAACTTGACCGGCCTCAACATACCATGTATCTGTAAAACATCTTTAAGACTAAGCACATCTTTAAAAAAGGTTAAGGTAGTCCCCTGTGCATGCACCAGTCACTCCGACTGCAATACTGCAGCTTTACAACCCTGCGCCACGGGGCTCTTGAAGCACATCTTTAAGACTAACCAAATTCATTCCAGCATAAGCCTGCCCAGTTGCATCTGAAGAAGTGAAGTCTGACTTCTGAAAGCTTATGCTGGAATAAACTTGGTTACTCTTAAAGACGTTGCTTGATTTCTGTTTCACTTTGCTGCAAAAGATGAAAGTGGCTACCCTTCTGAAATCACCAGGATGCTTTTGCTGCAGGATATCACATGTCTGGATGGCTCCCTGTTGTCCTGTTGACAGTCGACATAAAGGTCACTGCTCAATTATGCTGAGCAAGAACAAACACTTCCCACATTCAGTTTAGCAAGCACTGTGCTGCGACGTAAAGATGTACCCAGAGTCAAATGCAGACTTTAAAAATATATTTATAACCCACATTTCCTCAAAGGAGCTTAGGGCAGCATGCAAGGGGTTTTACCCTCACAACAAGGCTGCAGAGGATGGTGACCTGTCCAAATGCATGGTGGTGTGGGGTGGATTTGATCCCAAGTCCCAATCCACTTAGTAACACCATAATGACTGTGACATTTTAACATGCTTCTTTTGAAAAACTGTAACCTAAATAGATGATATTAGTTGAAGAGATTCTCAGACATCATATGAAACTCCAGATGGCCTTAAAGAGTTCCTTCCCTCATCTTGTTCCCAGGGTTCAAGGAAGAGTAGAGAGCCATCTTATGTGTTACACCAGGAGAACATAAGACCATAAGAGAAGACATGTTGGATCAGGCCAGTGGCTCATTCAGTCCAACACTCCGTCACACAGTGGCCCAAAAAAATCAGGTGCCATCAAGGGGTCCACCAGTGGGGCCAGGACACTAGAAGCCCTCCCAAGCACCAAGAATACAGAGCATCACTGCCCCAGACACTGCCCCAGTGGCTAATAGCCACAGATGGATCTCTGCTCCTTATGTTTATCCAATCCCCTCTTGAAGACATCTATGCATGTAGCTGCTACCATCTCCTGTGGCAGTGAATTCCTTGTGTTAATCACCATGTGGGAGAAGAAGTACTTCTTTTTATCTATTCTAACCTGACTGCTTAGCAATTTAATTGAGTGCCTATGAGTACTTGTATTGTGAGAAAGGAAAAAAAGTACTTCTTCCTCTTCTTTCTCTATTCCATGCATAATCTTGTAAACCTCTATCATGTCACCCCTCAGTCGACAAGTCTTCAAGCTAAAGAGCCCAAAGCGCTTTAACCTTTTTTTCATAGGGAAAGTGTTCCAACCCTTTAATTATTCTAGTTGCCATTTTCTGATGCTATAATATCTATTTTGAGGTGTGGTGACCAGAATTACACACAGTACTCCAAATGAGGCCGCACCTTCATTTATACAGCGACATTATGATACTGGCTGATTTGTTTTCAGTTCCCTTACTAAATCCCTGGCATAGCAATGGCCTTTTTAAAACTGCAGTCGCACACTGTCTCAACATTTTCATTGAGTTATATACTACATCTTAGTCAGTCTCCACCAGTTCGGACGCCATCAGCTTGTATTTATAGTTAGGATTTTTGGCCCCAATGTGCATTACTTTGCACTTGGCCAGACTGAACTTCACTGGCCACGTTGACACCCACTCACCCATCCTCAACAGATCCCTTTGGAGTGCCTCACAATCCTCTCTGGTTCTCACCACCCTGAACAATTTAGTGTCATCTGCAAACTTAGCCACTTTGCTGCTTACTCCCAACTCCAAAACATGAATGAACAAGATAAAAAAGCATCGGACCCAGTACTGAGCCCTGTGGTACCCCACTGCCTACCACCCTCCATTGTGAAAATTGCCCATTTATACTCACTCTGTTTCCTATTAAATCAGCCAGTTTCTGATCCATGAAAGGACTTGTCCTTTTACCCCCATGACTATTGAGCTTACTTAGAACAACGAATAGATTCTCATAAGAACACAGCGCAAAGATTCATTTGGACTGCATGCCAAAATCCTTATATGTTATTTTAATCAGGAACACTTATTAAAAACAACAACAGGAGAAATCATTCTGGAACCTGGTTCATATTCACACTAAAGCTGCCCAAATAGTAAAAAATACAAATCTTTATTTTGAACTCACTGAGAATTTCTCATATAGTTGATAGGTGAGCAGGGGATTTGGGAGTTCTCGAAAATACAGCTTGCACAGTGAACCCACGCAGTGTATATCTTGAATGTATACATCTTTCGTCAAGTCAGGGATTTGCTCCGAGTCAAATTCATGCCTGGAGACACGAAAGGAAAATGGAAGAGGTGCAAGGAGAGGAAAAACAGGATAATACACCATCAAAAGCAAACAAAGGTTTCGTTTACAGGAAGAAATAAAAGCCCCAAACCCCAAGCCACAAGAATCTTCGCTTTTAGAAGTTCACATTTTTCTAAGGTGAAGTAGCTTCTTGGGAGGTGGTTTTGGTAGTTCTAAAAGTTGACTGGATTGCTAAGAGGGGGAAAGAGGAACCCACAACCCGATTCCATCCAATGCAGAAGAGATTGTTTCAGAAACAAATTCAGGATATATATTCCATGCATACTCAGCCAAAGCACAAGCAATTCCACTGATTGTAAGTGACAGATGCCTTCCCGGATGTAGTCCCCCCCATGTGTCAAAATGAAAACTGTGTATCAGACTGATGACCTGGAAATTACAATAATGAACACAATGAAGCATCTAAGGCCAACTGCAGTCTCAAACATCCCAATGATTGTGCACAGTCTTTCAGTAGCTGTGCATGCTTCACAAAAATTCATGCGCAATGTCCTCTGTCTTTCAGAGACAATTTGGGGAGGGAGAGAATGACCAAGGTACCAAGATCCATAAAACAGAAAGGCTAGTCCTGGCAAGGTTTGTTTCTTACTACAAAACTCGCTTGGAGATTCCTGTTTCGAATTAGCCAAACTGAGACGAACAGGAATATGGTGAGTCAGACAACTGGGATCACAGACAACTGCCCTTTCTGAAGCTTATGCCCACATGAGCCACAAAAATATCCTGTATTCTGAAATTGTGAATAATAGCTGTAGAGAAAGGGGGGAGGGGGGAGGATTTTGGTTCCTTTTATTTTTATTTTGGCAAATTTATAGTCCGCCCTTTCCCAGGATGGGCGGATTACAACACAATAAAACAGTTAAAAATTAAACAGTTAACGCCATTACATAAAAATGAAATAAAATAAGGTGGCATCAGTGGTATAAACATCATTCACAGATTGAGAGACAGGAATCATAGGTGTCTTGGATGACAATTATCAACAGCGTCGGCCTGGTTATCAGGGTGGAAGTGCAGTCAGCGCAGGGAGGCCAATTAGATGGTATGAGGACAACCGCCTGCCTCAGCCAAAAGTCCGGTGGAACAGCTCCATTTTGCAGGCCCTCCGGAACAGTAGTAGATCCAGTAGGCCCAAATATCCATGGGGAGCTGATCCCACCAGGTTGGGACCAGGGCCAAAAAGGCCCCTGGCCCTGGTTGAGGCAAGACGTCCTTTGGACCAGGGATAGTCAAAAGACGTTGGTTGGCCGATTGTAGTGGCCTCTGCGGCTCGTATTACCATATGTTCCAGTTGTGTGTGTGTGTATATACACACACATATATTGGCCACTGTGTGACACAGAGTGTTGGACTGGATGAGCCATTGGCCTGATCCAACATGGCTTCTCTTATGTTCTTATGTGAGAATATATTATAATGTTATCCATGTTTTGCCTTTTTTTGTGTGTTGTGTGTGTGTGCGCACCCAGAACTCATGGTGACTTCTGGTGGCTGACCCCTATTGGGGCCCTGGAGGATATTCAGAGAAGTGGCTGAATAAAGCCTGTCCTTGCCCTCTCGGCTAGGTATTTCAAGGAAGTCTCCCATCCAAGGATTAACCACAGTCAACCCTATTTAGCTTCTGAGATCTGTTGAGATCAGACTTGCTTGGGCTATCCAGGTCAGGGCCACATTTCACCATCTTTTAGATGTTTTAACTTGCGTAATTTGTTTTTAAGATTTATGTGTTAACTGTTTTTTTATGTTTATCAATCTCAGTTGTTAGCTGCCCTGAGCCCACTTGCGGAAAGTTAGGAATATAAATCCAACAAAAATATTAAAAAAAAAAATTAAAAACCTGCTTTCTGTTCCAACCCAATGATATTTTTTTTTTGAGTGTAGAAATGTGGGAAATAATTCAGGTTTATAGGCTATGCTATTCTTCAAACCATCAACTGCTTCAGAAACTAGCTGGACATTCATAAATACGTATCCTCCTTAGAAGTGCAAGAAAGATGTTGCTACACAAATGAAGCTAGGCATGTTCAGCACCTAAGAAACATAATACAAAACACCTGTTCCTTCCTGTTCATGAAACCACCATCAAAGATCCACTTATTAGGGTTTGTAGAATCTTTCGGGATCAAGTGCCGTGTTCTACTGGAGAAAGTTTTCCTTCCAGACATTTCTCCAGTAGAACACGTTTCTCCAGTAGAACACGGCACTTGATCCTGAAAGATTCTACAAACCCTAATGATGTTACCAGCCGTGAAAACCTGAAATCTTTGATAAAGATCCACTTGTCAATAAACTGACTCCTGTAGTGGAAATTCTCTCTTGCTACTTCTAGGCTGGAGAACCTCCTTTCAACTATGATTCTTTATAATCAGAATTTAACTGGTTTCCAGAAGGTGCTAAAAAAGCCCATGTGGGCCTTTGGCAGTTAATTATAGATGTTGGCTGAGCTACAGATCTGAATATAGACTGGATTTGATTGCACTGGGATTTCTACAAGATATCTGCTGTTCTGTTTTATTGTGTTCAATTGCTTATTGTGCTAATGATAATTATATCTCATTTCTGAGAATGTTTTCCAGGATGGTGGGGGAAGAATTGGTCAGATAATTCCCAACACAATAGACAGAAGATGGATGGATGAATGACAGACAGACAGAGAGGCAGGCAGACAAAACAAGTTACCGTAGCTTCTGGATATTGGAAGCGATCCCAGACAGACGGTATATTCCATCCACAATGCCATGTTTCTCAATGAATTCAGTGCAACTCTTGAGGACCTGGGGGACTTAAAGGGAAAGAAACAGTTGGCTATGAGATGGAGCCTTGCAAAATTCTCTTGTGGATGGCACACAGAAGCCTTCTGAGAGGTGCCTATAAAGCCTATAAACCTTTAGGTATAGCTATAAATGAAGGTCCCTAGAAAAGAAAAAAGTAAAGTTATCCACTGAAACCAGGTTTGAAACCAAGCCATTGGTAGCTTCTGATAATTAAACATTGGGGCTGTGTCCATGTGAAACTGCCTGTTCTTAGCAACCAACCTTGGGCTGAAGCAAATATTATCATAAGACATAACTAAGTGTGATAACACTAACCTCAGCTTAACTTTATGGACAAACCATCAAGCTTTATTTCCATCAGTGGTCAACTGTTGAAACTGCTAAATCTACTATAGCATTATCTGGTCTACTCCCATTCCTCTTATGTCTAGTGAGACAACAGAGGCAGCAAAATCTTGCAACCAAGTTCACCAGAAACTTTTCCTCCTTCATCACCCCTGCACTTCTCCTTTCTTTGTCCACTTCTTTTACGCAGGACTAACCTATTCCCAAACTTGCATGTGATCACATGCACAACTTTCAAATTACTGAGGAGCTGTTCCATCTGCTGTTGTCTGAATTCCTAGTACTTGAGATAGTGACAGCCAGTCAGAGCTGGCTGGTTAAATTAAGCTAATGAAGTCTTAGGCCACTGCCACGTAGCCATCCTGTGATAACTGCAAACACAGCAACTGGTGGGGCACTTGCAGCAGTTGCAGTGTTTCTTAACTTGTCTCCCTACAGCTCTTCCACCCCGCCTATGATCCCAGTGCTGATGGCACAGAAGCTCACTCTGGAAGGCTAGGTTGCAGGACATCAGATGTGACAACGAATGGGCCTGGTAACAGACACCATCACTACTAGCCAGAAACAGCAATAATGGACTGGCTCCAGGAGGCAATGAGTTCATTTCAATCTCACTTTTGTGTGCATGTATGTTTCTTGTGCCGTCTTTGTTCTGAGAAAGCCAGTTATCTGCTGGCTTTAATGGTTAATAGAGCTTGAGCACTCTCCTGTGGATCCACTAGCCTGCTTGGAGATGTTGGCTCTTATTATCTATGAAATGGAAAATCTTTTCTATAAGTTTGAGTTCTCTATCGTGAAGGACTCACTAACTGTCTTTGGGGCTAATCTTGGAGTCTGCTGCACATGTGAAAAATAGGCATTTAATTTTCTGAGCGCTTATTTCTTAACAACATGCTGCAGACAACTGCATCATTCATGGGAGTTGATGTGTATGGTGAGGCTGGACTCATTTAATTATCTTCCCTACATGAGCTTTCACTTCTTGTGCTGTGCTCATGATACGGTTGTTGTCTGAACTGTAATAAGCTGCTCTGTGGCAGTATCATATCATGGGACACTCTACTTGTTGGCAAGGGACTTTGATAGACACAGACTTTAACAGCAAAGGTTTTTTTGCCTGTGAACTCTGCCTTTGAGATTCCTTGACTCGCATTCTGTGACTGGCATTGCTCCTTGAACTACTGTTTTTTGACTGGCACTGGTTACCCTTGTACTCTTCCACTCTAAATTCAGAAAAATAACAAAATCCACATGTACAGCTCCAGGAGGCAACCGTGTTTGCAGCTGTATCTGCAAAGTGGGGATGATCTGAAAAAAACTAGTTGAATGTGCCCACTTTAACATTCATGCCAAGCTCTCCCCCTAAGGTTCCTTCTCCAGCACACTAGTCAGTATTACTTTCCTGCCCTTCAGCACTGGCCCTGATGCAGAAGCAAATCTGCTTCCCCAGTTACTGTAAAAACATTAGGACCAGCATGTATTGCTTCCAGCCAAGAACTGCTCCAACTCTTCTGCATTATTTATTTCTTGCTAACTTTGTTGTAATTCTTATGCTAACTTAAATCTACTCTTGTGTTAGATGAAGAAGAATTGCAGATTTATACCCCACGCTTTCTGAATCAGACTCAGAATGGCTTACAATTTTCTTTATCTTCTCCCCGCACAACAGACACCCTGTGAGGAGGGTGGGGCTGAGAGGGCTCTCACAGCAGCTGCCCTTTCAAGGACAACCTCTGCCAGAGCTATGGCGAACCCAAGGCCATTCCAGCAGTTGCAAGTGGAGGAGGGGGGAATCAAACCTGGTTCTCCCAGATAAGAGTCGACGCACTTAATCACTACACCAAACTGTAGATGCCAGCTTGTGTTAGATTTGCTATTGAGAAAGGGGGTACAAGTCTTGGAGACGGATGATATTCATCTGTAGCAGTGCTTCCCATTTGCAGGGTTGTGACCCAGTACCAGGCCACAGAAGCCTCACTACCGGGTCACAAGAAAAGCCAAAGCTAGCCCAGCCCCATCTCTGTGTTGCACAGAGAGGAGCTGGGCTGCCTCTCCTTCCTTCTCCCCCACTCCCAGTGTTTGAGAGAAAAGCTAGCATCCACTGGCACTTTAGACCCATGAAGTGCTCTTCATGTGCCTTGCAGGTATGTTCTTTTGGGAGATTTCCCCGGGAGGCCTGGGCTGCAAAGAAGGGTGTGTGTGTGTTTTTTCAGCTGGGAGGGGCAGGGAGTGGGCACCAGTAGCTATTTTTTTTTTTTACCAAACAGCCCCTGGGCAGAATTGTTGCTGGCTGGGGTCATCTGACGGTGAGGAAGGCCTGCCTTCCTTCCTTCCTTCCTTCCTTCCTTCCTTCCTTCCTTCCTTCCTTCCTTCCTTCCTTCCTTCCTTCCTTCCTTCCTTCCTTCCTTCCTTCCTTCCTTCCTTCCTTCCTTCCCTGCAAGTGATGCTCTGTCTGTATTCTTGGTGCTGGGAGGGGGAGAAGCAACAGTGGGAGCGCTTCTAGTGCCCTGGCCCCACTGGTGGACTTTCCGGTGCTTTTTGGGCATTGTATGAGGGAATTTTGGACTGGATATTCCACTGGCCTGATCCAACATTGCTCCTCTTATGTTCTTTCTTTCCATGTGTTTCTTTTCCTTTCTTTCCATTTCATTCTTTCCCTTTCTCTTTCTTTCCTTTCATTTTTACTGGATGAAACTTTTCTGTTCATCATACTGTTGTTGCAGACATGGGAGCTCTGCCAATGAAAAGTTGGCACCCCCAGTTGTAGCCAGGTGGCCTTCTATGCAATTTCTGTGTGAGTGAGTGAGAGTAAGAGGTATGGGGCAGAAAGAGATTATTGGAGATTACTGCAGTATATCTCAACAGCACTGGAAGTGATGGTACTATGAACTTGGCACCATTTTACTGGTCCTGCTTTTAACCGCTGTCTGACACCAAAATTAAACTCCTCCTGTAGATATTAAAAAGGATAAAAGTAGTTCACTGGCTAAGTATCTGCACAACAGGTTGCTTTTAAAGGCATGGGAAACACAGCCAGTAAAAAGCTGCAAGCCCCTTACAAATATCCTTTTTGGGATAACTGCAGAAAAGCTTGTACGAACTTCATATAACTTGAAATTAATTCATTAATTGCAATACAATTCTCTGCTACTTTTCACAGCAATTTCCCTGTGTTTCAACCAAAGAAAAGTATGAAAAATAGCTGTCGAAAGATTTTCTTGAAACCAAGCAAGCTTGGTTGTAGCTTGAGGCAGGGTTCCAGTATCAGCAGCTGAAAGAAGGGCCTACTAAATGTGTCAGCATATTTTGAGGTAGAGCAGCTGCCAGGGCCTAGTGTGGGTGGTACACAGTGCTGGAATTCCTGATGGCAATGGCAACAGCACTCCCAATTGCATACATTGGCTAGTGTTGCTGAGAAAGGGATGTGTAAATGGTGCAGGCAATTGAACATGGGCATTAGGAGTGCTTGCAAGCTGGAGAAGAATACACAAACAGTTAGGTGCATGCAGGTGTGGGGGGAAAAGAGAAGACCACCTACTTTCCATCCCCATTTTGGCTCAGCATGAGTTTCAGAGAGGTTTTTCTAAAATTGAATTTACTTCCGAAGAAGAGGCAGGTTTGGGAGAGTGGCCCGGAAATGATATCACAGGAAAAGGTGAAGTTTTGGTTCAGTGTGCCCTGGAAGTGACATCACTTGGTTCTCGACCCCACAGGAAATGACATAATTCCTATCTCCCGGCTCCACCCTCAAATTTTAGTGGGCCACGAAGGAGAAATGTAAAAATAACCAGGCCACGGGAAAGAAAAGTTTGGGAAACCCTGATCTGTAGTATCTGGTATTACTTGAAAATGGAGCTGCCATATATAATGCAATATATATCATAGCACAAGCCATTGATCAACAAACTCTCCATGAGCATGGCTAATCCTTTTAAAGACATCTGAGCTAGTAGCCATCACCACAACATGTACCAATAAAATCACAAGTGAATTGTACACAAAGAAAGGCTTCTGTTTGCCAGCTATGATCAATTTAATTGGATGATCCCTAGTCCTGATATTTTTTGAGACAAACAGAAGTCAAAATTATAACTGTGTATTCCCATGATGTTTTAATTCCACACAACTTTGCTCTTCACCATGCTCCAAAAGCACATGTCCCTTACAATTTCTCAGTCCATCCTGTCTCAGACATTAAGATCCCTCAAGTTCCACCAAACCTCCCGAGTAATTGACTCCAGTATGATGTATAACGTAATTCAGAAAGAAAAGGAACAAGATCACAAGAGCTTTTACATATGAGTTTGCACGTGGCAGATGTGCTGTTGGGGGTATTTTAAAATGAAGAAACAGTATGGAGTTGTGTGGCTGATTTTAATGGGTTTAACAAATGCATAAAAGCACAGACATTTACCTTCCACAGAGGGAAGCTGGTGCCTGCCTTGCACACGCAAAAAGCAAGTCACATCACATGAATCCCCAGTGGTCTCTGGCATTGCCAGGAACACCTGCCTAGGCTGCCTAATTGAAGCACCATGTCACAGAGAACAAGTTCAGCATGTTTCCACGGCTTTTGCCCCCCTGGGGCTTTCTAGCCTTATAAACAAACAGCACAGGCAAATGCTCTATATGTCATAATTAAATTTCAGGGGCACCCTACTGTGACATTTAGCATCACACCAAAGCGGAAAACAAGAAGGGGAAGGGGATGCAGCGATTCCAATATGTTCAACTCACCAGCTCATTCACCGTGTCAAAAGAATAGGGGATCAACAACGAACAGACAATGCACACAACAGCCTCTTTTGCCCTCTAGATATCACTGGGCTACCGTTAATTCTCTAGCCTGTCACACTGGATAAGAACCTTATCATCACTCAACTGTACCAGAACGTGGCTAACTTTAACATTCCTCCAAGCTACGTGGATACAGTTGAAACATCATTTTGACTAAGTAGATTGTTCTGAGCATCCTGCCTGGGTGGCAATAGGCAATGTGGTAACAGCAGTAATACACTCCCCGCCCCAGATATATGGATTCCTTGCATGTGAGTAGATTGGTTATTTGTCAACCTCACTCTATTTTTTCCTGTTCACCAGTTATTAGTGCTCTCTGTCACTTTGGCAGATTGCCTCTGGCATCATTTGAGTTTTAAGTTTGATGGCTTCTTGCATGATATATGGGTAAACACTATTACAACCATATGCATACCTGCCACACCAAATGGATGGACCGGTTGGGTCATTCTTAGGGCCCCTTGCTCAGCAACAGCCAGAGGTGTGCTCTTTTAGTCCATTACTCCCCTTCTGCCCCACCCTATTAACATTGGGTAAATTGGGTATGATAATCCACTGCCACTACTCTGGTTATGGAGAGTCTTAACTTTGTGGAGACTGAAGTAGCTCCTCCTTCATAAGAACATAAGAGAAGCCATGTTGGATCAGGCCAACGGCCCATCTAGTCCAACACTCTGTGTCACACAGTGGCAAAAAATTTTATATACACACATACACTGTGGCTAATAGCCACTGATGGACCTCTGCTCCATATTTTTATCTAAACCCTTCTTGAAGGTGACTATACTTGTGGCCGCCACCACCTCCTGTGGCAGTGAATTCCACATGTTAATCACCCTTTGGGTGAAGAAGTACTTCCTTTTATCCGTTTTAACCTGTCTGCACAGCAATTTCATCGAATGCCCACGAGTTCTTGTATTGTGAGAAAGGGAGAAAAGTACTTCTTTCTCTACTTTCTCCATCCCATGCATTATCTTGTAAACCTCTATCATGTCACCCCGCAGTTGACGTTTCTCCAAGCTAAAGAGTCCCAAGCGTTTCAACCTTTCTTCATAGGGAAAGTGCTCCAGCCCTTTAATCATTCTAGTTGCCCTTCTCTGGACTTTCTCCAATGCTATAATATCCTTTTTGAGGTGCGGCGACCAGAACTGCACACAGTACTCCAAATGAGACCGCACCATCGATTTATACAGGGGCATTATGATACTGGCTGATTTGTTTTCAATTCCCTTCCTAATAATTCCCAGCATGGCGTTGGCCTTTTTTATTGCAAACGCACACTGTCTTCACATTTTCAGTGAGTTATCTACCACGACCCCAAGATCTCTCTCTTGGTCAGTCTCTGCCAGTTCACACCCCATCAACTTGTATTTGTAGCTGGGATTCTTGGCCCCAAGGTGCATTACTTTGCACTTGGCCACATTGAACCGCATCTGCCACGTTGACGCCCACTCACCCAGCCTCAACAGATCCCTTTGGAGTTCCTCACAATCCTCTCTGGTTCTCATCACCCTGAACAATTTAGTGTCATTCGCAAACTTGGCCACTTCACTGCTCACTCCCAACTCTAAATCATTTATGAACAAGTTAAAGAGCATGGGACCCAGTACCGAGCCTTGTGGCACCCCACTGCTTACCGTCCTCCACTGCGAAGACTGCCCATTTATACTCACTCTCTGCTTCCTATTTTTGGTCCACAAGAGGACCTGTCCTTTTACTCCATGACTCTCAAGCTTTCTAAGGAGCCTTTGATGAGGAACTTTATCAAAAGCTTTCTGGAAGTCAAGGTAAACAACATCTATTGGGTCTCCTTTGTCCACATGTTTGTTCACCCCCTCAAAGAAATGTAACAGGTTAGTGAGGCAAGAGCTTCCCTTGCAGAACCCATGCTGAGTCTTTCTCAATAACCCGTGTTCGTCAATGTGCCTACTCATTCTGTCCTTGATAATGGTTTCTACCAACTTTCCCGGTATTGAAGTCAGACTGACTGGCCTGTAATTTCCCGGTCTCCTCTGGAACCTTTTTTAAAGATGGGGGTGACATTTGCTACCTTCCAGTCCTCAGGAACGGAGGCAGATTTCAATGAAAGATTACAGATTTTTGTTAGAAGATCCACAAGTTCAACTTTGAGTTCTTTCAGAACTCTCGGATGTATGCCATCCGGACCCGGTGACTTATTAGTTTTTAATTTGTCTATCAGTTGTAGGACCTCCTCTTTGGTCACCTCAATCTGACTCAGGTCTTTCAACACCCCTTCCAAAATTAGTGGTTCTAGGGCGGGCAAAAAGTTCTCATCTTCCACAGTGAAGACGGAGGCAAAAAATTCATTTAGCTTCTCAGCCATTTCCCTATCCTCCTTCAGTAATCCTTCCTTACAGCATACCCTGACTATGCCTCCCTTATTGTAAGGAGGGCACTTCCTCCTTACAAGCAAGCCAGCCTGAGATGTTAAGCACTCTGGATGGGTTTCAAAACACTTATTAAAAGGTGGCCACTCAAAGTAGAAACACCAAAAGGGGCAAAGGTTGCTAGGTATTGGTTTAAAAGAACAATTGCAAAAAATGATGGGAAGCTTGCATGAAGATCATAGCAATGAAAGTCACAGCCTTTCCTAAGCTTCCATGCAAAGCTGCCTGCTCCCTCTGCACAGAAACAAAGGGACACAGCAGTGACTTCGCCTGTACTGAGTGGCCTGGGTACTGCAGCCATTGGGTTGTATTGTAAAACTGCGTATGCTCAGCAAAAATGAAAGTAAAAGATAAACACTCAGTAATTGGCTGAAAAGGGGGTCATAGCAAGGAAAAGAGGAGCCCCATGGTGTACAGTGGTAAAGCTGCAGTACTGCAGTCTGAGCTATCTGCTCATGACCTGGGTTCGATCCTGGCGGAAGCTGGGTTCAGGTAGCTGGCTCAAGGTTGACTCAGCCTTCCATCCTTCCGTGGTTGGTAAAATGAGTACCCAGGGAAAGTGTAGATGACTGGGGAAGGCAATGGCAAACCACCCCGTAAAAAGGCTGCCATGAAAAGGTCGTGATGTGACATCACCCCAGAGTCGGAAACAACTGGTGCTTGCACAGGGAACTACCATTACCTTTTTTAGCAAGGAAAAGCAGAAGAAATTCCATTACATGAGCAAACCGAACTTATTCCCTACTTGCTCAACATACTTGCCACTGGGATCCAGGCAGCACAGCTCATGTTCCCTGTATGAGGTCACACACTCCACAAGTAGCCCCTGCCACTGAATGACTCAACAAAGTTTGCACTTGAGATTTATGGTGGGGGTTTTATAGAGTTTTCAAAAGTGTCTATCTCATGCAGAGGACCGGGGCTCATCTACCAGCAAAAAGGTGGCAAGGGCCAACCATCAGGATTTTGTACTGGAGATGGTGCTGGCAGAAAGATAATGATTATTATCTCCTCCAAAGAACAAGAAAAAAAATCCGGCATTAACCACACGTTAAGAGCCAAAACATCAGAGAGGATGTTCTAACTATCTGGGGAGCTCATTCCCTGAATGGAAATGCTGAGGAAGTGAGAGGACTCATTAAAAAAAAAGAAAAGCAAACATGATAATAAATCTGTGGGATCTTGAGACTCATTACAATATATTCTGGCATCCATGCAAGGAATTTCACAACATCTTCTTTTACAGAGAAGGCGTTGTGGTGTAACTCTCAATCTAAATTCTGATGCAGCAGACTCCCAAGTGTTAATACATCTCTTCATATTCTTCTGACCTTCAGAACATCTTTGTATGCAAGGATGATCTTTGAAATCAGGGAGGAACTGTGGGCTCAGCGGTAGCGCATCTGGCTGGGTATGCAGAAGGTCCCAGGTTCAATACCTTGCCCCTCCAAGTTAAAAAGGATCCAGTTATGTGGAAGAACTCTACTGGAAATTCTGGAGAGCCGCTGTCAGTCCGAGTAGACAATACTGACTATGAGGCACTGACTGTCTGATGCAGCATACTGCAGTTTCATGTAAAATAAACTCTCTTGTTTAGAGCATCTTTTTAAATACAGATGAGGCTTCCATCTGATCACATGGCCAACCCAACAAAACTGAGCACCAGTAGTCATATTTGCAAGTCAAGAGATTTAAGACCTTTTCAGAAGTTGTTTGGAATCCTTTACCGCTATTTTATATTACGTGTTGACTGCACATAGAAAGCATGGTATCTTGCAGACTGGGATAGCAACAGTACAGCATCCAAGTTTTATATGACAAACATTTTCCCCCCTCCCCAATTTATCTTTATTCTAAGTTGCACTCCATGCTCCTTCCAGCGTGAACCTGACCATTGAAGAACTGGACTAGCATATACTAAACTGCTTGCCTCAATCTCACCATCAATCATGGTTTTGCTTAAAAATACATTCCCCAGGTAACAAAATGTCCTGACTAGATTAGATAACCTATTGTCAAATATAATGGATCTGTAATCACTGCTTGATACCCTGGTGGTAGATGGTAAACAGTTATTATTGTATTCAAACTGAATGTAAAACTGAAGAATTTGGGTTATATGCATAGAAAAAGCAAGCAGATTTGTGCTTCTTTCCCCCCTATGTCTGCTCTAAATTCTGGACAGAAAAAGCACAAACTTAAAAATTAAGATGAATAAAGGAGGTCCCATAAAGTTCTCCCTCTGTCCCCTCAGTCACAACAGGCATTTTGTGCCATAGTAGCAATCTATCCCAGGAAATTTTAAACATTTACAGTGCAATCCTAAGGGAGGGGGCAAAATCGGAACAGGGAGCTGACTGGCTCCCATGCCAGAAAAACTGGGATTTACATCAGCTGTTTATGCCAGTGTGGAGCATGAGCATCATTGCACCATGCAGTTCCACTGGCATTGAGGTGCCACAGCCACATGACAGTGGACTATCAGTGCGACCCCCTGCAACAGTGTAGATTGTGGATGTTCCAGGGGTGCATGTTGCCAATTAAGTGGCTCCCAAAATGTTTTCAAGGGGGGGGATGCCACCCCCAGAACAGGTGCAAAATTGCACCAGTGAAAATGGTAGCATATCCCATTGGTTTCCCTGAGGGGCTGAATAACACAACCTCCCCCCCCCCCACACACACACTGGCCCAGCCATGCCCACAAGACTCCAAGCAGCACAGGATGCTGACCAAGTGTGCACCTAATCATCAATCTCTTCCATGCCAGCTGTACCCCTCTGCAGCACCCTATCAGCCTCCCAGCCCTACAAATGGTTCCAGGAGATTGTCCCATGACCACTGAGGTAGGGTGCATGGCACCGAATGCTGTCTGACAGCTCCCTGTGAGCACACATCCACCTCAGTGGCAGGCACAACACAGACAGGGCACTTTGCATCACTGGGTTAGCACTTGGTGGGTAAACACCATAGGGAGAGCAAAGTCCACACTCCATGGCTGACCCCTCCCAGATTTTGTCCCCAACAGATAAACCAGCTCCTCTGCCAGTATCCCAAGGGACAGCTGTGCATGCACACAGGTAAATGCAGCACCCCTCCCCAACTCCCCTTGGCTAGCAATAGTGGCCACAAGCTGCAATGGACATGGCTTCCCCTCCTGAACCCAGCAACCAGGGGCCCAGCAGCAGTATACTAAGGGACCACGGCATCTGTGCCCCCAGAAGAGACTGAATTTATACCCTGCCCTTCCTGCTGGGCTTTTTCTACCAAAAAAAAAAAAGCCCTGCTCACAGACATGTGTTTTACAATGATCTCATCATAGTGCTTTAACTCATGTGTTTGGTAAAAGTAAGGAAATGGGGGGGGGGGGGGAGAAGACGAGGAGGAGGAGGAGACTGGGTTTATACCTTGCTGTTCACTCAGAGCGGCTTACAATCTCCTTCCCCTCCTCTCCCCACAACAGACACCTTGTGAGGTAGGTGGGGCTGAGAGAGCTCTTTCGAGAACAGCTCTTTTGAGAACTGTGACTGACCCAAGGTCACTCAGTAGGTGCATGTGGAGGAGTGGGGAATTGCACCTGGTTCTCCTAGATTAGAGTCAGCTCTCTTAACCACTACACCAAACTGGCTCTTATCCAGGTGGACAGATGTGTCACGGCATGCCTAGGGCTGCTACCAGGGAGGGAAGGACATGGTGTTCACCATGCACGGGGCACTGACAGCTTTCTGCACAGCAGCACACACAGAAGTGTGGAGGAGGATAGGCAAGGGACCAAGCCGAAGTGCCCCCAGCCATAGGCACACACCACACAGCAATGAAGTGCTAGGCTGGCTGACTCACCTGGGTAGAGAGGCAGCAGAGGTAAAGCACCCTGGCAAGGTGGTGCGCTGTAGGTGGTTTTGCATGTTCAGTCAAGGGTGTAGGATGTGGTTCCAGGGCCCTCCACAGCCAGAGCAAATATACCATTGTGGGCAAGCGACCAGATCCAGTGGCATCCAAATAACATCTGTGCCCTGAGGGACTTAAAGCAGTTAAGGGCAGGCACAGAACAGGATTGCTTTGCCTTTCCAGGGCATGAACCTGCATTTGGTCCTGAACCTTGGACCATAAAAGTTCATGGCCATAAAAGTTCAGTCTGTCTGTAATCCACAGCCCAGCTCTGGCTGCAAGAAGGACCTACAGGGAAACCAGCAAATAATGCCCTTAACAGTCAGCCAAAGTGGTACTGTCTGAACCCTGATTAAAATCCTTCCAGGTCAAATTTATGTATGGGCTTGAATCAAGGCATTCTGATGCTGTGCTTCCTGTGATAGGCCACCTTCAATTTTACCCAGCAACTTACCCAACAACAACTGACCTGGAGGCAAGCATAACGAGACTGAGAAGGTCTCAGCTGTGCATCTAAAATGATTGGTTCAATCTCCATTTTAGCTTTGATCTCCAGAATGAAGATCATATTAATTGGAGTCACTTCTGCTTCCTAGAATTCATCCATAGTTAGGGGGGGGGGTCAAATTATTATAGCTGCTGCCTAAAAATATTTCATGTTGCAGCTCAGTACTGGAAGCACATTATATGGAGGCCGTCGTCTAGTAGCATTAATTAAGCTGCAGTTTGGTTTTCCCATAGTGTCACCATGGGAAAGTTGTATAGTTTGCAAAAGGTTAACTTCATATCAGAGAAACAGTGCATGTTGCTGAGGTCACTGAATGTTTCAGTTCTGTGAAATCAGATTAGTCTCCCCTTCACCCACCCCCCCAGTGTGCTTTCTCCCATTACCAGTCCAGGGGGGTCTTGGATTATTGTGGGAATCAGAATTATTTGTTTAGGCTGAGTAACCAAAAACCTCCCACCTAGTTCCCTTGCAAAAACGGCATTTACACAAAGTATAATCGGCCAGTTGGCCAGTTAATGTACCATGTCATTTGAAATGGCTGCCATTCAGATGAACTCCATCCATACTTCAATATAAAGTTACATTACTTCTAGTACTGAAACAATGGTTATAAAACAAAATATAGTACATACTACATTTATCTTTACTAAAACTATGGCATAAGCATGCACATTGATGCCATTTATTATTCAAATAATTTACTATTAAATTGTAAGCAGGGACAAGGAATGCTTAGCTATTTCCACTCAATAAATTATAACTGCAATGTGACTTAATGTTCAACTTTGTTTGAACTGTGCATTATCACATGGGTTAGATTAATCTTATTAGTTTCAGAGAGGTAGCTGTGTTGGTCTGCAGTGGAACGGCTGGATTTGAGTCCTGTAGCACCTTAGAGACCAAGAAGATTTTTGAAGATTCTGAGAGAAAAGCTGCCTTGGACAGTCATAAAAATGATGACTCCTTGGTTCTTCTGAAACATCACCTGCTCCAGTGAAGTGGAGAAACCTAAGATTAGCTATCTGAAGTGGTGGTGGGGAATAAAAACCTAGCAGCAGGCACCACATATTTACTACCATATTTCTTTTCTTTTTTAAAATAAAGTTTACATTGACGGGCATCCCAAACAGAATTTTTGTACTCATTTTCAAATTGAACTTCAGTTGAATTGCTTAGCTAGGTTTACTTTGGAAATTGATATCTAAAAGCTCTCATGTGAATAAATCCCCTGTGCTTTAGGGAATTTAAAGATCTTAATTATTCCCATTTTTACGATACTACTTCTGACAAGGGTGCTCCACAAAAAACCCACAAAACAAAAGCCGCACAATATATTAGGGCCAATCAAAATATAAAACAAACACACAAACATTCAAGCTCTGTAGAACTCTTCACCAGGATGAATGCTTAAAGGGGAGGGGGGGGGTCACTTTGTTCTGCAGCTTGTTCTGTATTCTTTAAAAATATATATTTAATTAAACTAGTTAACTGGTTTAAAGTAATCAAAACCTTCAGGGGAAAAACAGCAATGGAAATCTCTGTTTGGAAAATACTGCTAATGTCTCTTCAGAATCAAATGGAACAGAAAAGGGGGGAAGAAGAAGAAGAAGAAGAAGAAGAAGAAGAAGAAGAAGAAGAAGAAGAAGAAGAAGAAGAAGAAGAAGAAGAAGAAGAAGAAGAAGAAGAAGAAGAAGAAGAAGAAGAAGAAGAAGAAGAAGAAGAAGAAGAAGAAGAAGAAGAAGAAGAAGAAGAAGAAGAAGAAGAAGAAGAAGAAGAAGAAGAAGAAGAAGAAGAAGAAGAAGAAGAAGAAGAAGAAGAAGATGATGATGATGATGATGATATTGGATTTATATCCTGCCCTCCATTGCGAAGAGTCTCAGAGTGGCTCACAATCTCCTTTACCTTCCTCCCCCACAACAAGCACCCTGTGAGGTGCTGGAGAGGGCTCTCACAGCTGCTCTTTCAAGGACAACCTCAGCCAGAGCTATGGCTGACCCAAGGCCATGCTAGCAGGTGCAAGTGGAGGAGTGGGGAATCAAACCCGGTTCTCCCAGATAAGATACCGCACACTTAACCACTACACCAAACTGGTTCTTTTGGGAGTTTCTTATGCACCAGTCATTAGGTAACACTAACCAATTTGGCCTGACTTAGCACATCATCTAAATTCAGTTTTGTTAAAGCAGTAAGTACAATATTTTTAACTGCTTGTTTTTATATTCTCAGAGACTGCCATTTGCTCATCCTAAGAGGGTTTGGTGCAACATTAAACCAGTTACACCCAGCAACATCAAATTAATCAAGTCAACAACACTTCCAAATCAAAATATGGCCCTCCCCATCTTGACCTAGAAACAAGTCTCTCTTGTCTTCATCTGTCTTTCAATTGATTACTTAAAAAACCTGCACACTCTTTTATGATTTGCTAGTTGATCCTAATAAAAGATATTTAGCTTTTGGATGATACAAAAAGCTGACATCTAAAATGAAACACTCAGTTAATTCCACACCACAAACATGAATTGTGTACACAAAGAAAGCAGTAACATTTCTTTTGTAAGATGTGTCTAAAACACAAACACACACAAACAATGAGAAACATGCTCATTAATCAGATCCTTGACTTAAACGTCTGAATGAAATCTTCAAATAGCTTATTCTGGCTTAAAGAGATCAGAAAGTCAAGTTTAAAGTCTGTTCCTTCATTGCTATGAGGACATACTATTGCAGATATTATCACTGCCATTTATTTCAAAGGGGGTGATCAACTGTGTGCTAAAGTCAAAGGGCTTTAGGCATTCCTTGCCATCTCTTGGTTGTGCCCTGTGAGTTGGACCCATCCAGACTTTCCACTTGTGGAAAAATGAAGGATAGATCCTCTTTGAACACCCAAAAAGGCTATACTTAGTCTTACAGTATATGCATGTGCAAAAACTATGGGGGAAGGCAGCTGCAGAATGCAAGAGAACTGAGTTAAAATGGAGTAAAACTCCTAGTTAGATTTAAACCTATGTTACTATTCAAGCCACCAATCAAAGGGAACAGGCCTTCTCAGTATTCTGTTCTCTTCAGGACATTGGTTTTTCCTTGTCCTTGACTTTGGCCATGGTTTTAGAATTCAAACACACAACAGCATATTAAGCAAGCAAAGGGCCAATTCAGTATAATAAGAGCTGACAAGATAATAAAACAACATTAAGTCTGCCTGCTGTTACACCTTACAAGAGGAAAGTCTGAAATGAACTTATAAATTGTCCAAATCAACTCAGTGAATTACTATCCACATCATACAAGTCCAAGAGGAGCTACTGAAATGTTATGAGATGAAATTAGTTTAGGGGAGATCCATTCAAAGACTAGAATACTTTGTAAATAGAGCACATGAACCTTTTGAAGTTATATCTATAGTGCTGCTGAAGTATATTTAAAGCTGCTTATCACAATCACACATTTAATATACTGTGAATCAAAGTGTCTTTTAGGTATTATATGCTCTATTAGTTCATAGAAATGGAGCTTTAGAAGATTGTCCAAAAGCAGATGTATTCTGGGTCTTGGCACCTTTTTGCAGTTATCTATTTATTTATTTCACTAGACTATATCCCACCCTTCCCCACAAATGGGCTCAGGGCAGTTACAACATATAAAAAAATACAATAACATTAAAACAAATAATCTAAAAACCAGATTTAAAGCAGAACAAGATGGCAACTAAAAACAAACATCAGGTAGTCCTAGAAGATGTTAACTGGATGATATTTAATAGCACCCTATTTCTACACATAGCTATACACACAGGGAAACCAGGACGTAACGAGGTAAGGAATTAAGAGGAAAATAATCCTACTCTCTTCCTCATTCATTTAAAATTCAGAATTAAAAGAACAGGCAGCACTGTTGATTTTTATTTTATTCATGAGGGCATTTGATTGGTTCTTCTTCCCACTGGCAGTAAATTAAATCACCGGTTTTATTTAACGGATTTTAATATTATTTACATTGTAAACCTCCTTAAGTTCCTCTGCTGGAAAGGCAGCTAATACATTTTTTAAAATAAATAAAATAAAGCATTGTATCAAATTTTCAATAGCTGACAAACATGTAAAGAGCTGTTGCAAAGTATAACAGCAAACAAAGGAATGCTGCTGGAACACTTCCTGTTTATGGGTAAATGCTGAAAGGTTATTTTGAAGGTTCTTTTAGGAGCAGAGCTAGTACTAGTGGCCTGAGCTTCCCTTGAAAGCACAGACTGGGAAGGCACATAGATACATGCCTTTCTAGTCAGGTCTTACAATATGCTGACAAAGCTGCAGGTTGCATCACTATAAAGCAGCCAGGCATAACAGGTGCTAGCAAAGTGGAAATAATTGGGAACTTCTCCTGGATGGTAAAGAAACAGCTACTTTTTTTTTTTTTAATGAACTTGGTTTTCTTACAAACATTTATTTGGCACAGAAAAAAGGGGGGGGGGGATGTGGTATTCAGAGTCACTGAAAGAATGCACTAAGCTAGAAACTAGACTTCAATTGCAAGGTAGGTCAATGTAATCTAGTTAAGGAGGCTGCTAATAAACAACTTACACGCTGAGTCGGGATGGAAACAAAATTAAAACCTAGTATTGGAAAAGCGGTCCTAGCCAGTTCTTCCTGCATAATTTTCATCTGATGCCGAAAACTTGCATCTGTTTGCCTTAGGCACACACAATATGCACTTGACATTTTTAGATTTCACCCTTCCACACTTGTTAGTGTTCCCAGATAGGACCATAACTTGCTATTAAGGAATGTAAAAACTTGGCTGTTCCATACACACAGATACACATACATCCCTTCCAGTATAACTCCAGTATAACTCTTGTCTTCACAGCCTCATCTAGAAGTGCCTGCCAGAATTATCTTGAGCTGTTTGTTCTTAGCTGGTGACATGCTGCACGACTATCTGGTTTGGTGTAGTGGTTAAGTGTGCGGACTCTTTTTCCGGGAGAACCGGGTTTGATTCCCCACTCTTCCACTTGCAGATGCTGGAACGGCCTTGGGTCAGCCATAGCTCTCGGAGGAGTTGTCCTTGAAAGGGCAGCTTCTGGGAGAGCTCCCTCAGCCCCACCCACCTCGCAGGGTGTCTGCTGTAGGGGGAGAAGATATAGGAGATCGTGACCGCTCTGAGATTCAGAGTATAGGGCAGGATATAAATCCAGTATCATCTTCATCATCCGTGTGAGCAGTCCCTGCACTAGGGGTTCTGCCACTCGAAGCAGACCCCCACACTGCACCCCCTCCCACCCGCAAGCTCCCGTAAAGGAAAGCCTCTTGCAAGTGGCATGATGATGTCACTGAAAGTGCCGTCATCACACAGGGCGGGGGAGGAAGCAACGGGTGGCACACAAGAGTGCTGCTGTGCCACCGCTTTCCCAATAGTACGATCTTCAGAGGATTCCAAGGAAGCCTCCGAAGAGCACACTGTTTTAGTAGTGCCCAGCCGCTTTCGGGTTGAGCCTTTAAGGCAGGCTCAGAGAAGCGCTCTGCAGGGGTGAGGGGGAGCCGCCGACCCTGCCTACTCCCATGCACCGGCCCTGTGTACGAGAACAGTAGATGGCCTGCCCTTGTACAGTGGTTGTCCTAGGTGGCACTTCACACTGTAACTCTTTCATGTGATTTTGTGTCCTGTTGGGGTTTTTTTTGCCAAGTGGGTGCAGCTTTGCCTACTAGCAGCAAGATATTGCAGGGCAGTATGGATGCAGCCACCTCAAGCCAACTTGGTATACAGCTCAGCTGCTGGTTCTTCTCTTCCCACTTTCCTTTCAACCTTCTAATATCAAACTTCAGTGAAAAATCACTGTCAGAGGTAGAACTTATGCAACAGTTTACCTAAAGGTGGGCAATGTTCTAATGCAAGGGTGGCCAAATTTGCTTAACGTAAGAGCCACATAGAATAAATGTCAGATATTAGAGAGCCACAAAACATGAACATCGAAGGAGCGAAGGAAGGGAGGGAAGGAAGGCGGGTGGGTGCATGAATGGATGGATGGGGAAGATGGAGGTGAAAAGAAAGCATCTTTAACTTCAAATGCATTCTCCTGTTCTAATGGCTCGGCCCAAAGCTTTAACTCCTGTGTCCTAAGCCCTGTTGTTATCTTTACTTGTGTAGACTTGGTAATGTTATGTATTCACCTCTGATTTTATTTTGTTGTCCCCAAAAATGAAGCTCCAAAGCATCCAAACCATGCTAAAAATTCACCAGGAAGTTTCCAGATCAGCGTAACTGTAATGTTGCCTGTCATTTACTTCTCTCATCATTCTGGTGAACATTTTAGATTATCAGCTGTCCATGGATGCTTCCTCCTGAAATATGGACTCGGGGTGTGTTATGGCACTGTACTTATGCACATCCCAACACACACAGCACACTCCAATTAAAATGCTGATGCAATGTGTCAGACTAAGAAAAAGCAAAATCCCAAATTCCTGCAATTCTACAGAGAATGCCCTGCCATTTAAGGTTCAGCAAAACATCATTGCTAATTTCAGCAGCTACCTTGGTTCATGCCTTCATTCACTCAAGCATTTAAAGCGTAAGCAGAGTCACAGATAAGATAAATGCTTAGCATGCCTTAAAGCTCCTTGGGGAATAAAATCACTAAGGAGCAATGAAGCATGCTAACTGCATAAGTACTGGCACGATAATGATTAATACTCAGGTGCATGATGAAGAGCATGTTTCAGGGAGTGACGTATGCCCTAAGTAGGTGATTATATAGAACCAGAAGCCTCTACAAGGAAGAAACTATGAACAACAAATGCAACACCAGAAGCAATAAAACATGGTGATGATTCACCTGAACTTCCTCCCCCAGGACGTCAGCATGAGTGGACTTTTTCCAATAGTTTTGCACACATTCAAGAGCTCTTGTGAATGAATGGACTGCAACCATGTCATAATGTCCAGAATCAGATGATCAGAGGCTTGCCCAACATCAGGTTGAGCTAAATTCTAATAGTTCATGCTATACAAATCCCTCAACACAGTTCTGAATTCATGAAAAAGCCATGGGCTGCATGCCTATTCTCCTGCAACAGGTGACTGTCACTTGACAATGAACTGCTGAGTGGCATGGATTCTTCCACAGTGCAACGGTTTGGATAAGATAACCTTTTGTCCTCTCTCTAAGCCTTTTATTCTATGCCTCTGTAACTAGACTCCTTATTAATGCCAATGTTAACGTACAACGACGGTGAACTCAAGAGATTCTTGCTAGTCTTTAAACCTCAAGGCAAAAGTTGAAGGCTACAACAATGACATCATTGCCTAGAATATTAAGGTGTTTTGTCACAGTGGAGACATGAAAAAAACAGGGGAAAAGCAAATGTATCAGACAGTGCTTATCCTTGACTATCTCCTAGATGGCCAAAGATGGCAGGCAAATTGGTTGGCCTGATTCTTTTTCTAAATCACTGCCAAATAGAACTGTATGCAATAAAAGATTTAAAAAGAACCAGAAACATACTGTGTTTTATGAATTACTTCTGACGGATGCATTCTTAGGTTCAGATCATTAGTGATATATCATCTGCTGCTACAGGACACATTTATTGTATAATAATCACTGTATATTTATATCACCTTCTATTTGTTATGAATTGGACTTTTATGAGTTGTTTGCTGGTCTATTACCATTATAAATAAATTCAAATATAAATTAATTAATTATTCTGATGATTTTGGGAAAGCAGTTCAAGCTCTTGCCAAAACTACAGCAATCTTCTCTCTTACCATCATGGCCAGAATTGAGGAGATGTTCTCCAAGGTCGCAGCCAAACACCCTCTCCTTTAGGATCCCACGTTGCTTCAGTTTCTGTTTCGTTGGCCGAGACTTCATGAATGTGCGCAGGAAAGTTATAAGCTTGCCGTGTTTTTTTGACACTGTTAGATTGAAACAAATGGATTACTTGGGGGGCAAATTACCAAAACAGAAGCATACACAATACTTTATTTACCTGAAAGGAAGACTAGATTGCCCCCACCAAGAAAAAGAGAGGGACTTTCTTAACTTAGCATAGAAGTTACAGTTACATCCAGCTGTTATTTTAAAAAAACCCCACAAATTTTGTATATAACCTTTTTATAGGGGTTCACCTTACATTCCTGGTTGTCTTCCTCTCAGGTAAATACAGTATATTCCACTGATCACGACCAATTTTAGTTACTATCAGTCACTGTTATTAACATGCACATATCTTTTTTATTTTCCAACTTATCCTCCTTCCCTTTTCTCCCTCCCCATTCCCTGTGCCATTAAAAATAAGTGATTCAGGGGAAACAAAATTTGTAAAGAAAGGTTTTAAACAGAGCTCTTTCCCCTATAAGACTCTAAGCAATAACTTCAAGGTCCTTGTGCTTGTCAAACAGCAGCAGAGCAAAAGCCATCCAAACATTCGTTGTTTCCTTCTCACACCAAGTACATATTTCACAGTCTTACTTTTATCTCCCAGATGTTAAAAGTATGACCTGTACAACAATATAGGGGAATGCAACCTATGTCTTCTCCCACCCTTGCAGATGGCTGAGCATAAAACTATTTCAGCATCCACCACCTATGAACAGGCTAATAAGGCTGAAATGGTAGGATTGAAAAGGGAAGAAAAGTATTTCCTAGGGAAAAAGAGATTTGACTGTATCCCTTGGCTTACCCAGTTCGGTTTACTGGCCAGTCTAGTTACTGACAACTTTTTAGCCTATTCCTGTTCTTTCAAGAGCAACAAAGTGCCACAATTCCTTAGGGATTATTGCAAGACTGGTGTACCCTTCCATTCAATGTAAAGTTTAAAACCACTTTTATTAAAACCTGAAGTTATGTCCAACCGCTGTGCAGGAACTATATATCCCTGCAACAATTAGAACAACAGCATTTAAGTTGTAGATCCAACACATATCTACGTGCTAAATCATGCTATGCTTTATATGATTTCAAAGTAGATAAACTGTTATTTTGCAGAAGACTTGGCGAGGGAGGGGGAGATCTATTAAATTAAAGGAACCAATGCCCTTCTAGGTTTCATATGTACGGGACACCATTTGGAGCAGCAACAGTGCAGTGCTGGATATATTGATTTCAGTTAGACAGTAAAGGCAACAGTGCACATCTTTCCAACAGCAAGCGCAAAGACAATAGCATGGAACAATAGATTGAAACTGCTATTCATTGAGTACTTCTGGCCCCAGGTTACTAACTTCAGAACTATGAACAACTCCTCTAGGGTTCACACACCAAAGGCAGCTCCTGGCTTATGTACTAAATGATGGCATGCCATGCCATTTCTTGCTCCACACCAACAGCAGAGGAGTAATCAAGCTGGGACAGGGTGGAGCACAGATCTAGGATTATTTTTTTCCCACCCAGAGCTCTGATGCCATCAACTGGCCCTCCTTCTTCTGGCCTCACCTCCAGTGAGTGCAAGCAGCCACATGTCAAAAGTTGATACTCTGCTGCTCAGGGAATTTATACTGTAATGAAGGTGTGGGAGACTGTCAGACTGTCAGATGCCTCCTCTGAGGAACAGAAGTGGTCACAAACCCACCGAAGTGGAGGAACCTCTGCAGTTAGCAGGAAATTGGGCTGCCTTGAGACCCCATGGTGTAGAGCTCCGGTTGGACACAGCCTGAGATTGGAAGGTCGCCTGCCTCCTCACATTGTCCTCAAACCCTTCTTCTGGTCACCTCATTCAGCTATCTGATGTGATTCAGCAGGACTGCTGGAGAAAATGTAGCCTTAACAGAAGGCAGAGGGGACCACAGACTCCCCACCCTCTTCCCCAGAAACCTGTCACAGAGATGGGGGTGGGGGGAGAGACATATACACACCAAAAGTCAAGTAAATGTTGGGGGAGGAGGGTCTCCTTTAATTATTTACAATTAGAATTTGGAGTGTGCTGATTCTATAACTGAAAATTTGAGTTGTAAACACTCCCACTGTTGCCGTTGAACCCCACTAAGACCCTGCTCAGAAAACCATCCTTTTAAGGACCAGGCAACAAACTGACTTTACTTTCATCCACTATAATCACATCTCTCAGTAACTCTTCTAAAACACCTTTATTTTAGTCCCCTGCTCCCATGCAAAAATCCCCAAATGATCAATACATAAAATATGAATTATATTAAACTTTGTTGCTGTCCATCAAATCAGCATTTTCACAGGTAGACACTGAAAGTTTTTTTTAAAAAGTAGACTGCTATACCTAGACTAAACCATGATCACCAATGTAGCTCTATCTGATTAGAGGATGAGTAAATAGAAAAGCTGGAAAAGAATAATATCATTTTTTAATTCCATAATTCCCACCAATAACAGAAAATTCTGCTGTCTTGACCTCTAATTTGAACTAGACCATAAATTCTCAATTATATTAATATCTTATAAACTCCACTGGACTACAGCTGATACAACAGAGATTTCTCCAAGTAGCAATTACGTATGGGAGGGAAATGATCCTATATTAAGAGGATAGAATGCACATGTAACTGGACAAAGCAGTTTTATTACATTTTTTCCTTTTTAAAAAGAAGTTAAAAAGAAAACTCACAAAGCAATTTACAAAAAAGCTCTAATTATGTAAATGAAATACTTCTGTTTGTGTATTTTACAATAAATTCTGCAGAATCATTTCACTCAAATAAAAACCCACAGAACACGAAATTTCCTTCGTATCCAAGTCTTTTCAGTACCAGGGAATTATAAAGGCTCACAAAACAGCAATGAGATTCCCTGTGCTTTTTGATCAGTAGAAGGAAGAACAAGTCTATATATTGTTAATGCTAAATATGGTAATGTGGTAATCAAAGGCCAGCTGATTAGACCCTGGTGAATACACAGCCAGCCACAATTTCTTCATATTCAAAATGGCAAAAACACAGTTTTAGAGGGTCCAGACCTTGACAATGGGGGGGGGGGGGGGGAGAAATCTGAAGATCTTCAGTTGCATTGGATGTTGGCATTCCAAAGCACTGACATTCAAGACCATGCAAACATTTACTTTTAAGCAGTAAGAATTTTTAATCTAATTTTCACAAATGAATTTAGCCTCACTACCAAAAAAAAAAAAAAAAACAGAAGTCACCAGGTATTATTAAACACACACAAACTGGTTTTCATGCTATAATCAAATTGCATTAAAAGGTTAAATTTCAAGTATCTCTGAGGCTTTTATTTGGGGGGCAAGAGCTACCTTTTCTTTTTAAATCTAGCCTTGTCATCTCTCTCTCCAGGAGCTAATCTGCAGCACAGCCTAGCCTAACATGCCACTTTTATGCATGAGATTGACATCTTATGAATCTAGCAAGTGCGAAGGCAGTTAAGTATCTCTATACTTCAAGTGGGTGTAGAATCTCACTGAACAATTAGTTAAATTGAGTGTGTTAGGTTAAATATTGCTCACGACTATGGAGTTGTGCTAAAAGTAGCATGAGAGGCTGTTATGGGACAAGAAAAAATAAAGTGTGTGGCGATGGCAGCACTAAAAACGCCACCATCACGGTAATGCTCACCGGGGTTTGTGCAAAGTTCAAAGCATACTCTGCAGCTTTTTTGGCCTTGTGCTGTTAAGGCTTTACAGCTGGAATTTATAGCATCTGGGTTCCAAGTACATCAGACCTGGACTGCAATCAAGGTGTTCTTTGCTGGCTGGCTAATAGCAAACATTATCTTTAGCCTAGAAGTTTTATGACCCTGACAAAGTTAAGAGCAAAGGAAAAGAATGGTGGGGATACATCACCTGCCTTTTCAGAAAAAAAAAAAACTTCAAAGGTTTTGGGTTTTTTTTTAAATTCACAAATCCAAGCTCTTGTTACTCATCTTAGCACCTACTTCCTAGAATGGGCAGCCACATTTCTTGTTCTCGGTTTGAGGGCAACGGAACATCAATTCTTGGCACTCGTGGCCAGTTGCAAAAAATGTGAAGGTGAAGTCAGCAGTTCTCGCCCAGGTCCTATATTAGAGCACCCTCTGCTCACAATGGGCTGAAGCTGAAGTTTTCTGGACCTTGACAGATTCAAATCTCATCTGAGGATCCCAAGAATCCTGCTAGCAATCATGGCAAACTTCATTGATACAACGATTTACCACAGATTTGCTTTGCCCTAAAAGGTGCCCCGTGGCACAGAGTGGAAAGGCTGCAGTACTGCAGTCCTAAGCTCTGCTCATGACCTGAGTTCGATCCCGGCAGAAGCTGTGTTCAGGTAGCCAGCTCCAGGTTGATTCAGCCTTCCATCCTTCTGAGGTCGGTAAAATGAGTACCCAGCTCGCTGGGGGGGGGGGAAGGTGTAGATGACTGGGGAAGGCAATGGCAAACCACCCCGTTTAAAAAAAAAAAAGTCTGCCATGAAAACATCGTGAAAGCAACATCACCCCAGAATTGGAAATGACTGGTGCTTGCAGTCTACCTTTACCTTTTTAAAAGGTGTTTGAAGTTTTAAATGTTTTTATCTGCAATTCAGTTGCAATTGACCAACATACATAACGGTTAAGAAAACAAGTGTGTCCTCTTCTTATCAAAATAAATACTGACTATTGTTTAGAACAGCGTAACCCTGCTTAAGACGGCCCCCACTAAAGACTTAACAAGTAAATACCATGTCATGCTTTAATACTTATGCTTTGTTCAGCCAACAGCTCTGTTTCAAATTTCTGCAGTTCCTAGTCTTATTCCATGTATCATCTTATTGATTAACACGGTGTCAGTCCACTTGGAAGCCTCCATGATAAAAACCCTGCTTGAAGTCTCAGTGATAATTTAAATAATGTAAATAAATAAATAGTTTATATGTAAAACATCAACTGATAAGTAATACTTCTATAGGCAACACGTCATGGGAAAAGGAACTCAACAGATGCAGCATACCGGATACACAGATTTACAAATACACTAAGGGTGTTAAATGCTTGTGAAAATATCCAAAATGTCCTCAGGAAAGAAACATAGCAACTGAAAGCTCCTTAAAGCACATGGGTGCAAGCATGCCTTTGCAATCCACTTAAATTGCTTCATGACAATTTAGTAAACATTTGCAGACGAATTAAAACCACTCACATCATACAGTTGCCCAGCTGAAGCACTAATATATTTAAAATGTGTCCTTTGCTAGTTGTAATAGCAGCAGGATTGCTAATACAGGATTAGTATCCTGGAGAAGAAAATCTTTCGACATGCAGAATGACCCACATTTACAGCTCATGGTCAGTATATTGGCTGCCGTTCTTATTAATAACAGTGATTTTACACTCAGCTGTCTCCTGCTGTGCAGAAAATGTTGTGCTAAGGTCAAAAAACTAGAACGTGTACAATTGCATGGTTTTAAGCTGAGAACTGACGTGTGAGAACAAAATCAAAAAGAAGGCAAGAAAAGCATTAAAAAATTTACTTTGTTCATCAAGCTTCTTGTCTTCAAAATGTAAAGGCTGATTAAAGAGACTACAGGGTTAAGTGGCACTCTATAAAAAACAAATTTTAAACAGGAATGGTTTCATATTTAAAATTCTACAGCAAAAATCACTGGGGCATTTTATTTCAATTAAGCACATTCTTTAACATAATTGTCTCTGCTTGCTGTGCTGAGAGGCAATGCAAAATACTAATACTCCAGCCAACTGCCCGAAGACTATTTTTCAGTCCGGTTAAAAATGCCAGTTCTAATAACTCACCACAAGCTTTGAAGGAGTCAACACATTCATTCAACACAATGGGGAAGGTATTTGTGGGTTTCCTGCATTGTGCAGGGGGTTGGACTAGATGACCCTGGAGGTCCCTTCCAACTCTATGATTCTGTCAAGGGCTAGAAACTTGATTTTAACAAAAATAAGTGAAGATTTTCCAAATGCTTGCTATGTGCACCATCTTCTACGCACTTATTGTCTTTGCAGAGAAAGTGGAATAAAAACATGGTTCTGATTGCAAACTGGAGTGTGGATACTCAGTGTTCTCTTTATGCTAACCAAACTGCAGAAAATTAGCAAAGATATGATGAAACAAGGCCTGATCACACAATTTAATAGACTTTGAAAACAGCCAAAGTAGGTTAAGGTCAGACATGATACGATTTACAGCTATCGTCCTATTTCCTCATCTGCAAATCAGAAATAATTTTCCCTTCTACCAAAAAAAAAATCTAAAACTTCATTTCAAGCTAGGCTTGCCCTTAGAAACATTTCCCTGATGTACAATTTAATATCATGAGTTCAAGCTCCTCATGTTAACTGATATTGCCAAAGTGGATAAGGAATGTATATACACAGTAGCGCTATGGTATCTCACAACTGAAGAATTCAGAGTCCATCTTTCTCTATCTCAAAAAACTAAGCAAAAGCTCACCCCATGTCCCCACCTTATCCCAGTGCAGATAATATTATATGATGTTAATTAAAATTAAACACAGAAAAAAGAGCTAATTATAACTATGAAGCAGAAAAAGCAACTAACACAATGGTATTTTAAGGTCATTTGCATCATTGGAGTGGTTTTTCCTCATGGGCTGAGATGCCCAGCAAGGATTTTTGTGATATGCAAATAATCAGATATGTTAAATTTTCAGAAATCAGAAGGGATAATAGAAATTTTGGGGAAAGCTGAAATGTGTATAATACTTTTCTATAAACTGGTGGTTTAATGATATTAATGATATAAAATACATAATTTATAACCTAGCATATAAAATTGTACTATTATGAAATTTAAAAGTATTAATGCCTTAGTTTTCTACAAAGTTGCAAATATAAATGAGAGAGCAAGCATGGTCCACAGTGACACATCCTATCCTACCTTAGTGCATACGTCTTAATTTTTGCCAATCTGTGAGGTATGTATAAATAAAACATGAAAGCATAAAACAAATTTTATAATAAGAAAACTATGTTTATTATTTGGAACAGTCTCATACAGTCACAACAGGTAGGACTAGCAGCATATTTGGACATTAAATTAAACTTCATAACATTGGTTAAGACAGTCTTTACATATAAGCAACAAGGAATTGGGTCATTATAACACATGACCTTTCACCTTACAGTGTACATTCTGTAGTTATGCAGTGGAATAGTCATGTTGTTATAATATGCATATATATATTAACCTGCCACATATCAGTTATGCCTCATTGCACAGGCATACCAATATGGAGTTCAGCATTTAACATAGAAACAAAATGAGTCATGGAATGCAGATAGTTTTTATATCAGACTTTGTTCCATATGAACTCCACACTGATAAGCATGCACCTACTAATAATGACAGGTATGCAAGAGCTGATACTTTAATATGCTATGCATAATTATATTTGCACTACACAGGCAATGCTGACTCTGTAGTCAGTTGTTAGAAACAAACTGGAGTTGTTCATGACAAGAAAAAAGCCTGCCTATTCTCAGGCCTGTACATTTAAACCAAGCAGTCTTCAATTTTGATGCCATGTGAAAGGGAGCGTGTGAGCTGGATTATAAACCTGAGGGATTGGCATTACAAATATCCAGTTTGCTGATCTCTGGTAGCAATATGCACAGCTATTTAATTTTATTCAGAACACTTAATACTGCCTTTCCACCCAACTTAGTGCCCCCCAAGTCAGCAAACAATAAAAATGTAAAGACCACTTTTAAAACACATATACAATGAAAACACAACACCTAGACACATGAATGGGAGGAAAGGTTAATGAGAATAAGTGAGGGAACTCCGGATAAACAAAAAAAGTCTCCCCCTGTTGGTGGAAAACAGTGATAGAAAGGGACAGATGAATTTTCCTCAACGCCAAAATTTTGGTGTCACAACCTAGAAGCCCCTTTCCTGGGTTGTCAACCATCAAGATTCAGATGGTGGAGTCACCAGAAGCAGGGCCTCTACCCTGGCCCAAGCTGTATAAAGCTTTAAAGGCAACCTGAACTAGACCATGAAGCAAACTGGGAGCCAGTGTAGGGAGAACATGGCTAGCGTGATATACTCATGGTGGTCTATTCCAGACACAATTCTAACCACAGCATCCGGCACCAGTTGTAGCTTCCACACACTCTTCATCAACAGCCCCAAGTACAGCAAACTGCAAAAGTATCTAGATGTTCCCAGAGCATACACCATCTTGTCACAATCTTTTTTCGTCCATGAAAGGCTGCAACAGGCTCACCAGCTAAAGCTGGTATAATAAGTCTTAGTCATTTCTGCTACCTGTTCTTCCAGCAGGACAACCAGGTCCAATAGCACCTCCAAGCTATGAACCTGCTGTTTTAGGTGGAGTGCAAGTGTGCAACTATATCCAGAACAATGTTGCAGTTCCTGGGTTAATCCTTCCTCCCACCAGTACCACTTCTGTTTTGTCAGGGTTAGATTCCAACTAATTATCCCTCATTCATCCCCCAACTGCCTCCAGGTTCAAGGTTTCCACAGCCTTCCTGAGAATTGCTAGGAGCATGATATATAGCTGAGTATCATCTGCATTCTGGTGACAACCCACTCAAAATGTCCAGATGATCTCTCTCAACAGTTTTATATAGTTGTTGAAAAGCACAGGAGAGAAGATGGAACTTTATGGAATCCAACAGCCCAGAGTCCAAGCAGCATTCCCCAGCACCACCACCTGAAATCCACATAGGACCAAAACCACCACAGAACAGTGCATCTCCCAGTGATCAAACTATTTCTAACAGCCCCTTGCAAAAACTATTATGTTGCTAATTCTTCCAGTTTGGTCCAAAAGAAGGGGAAGAGAAAGAAGTTTCTTCAGTTCAGAATTCCAAGCTCCTCAGTCAATATCAATGATTGAAGAAGCAGCTTTTACCTAAAACTTTTCATACAAGCCACATGCAGACCCCACTGCCTAGATCAGCACCCAAGATTAAATGAAACAAATACCTTGGGATTTTCATCTCTATCTTATAACTGAAAACTGTAGAAGAATGTAGATGGAAGTGGAAGTGAAGAAGAACAGAGATCTAGAGAAATAAAGTAAAAAGCAGGAAAACACCTGAATAGGTGAGACAGTTCCTATTCTAATCTGTGTTCCCTGTTGAGGCAAAGGCTGATTCCACACTCACCTTTCTCCAGGGCAGACTTCAATTTCTGGGCGGAGCAAACTGGCGATTTTGCACCAGTTGCTCTGCGCCAGCATTCTGCGCGGGGCAAACCCGCAATTTGCCCCGCTGCAGTGTAAACCTGTTTTTTCAGGTTTACACTGCGGCAGGGCAAATTGCGGGTTTGCCCCGCACAAGATGCCAGTGCGGAGCAACTGGTGCGAAATCGCCAGTTTGCTCCGCCCAGAAACGGAAGCCTGCCCCAGAGAAAGGTGAGTGCGGAATCAGCCAGGAAAAGAACTGGAGAGTTGGTTGCCTCCCACCAAGGAGAAAGAAAGTGGAAGGCTTTGTTCCTGCCTCCCTGGTTGAAGGGTGGGAATCATCCACCATGATCTTCTCCATCTCAGAGGAAGAATATTCTATCACTCAAGCCCCCAGGAAGAGAGAGATGCTGTCAAGGATAAAAATTTTCACTGGTTATGCCCCATCCTCTCTCAAGCTTCTTCTAGTGATGGTTTTGGGCAGGGAGATCCATGGGTAAGAACCTAACTGTTTGGTGGGATGACTTCCAGTCAACATTGCAAGAAAAGGACAGTGCATCAATGATGCTCTCCAACAAGAAGCTCTCCATTTATCTGCCCTACATTTAAAATCTATAACGTGGAACAATCGACCAGTTCTAGTCCCAAAAGGGATACTTGGTTTTGCTTGGTCTTATTTATGGCTGTGGGCCTTTTTTCTATAGCAACAGCAGCTGGATCTGAGCCCTGGGTGCATGTTGCTCTGTTCTCAGGTCACTGGATGAACTTGATGTTATCAGGACACATGGAATTTAGAAGGAGAGAAGCAAGACATTCTTATTAAAGAATCTAAGCTGTAAAAAGGGAAAACATCTTACATATTGTACATCTTAGACTATAACTAGAATTAAACAGGTAGCAGACATCTTCCAGGAGTCTCCAGAGTCCTTTGACCATGGTATTTTGGAGGGCAGGCAAAAGAGAAGCAATCAAGCACTAGTCTCCCTCACTGTGGGAGCAGTTTTCTACTACAAGTTTTATTTTCTACTTTGATGTTCTAATGTTCTTTTTCTGAAAGTGTGTGCCAATTAGCACAACTGAGTGCATCATCCATCAATACTGATAGCACTGGTGTATGATCAATGTTCCCTTTAGAATTGTTTCAATATCTAATGTGATGTGCCCCAACAAACACACCACTAACATCCATTCCCCTCAGACAATGCTGGTTGGAGCTTTGGATCAACTACAAAGTGCTCTTCACTGCAACAAGCTACAATAGAGGGTCAATCAATACACAGATCAGTAAAGCATAGTAGGAGCTATAGAAAGTAATTAACGTAGACCTCTATTCTAGTACCCAGCTTAAAAAAAAAATGAAAAACCTATCCTGGCATTAATCACTTCAAAAAATACTTCCAGTCAGACTCCTTTGCATTGAATACAGGTCTAGAGAGCTGAAGGTCATCATAGTGACCCTGCTGAAAAATCCTTTCTATCCTTAGCAGATTCCTATAATTAAAATAAAAAAAATTAAGACACATTTATCTTGCTTTTCTGAAGAACTAAGGACATTACCAATCACCTCACCACCCCCCATAAAAACCAACACACACATACACCCCACAGCTAATCCTCCTAAAATAGATCTGCCTTACTCTGCTACTAAACTTTACTAAACCTTAAAAAGAGTGAATACCATCCTAACAAATTCAGAAAGGGCAATCCATGGGGGAGGGTGTCATTATTTTTTTAAAAAAGCTTAAGGATCAGTCAGTTTGCAAATTTAATGAACCTGTAAGAAGGTATGGCCAGAAGGACCAGAGGATCAGAGCTGCTGTACAGGTTCGCTTTGGGCGAGATGGTTGAAAAGATCAGGCCAAGGATCCACACAGTATTTCAGCTCACAATACAGGATCCCCTCGTCTGATGAAGTGTGCTTAAGAGAGCACACGAAAGCTTACGTTCTGAATAAAAATTGGTTGGTCTTAAAGGTGCACCTTGACTCCTGCTTTGTTCTACTGCTTCAGACCAACACAGCTGCCCACTTGCCAGTTTCTACTAGCTAGCCAGTTTCTTCCACAATGGTCACTTGCATATAATGACCAATAAAGTAATCAAAGCCAGAGACCATCCTGATATAGTCTATATAGCTAGTACATTTTCCTCCAGAGAGCTCAGGGCAGTGTACAGGGCTCTCCCTTCCCCATTTTATCATCACACACTAAACTGAAAGGTAAGTTAAAGCTGTAAATCCTTGTGAAGCTTGGTCAACAGGAATCTGGATTTTTGGACAAAATCTTTGTGATGGTGGGTACCTCTGAGGCACTCCTCTGAGCCTCAGCTTGAAGGAGTTAGGCTACACCCAGGATCTTCTTTCTCTACCCACCTGGTCAACCCCACTCTCCCTCTTAGCATCCAGGGAACTGACTGGGGCATACTTCTCTTCCTACTTGGTCAACTCCACTTGCTCTCTTGGCATCCAAGGAATGGATGGGGGAGTCCTCCTCAGGGGTTTAGATAACTTGCTGCAGCTCCCACAAGCTCCATCCTGATTCTGCAAGATGCCCCAAACTGATCAAGTGAACTTCCTGACTCTTGCTGGATCTCCTGAGATAGTTCTGACCATCAGCTGGAAGGTGGTAGCACTGTTGTCAGGTTGCCAGCTGTGACAGCCCCCAGTTCATAATGCTTCAATTAAAAAGGTGGGCTTACCTACAAAAAACTGATCTACAGAAGGTGTCCTTGTTCTTCCCATACTAAAGAACAGATATATGAAATGAAACAGGTTCCAAACACAAGCCTCCACCTCATCATGTTTCCATGACAACTTTGATGTTATATCTGCTCTTGCTCACCATTAAAGTTACATCATTTGTGCAGACTGTATTTGCATCACAGAAATGGACACCACCTATTTAATATGCAACTTGAATTACGTTTTCATATATATTTTCCTTGCATGACTGAGTCCACTCTCAAAAGCAAACACCAAGGGCAGAGGTTAAAGGAGTAAAGGAAGAGCACAGAGATAAGGAAAGCTAACAAAGGAAAGACAGATAGCTCAGTCTCTCTGTAAGTCATATGGCATCCGCCATTACAGCTTCTGAACCTTTGCCAGGTAATTCACAAGACACAAGGAAGAGATTTTTAAAACACAGACTCTATATATGGGATGCCAAGCAACGATCCTGCAGCACAAAATTCAGGGATCACCTCACCACTACTGACAGCATTTACCATTTCATTTCCAAAATGTTCCACACTCATTATTTTCGTCTCTCAAAATCATGGTTGAAGGTCTGGCAAGTTTACCTGTAAATGTTGTACCCACCCATGGGTATCCTATCTTGGCTTTATTTGGTTTCTGAGGAAACCCACATAAAAATACTGGCTGACAAACAGACTAATCCAGAGTTTCCCTGCAAACAGTGAGGGCTGCTAATAGTCTTGTGGGTGAGTCACCAGCTGGCAACAAAGCATCAGGAGACACCTAACAGAATACCTTACAAGTCTGAGGTAGAATCAAAAGGTAGGGACCAAACAAAAATAGAAATCTGGCTCCACATTAATTGCTGCAAAGCCACTGGAACAACCACCATCATTCTTATAGAATAACACAAGCAAAAAGCATTACAAGAAAAAAAGAATAAAATAAAACATTTATAAGCAAATCAGTTGCACTGCATTCCACATAAAACAGCCTTTTTAGAAAGCATGTGTGAGTGTAAGGGAGGGATGTCTCAATCACCAAACAATGGAGAGAAAAACTGCCCATCAATCATGGAGAATAAACACAGACCTTGGGCCATAGGATCATCTCAAATGAGAATTTCCCCCCTCATTTATATCCTGCTTTTCTTTTGCACTGGGGCCCAAAGCAGGTTATTACATCATCCCCCCTGCACTTCCAGCAGCCACCAACCTGTGAGGTACGGTAGGTTAGGCTGAAAGACTGTGATGGATCAAAGGTCACCCAATGAGCTTCCCTGGCTGAATGGGAGATTCAAACCTGGTTGTCCCAAATCACAGTCCAACACTCTAACAACACTGGCTCTTTAATCTATTATTGGTCTCCCTAATTTTGTAGAACCCATGGTCACTTTCGGAATTTTGAAACAGACGGTGGGTACCACAAGAAAATGAGCATACAACAGTAGTTCCCCAATTTGGTGCCTGCAGTTGCTTCAGTGCCCACCAGTGCGTTTCCTGGCATTCTCTTGCTTCTTCTTCCCCAACCACCAAGAACCAATCCCAGTTTCCATGTAATGCCTTCCAAGTTCCACTTGTATTTCTTTTCAATGTCTCAAATAAAGGGAATTGCATTTTTGCTTGTTTTTCAGTCTGCATGTGTCACAACACTAGCGGCCATTTCAAAAGGTTCAGAGGTTCAAAAAATATCTCATGCTTTAAGGGAATAATCCTACGCAATCATGCATATCTGATTTTAAGTACACTTATGCAGACTGATAAAACCTGTAATAGGTGCTTTTATCACTAGGAGCATCTGGTCATGAACATTATTTAAATAGAATGTTCTTTAAGCTCTCAGTTCTATGGATGACTTGAATTGCTACTGTCTTCCAACACAGTACCACTGTGTGCATGCTGTCTACAAATTGCTATTTGCAGTCTAGCTACCTACTGTGAAGATGAGATATATGCAGTGCTTCACTGCAAGAGCAGCAGAAAGAAGAGCCTGCTTCTATTAAAAGACTCCTTATGGGGACACTGGCAACAGTGATCTGAAGATGCCACAGGAATCTCTCAAGCCAATAAAGATTGCTCTTCTATGCCTCTTTGAAAAGTGCTACTGATCTGAAATACAGAAACTTACTATTTAATCGCTGACTGGTATAAACTGCTGACTCGGCAGGACAAAAAGAAGTCCTGTGCTGAGGTTTCTATATCTCCCCCGGCCCACCACAAAGGCACAGTCAAGAATTGAGGAAGGCGTGGGAGAAGAAAGTAGCAAGGTTGCTTTTGTGCGGGGGTTTTTTCTTTCTGAAGCTGGCGCCTTTAAACACACTTCACTGGCATGTATTAAAGCAGTTTCCGAAATCCATCTCCTCTCAAGTGGCTGGCTCTCAGTACCCACGAGCTCCTGTCTACTTTAATAAAGCTTTGGTTTACCACTAGGGAGCTAACAAGCACAAACACTGTAGACCCAAGGCCAAAGATTTATGAAAAGGCAAATGATTGCAACAAGCTCCGTAATTAACGCAGGGTAAAGGGAAAGGCTCTTCTAACAAAGATTTTATTGGCTTAACAGGAGAACCCCAGAGCTGGGCAATGGCCCCAGGGCACACATCCAACAAGCTTTACAGCTCTTAAAAACAAAACAAAACTAGTTTGTCAAGATACAACAGTTATAGCCTCACACAAAGCGTCATTCATCATTCTTGAGTAACAGGTTTTTTTCTACCTTCGTGTAGCAATCAGTATGGGGAAAAGGTTGCTGCCCATAAAACAAACCACGCCACTCTGCTTTCATTTCCAGGTTCTGGTTGAACAGACTGGGTTGGCCTGGTATACTTCTTTGGAAGGTCCAAAACCCCCACACTCTTATCAGACAAACTCTCAAGTGCCCTATAATCCTTTTCATGACAGGGACGTCATTCCCCAGGCAGGGCCTGGGGATCTCCTGGAACCACAGCTCACTTCCAGACTAGAGAGATCAGACCTCCTGCAGAAACAACAGGATGGACCCTATGGCATCGTTACCCCTCCGAGGTCACTGTCCTCCCCAGCCTCCATCCACAAATCTCCAGGAATTTCCCAACCTGGAGTTGGCAACCCTGCCTCCTGGAGGGGGCTACTGATGGTCCTATTACTTCACCATATGACAGGCGTAAGCATGCGGCTTAAGATACACTGACAGATTACTACAGAGTTGATGTATCTTCCACAAGAAGATTCAAGGAACAAAGGAGGCAAAGGGACTTTATTTGTTATTTTCAATTTCTAGCCCGCCCTTTCCCAAATGGGCTCTGGGTGGGGAGCAACAGTCAATAATACAAGATTAAAATCAAATACATATAATAAAGCAATATACAATCTAAAAAAAACTGAACTCCAATCCTGCAGTTGGTGATACCACTTTCTTACCTTTGCCGTCCTCTGCTGCCCCCCAGAAACAGTAGATGTGCCCCCCGCTCCCGGGCGCCACTAGAGCTCTGCCATACCGAGAAGAAGAAAGCCCTGAAGTTGCCCTAATCGGCTCGGCTCAGCATTCCAGCAGCAGCGGGTCACAACCGGACAGACTGAAAAGGCAGCGGCGCGGACCGATCGCTCCCCAGCCAACGCAGCGAGCCTTCCCCTTCGGCTGAGCGTCCAGGCGCCTCTCCAGGTCAGCAACGATGCATCATCCGGCAGGTCAAGCCCGGCTCCTCCTCGTGACTCTCTCCCAGGCTCCGCGGGCGCTTTTGCCTGCGGTGCTGCCACCGTTGTCCCTCCTCCCCCCAGCAAAATATCCTCACCCTCGTGGAGAGAGAGGGAGAGCTACGCCGGTTAAGCTCCACCCGCAGAGCCACTCCCTCCGCTCAGGTGATCCCGCGGCTCTCAGCGAGCGGCCAGCGTTTGGCACGGCTGCAGGCCGGCTTGCCGGGAAAGCCCCGCGCGGAGTAAAGTTCTGAGATCGGGGAAACATTCCTCGCCTGCGATCAAAACCGACTGAATCAACAGGAAAGGGGGAAGTCCCGAGAAAGCCTGTTTAAAAGACGGCGACTCTTCTCATCCTGCAGTTCAAATGCAAGCAGGATTTAAGATTGGGGGGAGAGGGGGGGGGGATTAAAGTGTTACTGCATTCCCAAACGCAAGTTCCTCAGGAATTCCGAAATGCCCGTTTTCGAAAGCCTACATTATACATCTAATTAAGCTACTTGGGAAACGAAACTTAACCGGATTTAATGTTTAACTAGATTTCCTATGCCCACTAAATAGGCTCGGTGCACGATTTCAATCTGATTTAAAGTGCACTGGGAAAGATAGACAGGAGTTCCCCTGAAGCCCTGTGAACCAAGTGCTCACTTGCAAACATCGATGCTACTTGGCAGTTAACTTCGGGCTAAAATCTCCCCACCCCCATTCTGCAGTGGTGACTGGATTTAGCAGGCAACTGCAGTTGCGGAGGTTTGCCAAAATTTCCAGGTGGCCAAAGGAAGGGATAGGACTTCAGTGCCGACACTGCACTACAGCTGTACATCCCTTAATACAGAAAGCATCTGAATTACTGGAATAATAATTATGACCTAATTTGTCCTGTTATTCTCCAAGCTCAAAACTGTGTACTGTGCTAAAGAGAGGCAATCAAGACCAGTTTAAATCCTTGCTGGGCCTGGGGTTAAATGTCACCAGGACTTTTTAAAGTGGACATAAGATTGGCTGAGAAAGTATTAAGCACCCCCTCCCAGGAGCTTTTACTAAGATATCAAGTTACGCAAAAACAAAACTGGGGAAGATTTTTTTTTAAAAAAAGGAAACATAAGGAGTTTGAAGGCTCACAGAGGTAGTAGGACTTTTGGAGTACCTGGATAAATGCTGTGGAAAATGGGGTGTGGGACTTTATTACATAAGAAGAGCCCTGCTATCTCAGGCCAGTGGTCCAACATCTTATGCTATACAGCGGCCCCCCGGTTGCCCTGGAATGGAAGTGAATGGGCACAGAAGCCAAAGCCTTCCCCTGATGTTGCCTCCTTGCGCTGGGTTTCAGAGGTTTAATGCTTTTGCATAGATGTTCCCTTTACTCACCCTAGCTAGCTACTAGCCACTGATAAACTCATCCTCCATGAATGCGTCAATCCTCTCCCCTTAAAGCCAGCTATGATCCTGGGCATCGCTACCATCAGTGGCTGTGAATTTCATGATTTAATTACTTGTTGGTTTAAAAAAAGGCTGTCCTGTACCTGTTGCACATCAGCTTCACTGAGTGTCCCAGAGTTCTAGTACAATAGGAGAGGGAGAAAAAGCTACCTATATCCACTTTCTATATCCCATGGATAATTTTATAAAACCACTATACAGCATTGGTCTGACTCAACAAGTGCCCTTTTCTTGTTTTTATGAGTATTATCAAACTCTTCCTAATTTGCAAAGTGGATATAATATTTGTTGTCCAGGTTAATTATTATTTTTGGTAATGATCACATGCTACTTAATGAAACTTGTGACTTTTAAACTTTAATTGTTCCTATTGGTTAGGTGAGTATTTAAAGGGGGGGGGGGCTGACTTGCAAGAAATGGGAGCACAGTTATCTGAAGATCTGATAAAGTTTAGCAACCGACTTTCTGGATAGGGCGGCTACATTTCATCAAGACTAACCTCAATGCATTCTTTTATTTGTACTATAAACACACATGCATATTATAAATAGCCTATGGGTGCATGTGAATGCTGAGAGCGAATGGGTGCATGTACAGATGATTTCTTGAGAGATCAATATAAACACTGTTTCTGTGGGTGGCATTTTCAGCCGGCCTCCAGGAGCTCCTTCTGCCCTCTCCAGGGAACAGCCTGGAATCTGGACAATGTCAACTGCCAGAGGCTTAAAGAGAACACCACACCCACCCAGTCCTATCCTCCAACATCATTTTTTGACATCTCTGTGTTTGATTTTACATTTTGTAAGCTGATTTGGGAGTCTATTTTGGCATTTAAAGGGGAGGTTATGCTTCATGTGCTGGTCAAGAACATGTGAAAGCACTATGACACAGACTGATGGCTATGTTTTTTACAAAACAGTAGTCTTCCCCAGAGAAATAATTACAACTCCTACGAGGCAATGCAGGAATAGAAAAGGCCATGTATAGTGGTCAGTTTCAACATACTTATCTAGGAAGTCTTGGTTAAAAATCTCCAGTCTACAAAGGTAATTTGCTGTGTGAACTTGGTCTGGACACACACTCTCAGCCTAATTCACCTCACTGGCTTGTTATTATTCCTCATCTAAACAGTTCACATTGCTTTCCTACTGAGAAAGACTGGATCATGAGGCCATGGATACAGTGAAAAGGGGAAGGCAAACCCAATTGCATCCAGGAGAGCCTGGCATAAAAAGCCAACAACACTGTCTCTGTCTCTGTCTCTCTCTCTCTGTAGCAAAGCAAAAAGTTCATACCATGAATAAAACTGTTGATCTTAAAGGTGCTTTGTATCTCTCCCATGTGATCAAGGGAACTGGCAAAGGAAGGTCTGGCTCTTTCCCTCCCTCCCTAGGGGATGAGGAAGGGAAGAAAATGCCACCCACTGGCTACCAATAGAATACCGGATCCGCTTCAAGGTTTTGGTCTTAACATTTAAAGCCTTATGCGGCCTGGAACAAACATACCTGCGGGACCGCCTCCCCCATATGCACCCCAAAGATTGCTGCCTTCCGCTTTGCAGCATCTCCTGACCATCCCTGGCCCGAAGGACATTCAACTTGCCTCGACCAGGGCCAGGGCTTTTTTGGCCTTGGTCCCAGCCTGGTGGAATCAGTTCCCTGTGGAGATGTGGGCCCTACCTGAATTAATGCCATTTTGTAGCGCCTGCAAGATGGAGCTATTCCACCAGGCCTTCGGTTGAGGCAGCGAATGTCCTTATTTTCATCTGCTTGGCCTCCCTTACCTGTCATGATGCTATCTTATTTTAATCTTATCTTAATCTATTATTCCATCTCTGGGCCTACTATTGTATTGATAATGTGCCCAACTGGAAACCACCGCCTGCGACATATATATTGTTTGTTTTATTGTATCCTATGGTTTCAGCGTGGAGTTTTTAAATTGTTTTCACTTTTGTTGTTATCCGCCCTGAGCCCACCCGTGGGAAAGGGAAGAATTAAAAAAAAAAATAAAGGAGCCTGAGCCTCAGCCAATAGAAGAGAGGCTTGGCTCAGTAGTTCTGTTGTACAATTGAGAGAGCCTCACAAAGCAAGGTCTCCCTCCCCCCCCCCTTATCCCCAAGGGAGGAGCCTCAGCAAGGGAGGAGCCTCAGCAATGGAGAAAACAGAGGCTTTGCTTTGTAGCTCATGTGTGATTGAGCAAGCCTGGCAAAGCAAGCTGTGACAGAAGGAAGCAAGAAAGAGTGAGAAGGAAGCAGACCTATACACAGGCCTAATATGAGCCCTCCGGGGGCCTTATCCGGCCCCAGTGCTGCATGTTTGACACCCCTGATCTAGTGTTTCAGTACCCTGCCAACATTTATATAGTCAGTGAAAACTTTAACCACTTAGAGTACATTAGCTGGAAGATGGAAGAAGATGCTAATGCCGAATCATCTCAATTCTGGACAAGGATGACTCCTCCTATAATGCTTCCTGCCAAACCCTTCTCCCTTCCAAGCCATAAAGATATCATGTTGTCAAAGAATCCTGGAAGAGTGATAGGAGGTACCTCATATTTAGTTTCAGCCTTGGTAACTGAAGCCATAATGTGAAACCATGTGCAATGAATGGATGCAGGCTTTTATACAAAATTGATAAACCTTTTCTGCTGACCAAGGGAGGACAAATCTGTTCGGAAGATATATTGCCACTAGCAAATTAGGATGATTTGTTTTCTTCTGAACTGAGCAAGTATGTGACAGACACTGAGGTTCAAAACCATAATTCCTAGCATTGTTATAGACAAAGTGCACAAGAAAACTGTAAAGAACTAAAGCTGAACTTTAAAAAAATCTTCCCCTTAATTCTCAGCTCTCTGAGGTTGGGGAATTCGAAGATTTACATAGACTTGCATAGTCTATGTAAGACTATGTAAGACTTCATAGACTTATAGCTCCTTACATAAAATGTTGTCCTATCAAATTAACTGTGGTGAATAGCCAATGTATACTCGCTTTATGAACCTATGAACAAATAAGATCTAAGAAATTACTCTTATGTATCTGAAACTGCCTTTAAACAGATTTTCACAGTTCTGTGACCTTAAAAAAAACAGGTCTGGGTGAAAAGAAAAATAGTCTGATTAAAATTGAACGACCTGATGTCTGTAACACACAAAGGCGATGGGGTCAGCACATGATTTGTAGGATTAAGCACCACTGATTTCAATGGATATGGTTTCTATAACTACACTGGACTGCAATCAAACTCGGATGCTCTGGACCAGGGGTCTTGGGAGCCACATGTGGCTCTTTCACACATATTGTATGCCTCTTGAAGTCCCCACCACCCCATCAGCTGGCTTGGAAAAGGCATTTGTCTTCTTTAAATCACTTCTCCAAGCCAAGTCAGCTAGTGGCTTGGAGAATGCATTTAAAGTTCTTTTCTTTTCACCTCTTTCTCCTTCCCCCATCTATCTGCCTGCCTGCTCTCAAACATCTGACTTTCATGTCTTGTGGCTCTCAAACATTTGACATTTATTCTATGTGCCTCTTATATTAAGCAAGTTCGGCCACTCCTGCTCTGGACACATTAAAAATATTTTCCTGGTACAGTAAATTTTCACCACACACAAAAAAAACCCTTATTAAGACAATCTGATTTTATATAAACCCACTAAGCACTTGCATTTAACATTTCCAATGCTATGTATTCATGAAAGTTTGTAAGAATGTCAGTAAATCTATCCAAAATGAAAACGTGTGTGTGTGTGTCCAAATATATTATCTTCAATTTATGGATCAGGCACAATACTGCTGCAGCCCATATAATGCAGATATTCCTGAACTTGGCATGGTATGGTCTCCAGCTGCATCAAGTCTACCTTTTTAGAAAAAGTCAACCTGTGAATCACACACACATTCTCCATGTGTGGGATGAAAACCATTTTGGTCTGAGCACGAAGTGAGAAAGAGAAAGGCTTGGCTCCTATACTTTCCACCCACCTGCACAGCACAGTCCTCCATTGTGGAGTGATTTCCTCCAGTGCAAGGTGATTCCACTCATACAAGGCACTGTATGAGAAGGAAAGCATGGGATCTAAGTAACTGAAAGAACAGTCATGATTTTGAAGTTAGTTGGCAAAGAGGTGTCTTAAAGAGCTAGTTTTGAAGGGAAGCATGAAATGTGACTGATTTCAAAGCCCTGCTATTTCCGTTCAATCTATTAATATGTTGACAGAGTACAAATACTGTACATTTCCAGTCTTCTCCAAAAGGAAACTGTCAATAAAGACCATTATTTCCACTACTTGTGGATCTTTAGTTTTTCTAAGCGTCTGCACACTCTTCATGAGAAATTTTACAAGCCTCTTCCAAAGCTTCCCATAAATGCAAGCCGCATTACAATTCTCTTTCCTTCCTTTATCGCTGTTCTTTTTGGAGTTGTCAGCAGGCTCAGAGTAAGGGAGAGAAAGAGGAAACTGCATACACACCCGTCTTCACTTTTAGAGCCATGCAACAAAAAGTCAAGAGGGGATTGAGACTTCAGCACAGATGGGAAAAACATTTCCCATTCATACTCTACAACTAGAAAAGTGCACTGTGGTGAGTGGTGACACCATGCAACAGAAATAGGGTCCATCCTTGCTTGACATTCTCTCTTCCTCGTGTCTATCCTTTTTTAAGGCTAAACCAATCTTAAAGCGTGCTTTGGACTAGCCTGCGGATTGTTTTTATACTTTTACTGAAAATTACATGGCTTCTGATAACACTGTAAGCTGCACCATGTTACGACAATAGTACGAAACCACATGGAACTGCATTATACTCAATCAAACCATCAGGCTCAGTATTGTCTACTCAGACTGGCAGCGGCTCTCCAGGGTCTCAGGCAGAGGTCTCTCACATCACTTACTGCCTGGTCCTTTTAACTAGAGAAGCTGAGGATTGAACCTGGGACCTTCTGCATTGCAAGCAGATGCTCTATCACTAAGCCACAGTCCCTCCCAAAATTGGTTGAAAATGCTGTTGTCTGAGCTGACTTATGACATCCCATAGGGGCTATCATTAATCAACTAGTTATTCATCTGTGGTTAGTGGCTGGAACAAGCACCATGGTGACACCACAAGTAACCCAAAGAGTTAAAGTTATACAGTTCAGAACCAAGGTCATAAAGGGTATCTGCTTTAAAGAACCTTTCTTTGTGGAGCACCTTAAAGTGCAGAAAGGGGGGAGATAATGACATATAATGTCTACTCACATCCTCAAAACACTGTTAAGATTATTAATTAGCAAGTGTGGGTAAAAAGAAAGATGTAAGCATTGCATGCAGTGCAGAATACAAGAAAAGTTTAAATGAAGGTAGCTGGCACGTGGGAACTACTATTAGTCATACTCAAAGAAATATACTCACAACCAAGTAGATGTTCTGTGTAAAAAGGAGTTGTTTGTATGTCTAGTTTAGTGTTGTTTAAAAATAACTCATGCATTTGTCAGATCAACATAAGAAACAGCAGTAGAAATTGTTCCCACTGCACATTACATATTTGGAGAGCTAGTGTGGTGTAGTAGTTAAGGGTATCAGACTAGTATCAGGGAGACTTGTGTTCAAATCTCCACTCTTGACATAGAAGAGTGACTTTGGGCCACAGCACACCGTCTACCTCACAGGGTTGCTGCAAGGATAAAATGAAGGAGATGAGAATGATGTAAGCCACTTTGGCAGGGTATAAATGAATTAAACAAATTATTTAATGTTGGAAATTTTTCTTTTGTAAGATTTGTAAATTTATTATTGTTGTATGCTGCCCTGAGCCCTGTTTCATAAATAATAATAAGAACATAAGAGAAGCCATGTTGGATGAGGCCAATGGCCCATCCAGTCCAACACTCTGTGTCACACAGTGGCCAAAAATCCCAGGTGCCATCAGGAGGTCCATCAGTGGGGTCAGGACACTAGAAGTCCTCCCATTGTTGCCCCCCCTCCCCAAGCACCAAGAATACAGAGCATCACTGTCCCAGAAAGAGAGTTCCAACAATACGCTGTGGCTAATAGCCACTGATGGACTTCTTATTTTTATTTGATATATAGAATAATGTTCAAAATTGTGCAGTTGATATAGAGCACAAGAACCAGCCCAGTTTAAGCTACTGTGTTTGGATCTAGACCACTTGGGTTCAACTCCCTGTTCAATAATAGTCTCTTCCTACATCAACTGAGTCACTTTCCTACAGCTTTAGATCACCTTCTGTAAAAACAGAAATACTTTAGACTTTGTCAGGACTCTGCTGCAATGAGTCAACCAGTGTGGTGTAGTCATTACAGTGTTGGCTTAAGAGGCCTGGATTCAAATACCCCCCCCCCCCCCGGGCAATCTTGGGTAACACTCTCTCGACTTAAATAAGGCTCACAAGGTTGTTGAAAAGTTAAAACTCGGGAAATGAGTTTTTTTGAAGAGAGGGTTAACACATAATAAATAGAACGCTCCTAAGACACTTTGTAAATCAAAAGTGATTTGATAAAACTACAACATGGCAGCATTTATACTAGCATTTCAGGCTCATACCACTGATTCACTTTGCCTAAAATCTGTTCTGGTAAAGAAGGATTCTGCTGATCTTCTGACAAGTTACATTCTTCCAATTTCCTTGTTCCCTTATACCTGGCTGTCCTTAGCCAAAACTTCCATCCATCACATGGCCATGACTCCTGAACACACATCCCACATACTGCTTGAGGAAGGGGAGAAGACAGGAAGGCTGAGTCACCAAATCCTGTGTTGGGAAGAGCAGAAAGTTTGACTTAATGTGTAGTGACCTAGTAGACTACTGTACTCCCAAAAATGGCAGGAAAAAAGGAGTGATGGGCATATAACCATGGGAGGTGTGGAGGGGGTTGCTTCGTTCATCTGGCCTTCTTGCATGGAGCAGGTTGGACTCACAACTGTCTAACATTCATGACTTTTTATTTTACAAGAGGAGTGGTAAAACAGCAGTACTGCAGTACTGTGGTTTGAACTTTCTGCTCACGACCTGAGTTCAATTCCGGTGGAAGCTGTATTCAGGTAGCCGGCCCAAGGTTGACTCAGCCTTCCATCCTTCTGAGGTCGGGAAAATGAGTACCCAGCTTGCTGGGGGGAAAGTGTAGATCACTGGGGAAGGCAATGGCAAACCACCCCGTAAAAAGTCTGTTGTTTAAAACGTTGTGAAAGCAACGTCACCCCAGGGTTGGAAACGACTGGTGCTTGCACAGGGGACCTTTCCTTTTTTTCCATATTATGTACAAATCAATGCAAGGTTTCATCTCCTGCTACAATTCCACTGGGTCTTCCTTACATCATTCCCACAGATTTTAAAAACAAATTCTAAGTTACACACCCCCCCCCCAAAAAAAAGTTTCAGTGAATGATTTTAAATAACTGTTTAGCACAGGCGGATTATCCAGTGCACATTAGTCACATAGCTGTGTTGTGGTTATTTTTATTCCAGTGAATGTTCCTCCTTGCAAACTCTCGCAATGTAGTCATGACAACTACAGAACAGCAGTTTCCAGTTATAGCCTTGCAGCTGTGTACATAATATGGTCATTTGAGCTGCTGTTAAACTACAGGGTTTCAACAATATTTCTTCTCTTGTCTCCCCCCCCCCACCCCTCACAAAGCCCTATCTAAGCCAGAGTTCCCTGTGGTAGGCAACATCACTGTTTTGGTACGAAAACATATTTTTACAACCACAGTCAAAGCCCTGGAAAACAGCAGTTTATATATATTCATGGTTCAAACACAGATGGAAAGATCCACATTTGCAAGACATATATGGTCTATGAAGTAGCTCCAGAAAACTCTTGCACGTAAAGATAGACTACAGTTCTAGATAACACCAAACCTACGTGATTAGTAGGTATTAATGCTAGAACAAGAGCTATTAGACTTTGGTTAGTACATGTACATTTAGAGACAAGCTGACTGTAACATGTTCTACCTGAACTCAGCTGGGATTGGTTCAGAGTCTCTGATACACATGCTGAACCTGGCTTTATACTATCCATCTCCAAATCTGCATGCAGTTGCGAGGAGGGGGAGAAATGAGGCAAGAAAAGGACAAAGTTTAATGAAAAACAAAACAAAAAAAGATAACTTGATTTGCTAATACAGCATTGGCAGAGCAGAATTTCAAACCACTGTTTATCCTAGGTTCCACAAGGCATTCATTTGCAATTCCAGTATAGACCCGAGCGGGCAATATAATTATGGCAAATAACTTTCCTACCCTTGGATTGCAATCTGCAGCCAACATAGTGCATTGGCTACAGTGTCCAAATAATAAGAGCCAGTAGTCTATAGTTCAAATCCTCACTCAACTATGACGTTCAAAGAATAACCTAGGGCCAGTGACACTATATCAGTCTAACCTGTGGGGTTTGTGGTGGAGACAAAACGGGAGAGGGGAGAGAATGCTGTATGCCATCCTGAGATCTTTGGGGAAACAGTGGGCTAAAACGGATTGTATTCAATTTATTCATTATTTATTTAGAATATTTCTATGCTAGTTCTTCAGAGTTCTGCTCAAAGTGGCTTAATTTTTTTTTAAAAAAATAAGAATATTAAGAAGTGAGCCATTAAAAGCAAGGCATGGAATATAAACAGCATACAAACTATTGTTTACAAAGCGGTTGTGATGACAACCCTCATCTATGGCTCCGAATCGTGGGTTTTATACCGTCATCACCTGCGACTCCTTGAGCGCTTTCATCAGCGCTGCCTTCGCACCATCCTCAACATCCACTGGAGTGACTTTGTGACCAACACTGAAGTCCTCAAGCGGGCAGAGGTTACCAGCATCGAGGCACTGCTGTTGAAGACGCAGCTGCGTTGGGCAGGGCATATTTCTAGGATGGAAAACCACCGCCTTCCCAAGATTGCCCTGTATGGCGAACTCTCCACCGGCCATCGAAATAGAGGGGCACCAAAGAAGAGGTACAAGGACTCCTTGAAGAAATCCCTTAGCACCTGTCACATCAACCATCACCAGTGGTCTGACCTAGCCTCAGATCGCAAAGCATGGAGGCACACCATCCACCAGGCTGTCTCTTCCTTTGAGAACACACGCATAGCTGGTCTTGAGGACAAAAGGAGATTGAGGAAGAATCGCACTGCTACAGGACCAACCCTAAATCAGACTTTTCCCTGCAGCCGCTGTGGCCGGACCTGCCTGTCCCACATTGGTCTTGTCAGCCACCAGCGAGCCTGCAGCAAACGTGGACTATTGCACCCTTCTTAAATCTTCGTTCGCGAAGCCAAGCCGAGAGAGACAAACTATTCAGACCAGAAGTAGATTGTTTTAAAAAGCCTGTAAAATCTTAATGCTTCCTTAATAATAATTGTGCGCATCAAATCGCAACTGACTCATGGTGCTCCCTCGTGGGGTTTTCAAGGCAAGAGATGAGCAGAAGTGGTTTGCCACTGCCTTCCTTTTCATAATAACTCATGCCTTCCTTGGTGGTCTCCCATCCAAGTACTAACCAGCGCTGACCTTGCTTAGCCTCCAAGCTCTGATGCAATTAACCTGATCGATTAGCCTACAGGCAACTTTAAATATGGAAAATTTTACTAGACCATCAAAGCTGACCCTCTGAGAATAACACATGCTAGGATTTTCCTTCATGGGAAGAAAAGGCTATAGTCTTTCCTTAAAATTTAGATAGAGGAAAAGCACTCCAGGCAGGATGCTGTGGTATCCCTTCTCTGTATACATGGACTTTCATATAGGTCAGAGTTTTTAAGCACATCTACTGTGCCAATACTTCCCACAGAACATTTGAAAAGCTGTATGGATAACAGAAATGCACAAATCTCAGCAAATGGTTAGATGCTTTCAATATAGAATTATGAATCCAGATAAATATACTTCCAGCAGATGTTGCAGAGCTGTCCTATTTTGGCATGCAAATAGATTTGTGCATGCCAGATGTATTGTCAGGAGCTACGAAAGACACATGTGCTGTGATCATATCCACAGATCAGAGGCATTTTTTTGTCACCAAAATAAGCTTACTTAAAAAAGTGAAACCCATTAAAACACACTCTTTTAAACCACTGAACAAATACGCTGTATTTAAATTAGCCTCCAAACACTTCCTTCTGAAAACTGTGAGTGCTGATTTTGCAGATTTGACCTAGTAGCTACAGAGGCAACAACACTGTCAGCTAAGCTGCTGAACCAAAGCAAGGAAGCCATTTTAGTTTAAAGGTTCAGACGTTTGCATTTTTTCCCATGACGAAATCCAGCTTTATAAAAGGAGAGTTCATATCTTGTTCTCTTTGCTTTGTTTCCCCATAATTACAAAGACCAGGAAATGCCATGCAATACTGGGTAAAAAAAGCCACATCATGCTTAACAGCATTCATATGTCAGGACCAGTCAGCATGAGACCAATCAATGATAGCCGGGGGGGGGGGGTGAGAGAGAACAGGAGAATCAGCTTTAAGCACAATTCCATAATATTTTATAGAAATAGGGGTACTCTCTATTCCTCTGGTCACCCTAATCAAAATGCATAGAACGAATTTTTAATTACAAATAACTCCAATCTCCTGTTTCATAGTTCTGGCAGGAAACATCGATCATAGTATGGAACTATTATAGATTAAAAATACTGTGTGGAAGAAAAAATATATTGTACAATTAAGAAAATGTTAATACTAACAAACAAATTATTTTTCATATATTAAAAAGTTATATATACTATGATGATGTTGTCAACTAATAAATTATAAAAAGCATTTTACAAAAAGTCACCACTTTGGGATCAGGAAGCATTTTTTCTTCAGGCCAGTTTAGCCAGGGGATCCTGAAGGGTGTTTTTTTGTTTTGTTTTGGGTTTATGTTTTGGGGTTTTTTTGTTTTGTTTTGTTTTGGGGGAGGTGGGGTTTCCCCATCTTCTGGACATTGACCAGGGGTCACTGGGGTGTGTATGTAGGGGAGAAGTACGTGTGAATTTCCTGCAGGGGGTTGGAGTAGATGAACCTGGAGGTCTCTTCCAACTCTATGAGTCTATTATGATATTCTGAAGAAGAAACAAGAACCTACCTAGGATACTCATCAAAAAGGCAGAGTGCAGTTTACACACAAGTTGCAAAGTTGTTAGCTTTGGAAGTCTTCACTTGCATATTACAATGGACTTATAATTTCTTGTGGAGCTATTATTACCACTTTGGAATTCACTGGGCCCTATTTTGTCTTTCCACATACTATTTGTATTGTTTCTGCATGATATTTTGCATATGTTTAGATATTAAGAATTTCTTTTTGTGAAATGTTTATGTAATTTATTAGTTGACAATATCACAGTATACATAACATATTCTAATACATGCAAAGTAATGTAGTTTATTAGTATCAATATTAATATTTTTAACAATTGTATAATATAATTTCTTTGTATTCACACAGGGGTGTTTTGGTCTCTTGCAGGAAACATGAATCAGGCAGTATCTATCTGTCTTGTATGATGCCTTTTCCTTGTGACTGTTACTCTTCTGTGCCACAGACTATTGTTTTCTGCTACTTACCCCACAAAAAGTAATTTATAGTATTAAAGCCTTCTATAAAATGAACCAACAGTATTAAAGCTGTTTTCCTAGAGTATGTCACAAATTTTAAAAAAATACACATTATGCATATGAAATATGCTCATGATGAAAATGCATCCCTCTGAATGAAGAAATTATTTTGGGAAAGAGGCATAGGCAACTCTTGTCCCCAATTTTTCATCATATAAGCAAAGACTGCAAGGGGCAATGAGGCGAGGTAGGATGCAAATATTTTAATAAATAAGTAAGGTCTGGGGGAAGTATTACTACTTCCCATTTTGAAGATTAGAAAATGTAATTCAGCACACGGGCAAACAAATATTATTTCAGAGGCACCAGTTCTATATATACATTTTAGTTTGTTGCAGCAGCCCCCCCCCCCCAAAAAAAAAAGCCTTGTGGAACCTTACAGACCTATTCATTATAGCCCTCGTAAGGACTACTCTAGCCCCACTAAAACTAGTGCCACAGTAAATCTGTCTGTACTTTTTGGTTTATCATAGAAGGTTACATAAGTTCCATCTGAAATTACAGCCAACAGTCAGTTCAAAAGCCTATCCAAAAGTAAGCTTTCAGATTCACCCTGGAGTTGGAACGAGAATAATTAAAATTATAATTCCTGTCCCCTTCACTCCCTTATCTATTTTATGTTTCAAGACATACTGTGAAATTTTAAAAAATGCAATCAGTTCTACTTTGACTTTCTTCACATCTCACGAAATTATTTTCAGATACTGACTCAGCCGAATGCAAAAGATGATGATATAGAAAAGGAATAAATAAAAACGTACAAGGGGGGAAGTAGCTCCAGGACGCTGGACGGGCTCCATGAGCAGGGGAGACTGAGAAAGTACAATTCAAAAGAAAAAGAATATTAAAACAGGCAGCCATTTTATTAAAGACATTTTCATTAAACACACAGGAAACATTCACAAATGGACATTTCTTTGCAATCCACTCTGGTGTTAAGACAATGGATATAGATCTAAATTCTGCATCTGTTGGAAATTGCTACAGTTTGGCTCAAATTCCCCAACCATCTTCTGTCAATGGAGTTTATTCAGCACACAACTGTCTGGGAGGAGGGACAGTGCCAGCAAACTGCACATTCTTCCAAGTTCTTAAATAATTAAGTTACATGATGACTCAGACCCAAAACATACCAATATGTTTAATACAACAAAAGAGAAGCAATGCAAAGCATTCTCAAAGATCTCAGCATCTTTCCAGTTTCCCTCAATGAGGGCCAGGATATTTTCAGTCCTGGCCCCGAGTTAGTGGAACACTCTGTTGGAAGAAACCAGGGCCCTGCAAGATCTTTCACAGTTCTGCAGTGCCTCTAGGGCAGAGATGTTCCACCAAGCTTTGGCTGCTGTGCTGGCACCTTCCTCTGTCCCTGTTAGCCCCCCCCCCCCATCCCTGATGTAACATTCAGTAACCTGTTTAACAGCACTTTAATAAGATGCCATTGGGTAGAGTTTAATTTGTTTTAGTCTAAATGGTTTTATGGGTCTATACGTATTTTTTACTCTGTTGTACGTCACCTAAAGCCCGGCAACAGCTAGGATGGGGCAATTCTAACAACAACAAACAACTGTTTTGCCCATTTGGGTCTTTTCCTCACTAAACTCATTTTAACAAAACAGAGGCCAACACAACTGTTCACATTTATTTCTGTTTGTGCATTTCTGACCTGTTTGAGGCAATACCAAAAAATTCAGTGACTATCCAGGGATGTGGGCAGAGGAGGCAGTGGCTGGACAGCACTGTGAATTCTCAGATTACACAACCTGTTTCATTCTGGTTTCTGGATAAAATGATTTCTCCCAAATAATGATTTTTACCAGATTCAGAGAGAATGGGAAACACTAGATCTTCAATACTATCTACTGTTGTATCCTGGTCTCTTTTCCACCTTACTGGGTGATTCCAAAAGGTGGTACTTACACTTCCAAGCTTTTAAACATCTACATGAGGATGCTGGGAAGGTCTGCTTGTATATTTTGGAGTAAACAGATATTCTAATAACAACCATTTCTAATTTTCCATTTCATCTGAACCAGGTGAAGAAACATTGTCTCTGAAATACTGCTGAAAGTCAGCAATAGGCTGGAAGAACAGCTCAGGGTAACATGCATTGACTTGTTCCTCCAACTACCCTACAAAGTAGGTTAGGCTGAGAGATGCGCTACCCAATGAGTCCCTGGTCCTAGTCCAGGGGTGGGGAACAGTGGCTCTCCAGATGTTTTTTGCCTAAAACTCCCATCAGCCCCAGCCATTGGCCATGCTGGCTGGGGCTGATGGGAGTTGTAGGCAAAAAAACATCTGGAGAGCCACTGTTCCCCACCCCTGTCCTAGTCTAACACACCACACTGCCTCCCCCCCACACACACTTTCCCTCCAACTATATGTCTATATTGGGTGGTCCATTAATAGGCAAGTGGATGCAGATTTCTGGTTTAGGGACATTCCCACATCTAGGCGTTTTCCAGGACCCAATTTATAAAACAACAAACTTGCTACCTCTATGCATGCATTGGAAATGCTGCAATACACCTGTGTCAGCCCCTGAAGTCAATGCCGATAGAAGGAAGAGAGACTTGGCTCAGTAGCTCTGCTGTGTGATTGAGAGAGCCTGGAAAAACAAGCTCTGCCTTCCCTCCTTCCTCAGCCAACGGAGAAAATAGAGGTTTTGCTCTGTAGCTCCTGCGCAATTGAACAAGCCTTGCAAAGCAAGCTATTATGCAGAAGGAAGCAAGAGAGAGGGAGAAGGAAGCAGATGACAGCAAGTTGCTTGGGGGGCTAATAGGAGCCCGGGGGGGGGGGGGCTGATTTGGCCCACCGGCCACATGTTTGACATCCCTAGTATAAAGCACAGTCTCTTGCTTTGCTGACTAAGTTAAATGTCTGAGTATTAATGCTGTATGTTGTAATACTGTTTCATGATATTGTCAGCTGTTTTGAAGATAGCAAGGAAAAAACAATAGAAAAAAAACAAAACTCACCCCACAAGCCAGAAATAATTCTCAGCTAACCTATGCCATTTTAGATAACATTTAACCACCAAGACCATGTCTCTTTTAAATCTTGTCAATATCATATAACTTCTCCAACCGCTCAGGCAATTTCAGCATGCTACTTATAACAGATGAGTGAAAAACCCGAAGCACATACAGTCTTTCAAAGTTGTTGTCAGAACTAAAAATGATTGCAATTAATTTAGTACCAAAATCATACACAGGGACTGGACAATAACTGTCTTTGATTTTTAATGTATTCACCAGTAGCTAAAAGTACAAGAGCCTTCTGCAAGGTGGACTGCCATATTTACTCATTATGAAGCATGCTTTCAGTTGCTTGTGTAATGGCTCCACATATCCTCCAAATCCTCAATGTTAGGAAGCATTAGGAAGATAATTTGAGTTTTTCATTCTAGCCCTCCTTCCACCGCCTCAGTCATACAACAAAAGTGAGCTGTATCAAAATATTTGCTTATTGATCGATTTGACCATCTGGCTCAATGGCCACTTGAAAATGCCACATATGTGGCCAGTCTGTCATGTTCAGCTGCTTCCATACACAGCATTAAATGTTTTACACACAACTGTAAATCTACACTTTGGGGCATTTTCAGTAGTGTGCCCTATATTATTTTCTCTATTATTTCAATTTATTATTCTGCCCACCCTGCAAATTGGCTCAGGGCGGATTACAGCAAGATTTAAAACATCAAATAAATTATAAATAGTTAAAAACAATAGTTTAAAATAGCATAACTTAACAAATCAGATGGGTAGCCATACACAAGGTTTCCCGTTGGCACCACTAAGATCGTCTAATCTGGGCCTTGTAACTTCAGCTTCAGCAGGGGAGGCCGAGTGTTTTATTGGATGCCCGTCCCCTCAGCCAACTGTACTTAACTGTAGCTGGTCACAATGAGCTAACAGGTGCAAGCATCTGAAGTGGCTGAAAAGTCCCATTGTCTTGTAAACATATTCCAATATAAACTTGGGTAAACCAATTTCCAATTTATGTCAGTTTGCAGGGAAATTACCAAAAACATATATTTAAAAGAACAAGCATTTTATATTGTAGCTATTGAAGACTAATGTATCTAGTGTACCACAGAGATTTGAAGTAAAAAATTAATTTTCTTCAAGTGCAGCATTATATGAAACCAAATATCATAAAAGTGAATACATAGTTTCACCATATACAGAAAGAATTGTTGAGAACAGCATAGCAACACTTTACAGAAGACAAGGATATAAAACTGAGTGATGGTTTCTCTTGTTCTAGACTAGTAACTCCTTTGGAGATATGCTGCTTCTGGAATCTCCTGACTACACACACAAAAATTATCAGGCAACATTTTCCTATCCATAGGGACAAAATTGTTTCCCCAGACAGCTGATATATCTGTAGAATGAGATGAAGAGCTGCACTCTGAATGTGGGATACAAAGTTATGTTCTTTGGAACACCAGTGGAATGGATGGTCAAGAAAAGAGACATACAAAATGGAGATGGTACCTGCCATTCCATCCAGCGATAAGCTGGCTGGTCCCTGTGTGGATGATGAAAACAACATAACAGGGCCCAAACACAGGATATTCAGACAACGCTGACATAACTTAATGAAAAAGAAAACCCTAAAAAAACAAAACAGCCAAATGAGAACAGAAAATTATTCAGAAGGGATATGGCAGATATGATCTTCCTTTTCAAGCTCCTGATAGAGTAAAGGATCCTGGAGGGAGAGATGTAGGGGTGGGGGAGAATTTCCACATTTCCACCCACCACTCAGTCTTTTCTCCTCCTTGCTCTCAGGGCCTTGAGAAGGTCAATCATGTCTTTTTAAAAACCTTCTTTCCCTTTTAACTGACATTCAGCTGCTCTAAAAACCAGCAGAGGGACAGAGCAAATTCTGTCCTCATTCAAGTCCACATCACAATATTCTGTAAAAGGATTTTCCTCTTTTAAAAGTTAATTTATAAATTTTTATTCTTCTGCATTTATTCTTCTTTAAAACCACTTAGCATTTCATGTCACCCAAATATCTAAAGAGCTTGGTTTTGTGGCTTTTGTTATCCAAAAAGGGGCCAGCCAGTTACTAATAGCTAACTGAATGACAGGTATTGCATCTTTCTGTGTCTCTTCTGCATCTTCTGCTCATCGCTTTGACCAGCTACCTCACTAGTAACACTCCCCCAATGACCTAGGAATAATTTGTACACCAGAATGAAATTCATGTAAGCATTTTTTTAAAATCACAATATATTCAAAGCTTTGTTATCTGGCAGACATGTAGAATGGAGATTGCCAGTTAATCAAATAAGCCAGATACTGCTCTGTTCTAGCACAGAAATCTGAAGTGACCAAACCCCACCCAATTAGGAACATCATGGCAATATCTCCACACACCTGATGGGACTCCTCCTCCCTACCTCAAGTCACTGAACCATCCTAGACATCAGGCAGAGCCCTCTGGAAGACTGGAGGAGAGAGGGGGGACTTTGCTGCACTAGAAAGGCAGCCTGGAACAAGAATCTCTCGGCTTGGCTTCGCGAACGAAGATTTAAGAAGGGTGCAATAGTCCACGTTTGCTGCAGGCTCGCTGGTGGCTGACAAGACCAATGTGGGACAGGCAGGTCCGGCCACAGCGGCTGCAGGGAAAAGTCTGATTTGGGGTTGGTGCTGTAGCAGTGCGATTCTTCCTCAATCTCCTTTTGTCCTCAAGACCAGCTATGCGTGTGTTCTCAAAGGAAGAGACAGCCTGGTGGATGGTGTGCCTCCATGCTTTGCGATCTGAGGCTAGGTCAGACCACTGGTGATGGTTGATGTGACAGGTGCTAAGGGATTTCTTCAAGGAGTCCTTGTACCTCTTCTTTGGTGCCCCTCTATTTCGATGGCCGGTGGAGAGTTCGCCATACAGGGCAATCTTGGGAAGGCGGTGGTTTTCCATCCTAGAAATATGCCCTGCCCAGCGCAGCTGCGTCTTCAACAGCAGTGCCTCGATGCTGGTAACCTCTGCCCGCTTGAGGACTTCAGTGTTGGTCACAAAGTCACTCCAGTGGATGTTGAATAGCTCTAGTATTAAATGATCAACCCTTAGCAGAAGCCCACTTATGTGGCTGGGATAATGAAGATGGTACGCTGATAGGTCTCATTCAGGTGTCTTGCATGTGCTTTCACACACAAAACACATGTGGTATATATATGCAAGTCTAGACTTCTGCCTAGCAATGATGAAGTTAACTCTGTTTCAGAATGGAATCATAATTTACATAGTTCAGTGACTCACAGGGAAGAATGCCAGCCTACTGACTCACCATCTCCAATCCTTAAAGAACCTAGTTTTTATTTGAAGCCACATCCAAGTACGGAATGAGCACGTCTCTGCTGAGCTATGTGCTCTCACTGAAAATTAAAAGGGCAGTGCAATAGTACCACAAAGATATGGCACTGAGAACATACACTTTGGCACTTAATGAGTTTTTCTGGGTTTTAAACTGCGTATCACTACAAGGAACCAAAATAGGAGCCATTTTCAAGCAACTTACTATAATTGCCCAAACTTGCATTAATGCTTCATAAGAATATACACCTAATAATGCGATTAAGTGAACCAACTTTTATGTATGATCAGAAGTGGTATACCGCCAGATTTTATTTTTGAAAATGACAATATATATATTCAGAGCAAATCTGCATATTTCCCCTCTTTAAATTTTGAGAGCATTTTAATAACTGCATAATATCCAGCTATAGCTGCTATTCTTTAAGCCAGTTATTCATTTCATATCCAAACTTCTTCATGTACCATCCAAACCCAGTTCTTACGGTTGTTAGGTCTCCTGCTAGAGTAGGAAATCTCCTGCCAATCCAATTTGTTGCTCTCTGGTCCTGAAGCGCCAGTGTGCTGGTATCATTTCCACTGAAAATTGGAAAAAATGTCATGGGCTGCTCTAGGATTTGCAAAAACTGTTTAGTTGTGCCATAGAGTTTTTTCAAAACAGTAGAATGTCCCATGGCATCACTTTCCATTTTCATTGGAAATGATCACAACTCTGTTATGATACCAGAGCACCACTTCCTGCTCCTTAATGCTATTGAGACATTGACACGGAAGCTAGACCCGTGCCAGTCTGGCTTCCGACCGGGCCACGGGACGGAGACGGTCTTGGTCGCCTTGGCAGATGACCTCCAACGGCAACTGGATCGAGGCGGTGTAGCAGTGCTGATGTTATTAGATCTGTCGGCTGCATTTGATACGGTCGACCATCGGTTACTGGTCCACCGCCTCGCCGACATTGGGGTTAAGGGGTCTGCTTTACAATGGCTCTCCTCTTTCCTCATGGGTCGGGGACAAAGGGTGGTGATCGGGGGTGAACGATCCCAGAGGCGCACACTAGATTGTGGGGTGCCTCAGGGAGCAGTCCTCTCCCCGATGTTATTTAACATCTATATGCGCCCCCTTGCCCAGATTGCCAGGAGGTTTGGGCTGGGTTGCCATCAATATGCAGATGACACCCAGCTCTATCTGCTAATGGACGGCCGGCCTGCCTCCCCCCCGGAAGACCTGGATCGGGCGTTACAGGCTATCGCAACGTGGCTTAGACTGAGTGGGCTGAAGCTGAATCCGGCAAAGACAGAGGTTCTCTGTGTGGGTCGCGGCGCTCCAGGGGGGGAAATATCCCTCCCGACCTTCGATGGTGTGCAGCTAAAGGCGGCGCAGCAGGTGAAGAGTCTGGGTGTCTTACTGGAGCCTTCATTATCAATGGAGGCCCAGATAACAGCCACTGCTAAGTCAGCATTCTTCCATCTGAGGCGGGCAAAGCAGCTGGCCCCTTTCCTGGAGCGTCGGGACCTAGCAACGGTGATCCATGCGACGGTCACCTCACGATTGGACTACTGTAACGCCCTCTACATGGGGCTGCCTCTGTGTCGGACCCGGAAGTTACAGCTAGTGCAGAACGCGGCGGCCAGGCTGTTGCTCGGTCTCCCAAGATGGGAACATGTACGGCCGGGGCTACGCGAACTGCACTGGTTACCGATTGTATACCGGGTCCAGTACAAAGTGCTGGTTATCACCTTTAAAGCCCTATATGGCCGAGGACCAGCCTACCTGAAGGACCGTCTCTCCCCGTATGAACCCCAGAGAGCACTGAGGTCAGTAGGAAAGAACAGACTGACTACCCCTGGGCCAAGACAAATTAAACTACAGAATACTCGCTCTCGGGCCTTTTCGGCCGCAGCCCCATATCTCTGGAACCAACTCCCAGAGGAGGTGCGGGCCCTGCGGAACCTTGATCAGTTCCGCAGGGCCTGCAAGACCACCCTTTTTAAATTAGCTTTTATGAATAACTGAATTATACCGACAACGAAGAAAATCCGCCATCAGTACTAACTAGAAGAGCGTCAAGGATAGTGTTATAATATGTTTTAGTTAATTGTTTTAACATGTTTTTAAGGTTAACTAATGTTTAATTTAATGTTTCTAATGTAACTGTTTTATTGTTTGGTGCACCATTGGTCATCGTATTGTTAGCCGCCCTGAGCCTGCTTCGGCAGGGGAGGGCGGGGTACAAATTAAAAAAAAAAAATTATTATTATTATTATTGCCAGCTGTGGCCGGGCAACCCTACCAGATCTGTTCATCTTATCTATCTGCACTTTAAAACCACTTAGCATTTCATTTTCCCCCATCATTTCTGTAGAACAAACTTTCACACAACCTGGAAACAAACCTCAAATATCCTGCCCACACTTGTAAAGTGGAGTAATCTCCACTGAAAGCAAGAAGGAAGCAGGATCCCAGATAACTGGGTATGAAAGAGGCTGGTATGAAAGAGGCTGCATCTATAAGCCATGCACAGAAGAAATTCAGGTATTGTGTTTAAATATATACACTCAATCCAGTATAGATCGCAAAATGCTGCTATCTATCTTGAATAAATTTACCCTTGGGGAAAGTACTATTGTGCATGCAAGCCAGGCCATTGCTGATTGTGCCTTGCGAGATCGGAAACACTGTATATTGGACCTCTAACGTTTTTACATGTAAGACACTTCCCTCTTCTGTGTTTTTACATGTAAGACACTTCTAAACCAAAAGTAGGCTAGATCCTATATGAACAGTATTCTTTAACTGTCCCACTTTCCATATGACATGCCATATATAACTGTAACTGTTCTGTGGGAGAGTCCAGAAAATGAAAGCGCAAAGGAACACTTCCTCTTCTGGTGCATGTACTAATTGTTCTTTCTGTGTGTGCATCTGAAATTTTATTTTGTTGCTATCAATATTTTTAAAGTTGGTTTTTACTCTAATCCATCCCATCCAAGCACAACTGCTCATTTTGACCTCCTTAAGGACATCAGCTTGTACATATAACTTACCACTGTTGTTAGGGGAATTATTCAGGATATAAATTAAAATAAACTATTTTGGAACTTCCTTGACTTTCAAAAGTGATTATATACATGGACAAATTGTTAAAAACGCATTAGAACAATGACTGTCTGTAGAATTATGATGCCAAATAGGAATGAGAGTTAAATGACACCTGGTGACACACTTTGCACAGTGTCTTGGCTTGCTAATATTATCCCACAATAAAACAAATTAACTTCACTATGCATAGGGTTGTCAACCTCCAGGTGGGGCCTGAATTACAGCTAATCTTCAAGTCTACAAAATTACAGCTAATCTTCATGACTACATATATCATTGTTTAAAATACATAAAACTATGAAGCAGTACTGGCAAAAGACCATTTAAATTCATGTCTCATTTCTGCATGAAAAGAAAATCTTGCTGCTCTTCTAACGTTACAATAAAGAGAAGATAGAAGGAAAGAAGGAAGGAAGGAAGGAAGGAAGGAAGGAAGGAAGGAAGGAAGGAAGGAAGGAAGGAAGGAAGGAAGAAAGAAAGAAAGAAAGAAAGAAAGAAAGAAAGAAAGAAAGAAAGAAAGAAAGAAAGAAAGAAAGAAAGAAAGAAAGAAAGAAAGAAAGAAAGAAAAGAAAGAAAGAGAGAGAGAGAGAGAGAGGATAGATGATAGATGGATGATAGATGGATGATAGATAGAAGATAGATAGATAGATGGATGATAGATGGATGATAGATAGAAGATAGATAGATAGATAGATAGATAGATAGATAGATAGATAGATAGATAGATAGATAGATAGATAGATAGATAGATAGATGGATGATAGATGGATGATAGATAGAAGATAGATAGATAGATAGATAGATAGATAGATAGATAGATAGATAGATAGATAGATAGATAGATAGATAGATAGATAGATAGATAGATAGATAGATAGATAGATAGATGGATAGATAGATGGATAGATGGATAGATAGATAGATAGATAGATAGATAGATAGATAGATAGATAGATAGATAGATAGATAGATAGATAGATAGATAGATAGATAGATAGATAGATAGATAGATAGATAGATAGATAGATAGATAGATAGATAGATAGATAGATAGATAGATAGATAGATAGATAGATAGATAGAAAGATAGATATGGTTTCTAACAACCTGGTTTCTAATTGCAAACCCAAGGGTTAATAGAAACCAGGGTGAAGAGGAAAAGAAAAACGATTGAAACTTGATTACTTTTTATATTTTCCTACACCAAGAAACTTTAAAAGAAACACTGACAGAACAAATACCATCCTACACTAAAAACTGCTCCCAAAGATGACTAATCTAGCCACCTTGAGACCCTGAATAAACATTACAAAAAAGAACGAAAAGGTAAAAAGAAAAAACATTTAAATAGCATTAACTGTATACAGTTGCATACACAGAAATGGCTTTATATGGATAACTGATACAAGAACTAGCTGTGGGGGGGAGTGGGAGAGTGTAGGAAGAAGGATCTTAATCAGCACTGTGTCAGACTATATACATTTGTTTAAAATGAAGACCTACATACCTGGCTTTGGCACAGAATTGGTCACAGACTGAGGAACTTTGTCATTAATTAGTTCAACACATTCACTAGGAAAGAATCCCACCTGTGACAAAGGCAAACAATAATAGTTTAACAGTAGACAAACAATAATAATTTAATATCTGTAGCATATTTATGACTGTACTTGAGTAGAACAGCAAGCAGAGTAATGTTCTGCCAGTTTTCTAGTAAAGAGGATTTTGTACACCAACTCAATAATTATATGGTCACGTGTTTAAGATTTCAAATTATTCTTTTGGGCAGTTGATAAATTATCATTGTCTACTGTGCTTCATAGGTATTACCTCTGATTTGTTAGAAACTGAACTCAAACAACTAAGGGACACTGAACCTGGGAGGGGGGCAATTAAACCAAATTACTGATGCAGTTGGAGGCATGTGCATGCAATGTCTTCTTCTAGATCACATCTTCCCCCCCTTGCTGAGAAGAATGTATTAAAGCAGTTTTTACTTGAAGCTACTTAAATGCAACTTTCACCAAAAAGATTATCTCAATATAAACAGTCATTTACTGTTAATCCCAGTATCAAAATATTGACAAATATGTATTCACTCTTACTTTATTATTCTATTTTAAAACAGTTGCATTTGCTACGCAACAGTTTACGACAGCATTTTTAGAACAGAACTACCTAATAACAATAAGACAAAATTAAAATAGAGCAACCATTTAAAATAATACCCAAATCATATAAAGGGACAAAAAGAAATTAACAGCTCTGTACAATTAGCAACAGCATATTTTCATGAGACCCTAACATGATAAAAAGCACCATAAAGCCAATAATAATCAAAATATAAAAATGTGGTTAAAAGCAGCAGCTGATGTGACCCTGGGTCAGCCACAAGTTCTCTCAGAGCTGTTCTGCTCAAGCGCAGTTATGGGAGAGCTCTCTCAGCTCCACCTACCTCACAGGGTATCTGTTGTGCGGAGGGGAAGAGAAAGGAGATTGTAAATCACTCTGAGACTCCTTCAGGTAGAAAAGGGCAGGATATTATTATTTATTACATTTGATGAACGGCATATCCTGGCTAGCGCTAGGCTTAGGGTGATATACAACATTAAAAAATACATACATACATATGGATATATGTATATATAAAAAATCAGTTACATAAAAAAAATTATAAACCCTGATGGTGTCTTTAAAGTGCTCTTATTCAGTCATTACATCACATCAGGGGTGGAGAGGGAAAAGGTGCCAGCATGGCAACTGTCGCTGTCCTTATACAAAGGCTTGGTGGAACATTTCTGCCTTTCAGGCCCTGCAAAACTGTAAAAGATCCCGCAGAGCCCTAATGTCTTCTGGGAGAGCGTTCCACCAAGTCGGGGCCAGGACTGAAAAAGCCCTGGCCTTTGTTGAGGACAGCCAGACCTCTTTCGGGCCAGGGATCACCAGCAGATTTCAACCGGTGGAGCGCAACGCCCTTCCAGGGACATAGTGGACATATAAATCCAATCTCTTCTTCATCTCTTCTATTCCATTTATAAAATGCCCTCCTGAACAATTCCACTTAGCCTTAAGCCTGCTTTGCCTTTAGCCTACTTGCATATGAACTAACCTGTCCACTTCAGTTGTGTTCGGAGGCCCTGCTTTGGATGCCCCCACCATCTGAGACTAGGCACATGGCAACCCAAGCCTTCTTGGCGGTGTGCCAAAATTCTGGAAGTTCCTCTCCAAGGAGATTCATTGGTCTTCCTCAATCACTGTCTTCCACAAGTGGATGAAGATTTTTTTCATTTTGTTTGGCATTCCCCCATTAACTCTTAATGGCCCTCGTCCCTAGTTGTGTTCTTATATATGTTAATATCTTCTGTTGATTTGTTTAAATATTTTATACACAGCTAAAATTTTAAATGCTGTTTCAATGTTTTCAAATGGAAATCTGTTCATGTTAGTTGCTTTAGGAACCTATTTCAGTGGAATGACAACATAAATATTTTGCACAAATAAATATATACTGCAGAATGATGTAAGAAGTAATATGCAGAATTTCTGTATCTATCAGACCTCATGAGGCTGGCCATTCAACTACATGGGAGTCACATCAAGGCAGAAGAAGAAGATATTGGAGTTATATCCCGCCCTCCACTCCAAAGAGTCTCAGAGTGGCTCACAATCTCCTTTACCTTCCTCCCCCACAACAGACACCCTGTGAGGTGGGTGGGGCTGGAGAGGGCTCTCACAGCAGCTGCCGTTTCAAGGACAACCTCTGCCAGAGCTATGGCTGACCCAAGGCCATGCCAGCAGGTGCAAGTGGAGGAGTGGGGAATCAAACCCGGTTCTCCCAGATAAGAGTCCGCACACTTAACCACTACACCAAACTGGATCTCCTCCATGCTGTGTCACAAACTGCTGTGAGAACTCATCTTGATTTTTTTTGGGGGGAGGGGGGGAGAATCAGCTTCTTTTATAACATGAGTGACAGCTGTTCAAGAAACAGGAACCCAACTAGTTTGTGAAACAAGCTGAATTATTTCTTAGAACCAGGCCATTTTACAAAAGCACTGAGCCAACACAGTCACCAAAATGTGTGATGCGCTGGAAATAATCTGCAAGCTGTTGATGTACTGCTGCCTCTGAAGATAAAGGTTGGAGGCCAGGGAACTGACTACGTTATGATGCTCTGAGGACCAGAAAGCACTTCTTCAAACCCTATTTTTCGTTTCTTGTAAGACTCTTCTCTGGTTAGAGTAAAGATCACACAGATTTATGGATGAAAGCTTTTCCCTCAATTTCATCCTGACAAAGAGTCCCTGCTCTAAATTCCACAAGAAACGGCAGGAACACGTAGCATTTCTCCTTTTTATGTAATGTCAGGTGTTCTATTTCATCTAAAGTTGTTCTCTGCAGAACAAGAACAATGGTGTACCTACACTTGTCGAAAATACAAAAGTAAAAATTATTGCTAAAGAAAGTCAATTCTTGTGGTAATGTAAAAGTTCAAGGCCAGGAGAAGAGGAAGCCTAGAAATGTTTGGCAAGGAGCATAATGAAATCTCATCTGGTCTCTACAAAGCAAAAGGACCTATATATAGGATACCAGAGACTAACTTCCTGTAATGGTATTTTAGCGCCTCCAGGATTCTGGTATTTATTGGTGGCTGAAGTTAAAAGGAATTAAAGTCACTTCCGAACTGTAAAGTTATTAATTGCTTCTTTAAATCTATCCCAAAGGAAGGATGTTATTTGAGATGTTATTTGAGATGGGAAAATAAGAAGAGTTTATGGTTTCTTTGGGAGCAGCACAATTTTATCTTTGGCTTTGCACTCAAAATCCTCCCCCCGCAAGTTGCACTTAAATAGACTAACAACATTAGCTACAAAAGAACTTTTGATTAACCACTTCCCTTCACTTAGTTTGCTTAGATTAATAAAATACCTGCCTATGTGATGCATTTTGGTACAAGAAACCTATAGTCGGGGGGGGGGGGGAACCAAGATAAAACACTGTTTCTGAGATAGCTGGAGACTGAATCAGAAATGAAAATCTGGTATTTAATTTCAATGCTTTAATCCCATCAGCTATCACAGATGTTCTAGTGAATGTTTCAACAGAAAGAAGAGCAAAGAACACTCACTCTGGACTCGAAATCCTAGTTAAGTGACTTTTATGCAAGAACAGCAAGGCAACGATAACCAATCCATCAAAATCTTTATAGACCACCATTACAATCACAAGTTCAGCAAGTTCTTTAAAAATGTTAAGCATCCCTATTCAGCTTGAGAGAACTTGAACAAAGAAGGAATGTGGTAAAGGAGGTTCAATTGTTAAATAAGATTCTAAAACAGAAATAGACAATAGCAGTTTCCACCAAAGGGCATTATTTCTTAATGCTCATTAAGGCTGGATCTGCCAGAACAGGGCAGAAACATTTCCAGCTATATCCCAGTAGGCAGCCGTGTTGGTCTGAAGCAACAGAACAAAGCAGGAGACAAGTGCACCTTTAAGACCAACTAAGTTTTATTCAGAATGTAAGCTTTTGTATGCTCTTAAGCAGACTTCATCAGACAAAATGGGACAAAATCAGACATTTTGTCTACTGCTTTGTTCTATTTCCAGCTATGTTCTGTTAACCACTGTTAGGTTCTTATCAAGTTCTTATCTCTTTGACAGAGGTTTTTGTTTGCATGAATGTCTGGGGAATAATAAAAATGTCCGTGATCGAACTATACATATACATTTTGCAGGGAAACTCACATCATCTAGGCAGGTGCAATGACTTCTACAGAATGTGGCAGCAGTAAATATTCAATACAGTTTTCTGACAGCTTGTTTCAAAACAGCCTTGAGTTCATGTGCATACTATTGCTGGAACCAATAACATTATTGCTAACAAATGGTACCAAGAGAATCGAACAGAATGGTACCACTGGCAATTTCCTCTCCCTGCTTAAGGGAACACTTGAAATTTATTTTCTACCTCTACAGATGGCAATTATTGTGGACATTTAAAGAGTTATTATCAATGAAATTATGGATCCCAGATGTAAAGATCCTAGCCTAGTTAGTTCAGAATTTTTATTCTACTATCTGGAAACTAATTTTTTCTCACAGGATTTAACCTCTCTACTAGCCTTGGACTCCACAAAATTTCCTGCTTCATCAGAATGCATTTAAAAGAACAAACCTAAAGCTGATGTTTGTTGTACACTGCCAGTTTAAAAGTCTGGAGCTATTACTTTCCACTAGTTGTCCAATTTGCAACCAGGAAGATGCAAAATGAGTGGAAGTGATCTACAATATGATCAAACAATTAGTAGAATTTTCATATGTGATAGGCAGAGGTGATTCTCTTTTCTTTTAGTCATCAATCCCCTGTGTGCTTGTTGTTTGTGTAGAGCCAATAAAAATCAACAAGGGCCAATGGATGGCTGAGGAAGCCAGATGGCAATGAGGAATGACAGAGAGGAAGCTTGACACTGTCAGTTCAGTTCAGATAGGGTTTGTGTCTCCAGAGTGTTAGGTGGGAGAGAACTTGTCTCAGAATGCTTTATAAGTCTCAGGATCTGTTTTGAGTGCAAGCAGGCTAAATCAGTGAACATCTTGAAAAATTTGGTGCTTATAGAGAGGTAGGATGGAAATCCTTTAACAGAAGAGTCTGTTCTGTGATAAAGTAAGGGTATCTTAGTGAATGCTTTAGAAAGTGACTAGTTATCTCAAAGCCTAATTTATGAAGAAAACCTAGTGAAGACTTGTGATTTCTGAATATCGCTAACGTTTACACCATGAGAAATGGGAAAACAAAAATTCACCTCAAGAATGCAAGCTCGGTTGTTCTGTGCACCTACCCATGTCAACAGCAGAAACATTATGATGTACCCAACAAAAGCTGTCTTACCTGAAAATAGTTTTATGTCCCATTACTGAACCTTCCTATTTCTCTTATACCTGGTAGTGCATTCGGTTTTTTAAAAAAGAATCTGTTTTTCTTGTATCTTATATGTAAGAACTGCACTTAGAAGGACATGTGGGTTTAGTCTGTCAGTAGAAGACTGAGGCAGAGACCACTCTGGCCAAACTACACATAACACTGCCTCTTTTACAACAGCATTTAAAACCCTAACCTTCAGACCATGCCAAAATACCACCACCCCAAACAGCAGAACAAACAGTGCAAAATTTGTATAACATAAAGGGGGGGGGGGGATGGAAAGAACCTATGTTACTCATTTTGCTTAAAATGGTCAGGGAACCCAGGTTCTTATTCTCAGGACTAGCAATAGAGTAATTCAAAATAATGAATTTGGAAAGATATTATCATTCATTGTGATCAAACAAATTACATAGATGTCTGTAAGCAATAAATTTCATGTATTCTATGCAATTTCCATTCCTTCTCACTTTTGGTTTCTATCTAGTTCACAATTGCTGTTGTCCAAGTGTGTTCTATTTTAAAGTCTTTCCTCTTTCGTAACTCTTATAAATTTCCCTTTTGGATGATCCTTAGGGCTGCTGTCACCACTGATCATTTCTGCTGTTTTGCTTTTCAAGGTCTTAATCTCTGTCACTGCATATATCATTATTTCTCCCCCAAAGCATTAAGCCTATCCTATATTCATACAGTGTGTATTTTTAATTATTTTCTTGCTATAAAAGGGAAAGCTCTAGAACACTGTAATTTTGGAACGCTTATTTAGAATTCATGTAATGTAAAACAGACAAAAGGAAATGAAAATAGAGAACTGGTCATAAGAATAGCTCTGGTAAGCTTCAAGTACAGTTATATTGCTGGGGTTACACATGAGCTTCCTTCTTCCAGCCTTACAGCTAGTTTGCATTTTCAGCTTCTTTTCTCAGGTATCAGATTTTCTCCCTTTGGAGGAACTGCGTTTGCCAGGAATAACCAGGCGCAGAAGATGATTAACTTGCCTCCATTCTCTCGATGGTTCTGCTTTGAATAGGAAAATAAATCTCTCTATGGCTAAGCTATTAAGATAGCAGTGAACTGAAAGACAACAACCTTGAGCAGAAACAAAAAGGAGATAGAACACCATGCAGATGAGGTAATTTCCCCCATTCTCACATGGCCACAACAACATGGAAGGGTTGTAGTCATATAACGCAACATTAAAGATGTCATTTAATAACTGCACCTTCCTTTTTCCCACAATCTTCTCAATACGGTAGTATGTTCATAACCTGTATGCTCACAAATTGCTTATTCTACACAGCTATTAAAATTAAGGGAGCCCTGCCCTGAAGGAAGCCTAGCAACCCTGAAGGTCTGCTCTTCTGGCTGCTTTGCCTAGTCCAATTTTATTTTATTTATTTTATTTATTTGAGATTTATATCCCGCCCTTCCCACGAATGGCTCAGGGCGGCTTCCAACAATTTAATCAAACATAAAATTTAAACAATATTAAGTATAAAACAATTAAATATTTAAACAGTTAAAACTTTAAAACAGATGTTTTAAGTGACATTAAATTTAAATGACAGTATAAACTCATATGTAAAAACTGTCGTCAGTACTCTTCTGCAGGCTCTGCAAGGCAGGCTGACATGCCACTTCTGGTTCTCTGTAAAATGATGACAAAAGAAAACCGGCTGCTAGCAGTCACTGCTTCTTACTATGCAGCCTTTAAATCAGGGGTGGCCAACGGTAGCTCTCCAGATGTTTTTGCCTACAACTCCCATCAGCCCCAGGCATTGGCCATGCTGGCTGGAGCTGATGGGAGTGTAGGTAAAACATCTGGAGAGCTACTGTTGGCCACCCCTGCTAAATAACTAAAATGGCACTACACCATTCTTTATATTTTTTGGTTTCTTAGTGATCAAGATTAAAAAAGAAGTGTCCGAGTCCTTAAATATCTCCAGAATTATGGAAACAATGCATTATGAACATACCAGAGAGAAGTCTATTAGCATCAGTTACAATTCTGCAGGCAACCTCAGGTAGTAGCCATGTCGGTCTGCAGCAGAAGAGCTGAGTCCAACAGCACCTTAAATATACCTGGCAAAGGGAGGTTTGACTCTTGAAAGTCATGGAAGTTTGTTGGTCTTTAAGGTACTACCTAGGGTTGCCACCTCAGCTCAGGAAGTACCTGGAGATTTTGAAAGTGGAGTCTGTGGATGGCAGGGTTGGGGAGGAGAAGAACTTGAACAGGGTATAATGTCATAGAGACCACCTTTCAAAGTGTCCATTTTCTCCAGGGGAACTGACCTCTGTCACCTGGAGGCCAGTTGTAATAGGGGGACATATCCAACCACCACCTGGAGGTTGGCAACCCCAGTGCTAATGAAGAAGAAGAAGATATTGGATTTATATCCCGCCCTCCAATCCGAAGAGTCTCAGAGCAGCTCACAATCTCCTTTACCTTCCTCCCCCACAACAGACACCCTGTGAGATGCGTGGGGCTGGAGAGGGCTCTCACAGCAGCTGCCCTTTCAAGGACAACCTCTGCCAGGGCTATGGCTGACCCAAGGCCATGCTAGCAGGTGCAAGTGAAGGAGTGGGGAATCAAACCCGGTTCTCCCAGATTAGAGTCCGCACACTTAACCACTACACCAAACTGGCTCTCAAATCTAGCTCTTTAACATACTTCTGGACTCAAATCTTGCCATTCTGCAGGTATGCAGATGCTTCTGCAATCCTAACTTAACCTAAAACTAGGGCATACCTGAAATCCATGTTTTCCCCTCCACCAGGTAGTCAACTCCTTCGGAGGCATGTCAATAACAGATACAATATCTCCCACCTGGAAATGAACAACATAAATCCTTTTCTCAGTATTATAAGAAAGACCCGTCTCTAGATGAACCCCCCCCCGCACACACACACACATTCTACAGCACTGCAAAAAAGCAGCCATAACATCCTTGCATGATCAGCACTCCTAAAATCTACCATTGAAGTATCTGTTAATACATTATAAATTCTATACAATGAGCATTTTAACTATATTCTTAAAGATCACTTATTCGAAAATAGCTAAAAGGCTAAACGCTTTTCTAATTAAAACATGGAATGGAGGACTGAGCTAAATAAGCCCCCAAAACATGAAAAGTGATGGGAAAGTGGGTGCTGAACAAATTAACTCCTTTTAATTTTGTTCTCATTATCTTGCATTAGCCTTGCCCCTGCAGTTCCTCTTCTTCCTATGAAAGTAAAAAAATGACCTTACAAAGACATCCTCTCTCCGTCTGAATGTAGCACAGAAATGTGATGTTATACCAGCAGGATAGAAAGATGAGAGAAGATGTTTAGAGACTCCTTTGAGACCACTTTTCAAACATAAAACATTTAAAGTAGTTTGCACTCGTCTCTTAATGCTTGCAAATGACACCAGCAAACCTCCGCCTATGCATGTGAGGCTCTTAATGTTTGCCTTTGGAGTCTTTAAGGCACACGGCACTTGCATTTTCAAGCTTATCTCTGCCACCAGGAGGTCTACAAATGTAATTTTTTAACAACAAAAGCCAAGCATTTCAGGAATGTAATAGGAATTTGTGGGCCATATAAAGTGCTTTATAGAGGGATGCATCTTGATATCAGTCATATGGTACCCACACAGGAGCTAGGAATTTGTCAAATATGCAGTGGCAGTAATTCATTCAAAGGCTAACATATGCCTAGGATTTTTAAAATAAAGTTAGAAAAGATACTGTTATTGCAACAGAACCTGATAAATCCACTTACAGGGTTTTTTGTCCAAGCTTTAATTTCCTATCTCTTGCTAAACATTTCAGGGTTCAATTTAACTATCTATACAGCAAATATAGTGGACAAAATGTTGTGATAAGACTTGGGGCTGTGGTACAAATGTAATGCCGCCACTTTGCAGGGCCACAAATTCTCTCCTCCCCGGATCCTGAGATAGAATACATAATTCCTGTGGTTCCGGTCCTGCATGCGCTTTTCCATATGTCCTGGCTAATCCTGATTGAGTATACATGTTAATCATGATCTGTGATAGCCAGGGCTCCTCTGTAATCCAGATTTGATACCAGAGTTTGAAGCTGACTTGCAAATCCCAACTCAGGGGAATTAGAGATATCATTAACCCCCATTACCAGCTGTGCCAAGTAATGCTTAATTATAGTTCAAACTAGTGGGGAAGGGCTAAAAACTCATGCTGGAGAAGAAACATGCAATTCCTTTGCCAACTCCTGTTAAGAAGTGGTTTTACATTTTCCTTGGACTTCAGCCTGAGAGTCAAATAAAATGGAAATTGATGTTACGTGGGCTATTGAAGTATACACAAAAATATCGAGTATACACAAAATATCAAGTATACACAAAAATGGAGCAGAGGTCCATCAGTGGCTATTAGCCACAGTGTGTGTATTTGGCCACTGTGTGACACAGAGTGTTGGACTGGATGGGCCATTGGCCTGATCCAACATGGCTTCTCTTATGTTCTTATTATCATTCCCTCAATTAACAGAATTCTTACTCCAAACAATATTTGCTCATATCCTCTTGGGATTTTTTTTTACTATCCCAAAACAAAAGGACATGATTAGAAAAGCTCCTTGGAGGTTTACTTTTGCTATGGAAACTCACAATATTGCATGTTTGCAATGTTAGCAACAAGACTGGTAAATGCTAATTTAATTGCAAGATTTGCGGTCTAATATATTTAAAGGTCACTCATACAATCTTTTCCTTATGACATGACTGAGTTAACATTTCCAGACATCCAAAATACCAAAAATTGATATTTAATATGTACACATATGGCACTAGGTATTTTTCTTTCAATTCTTTACCTCAAAGGATAGTTCATCAGCTGCCTGAGCAATGTATCTTTTAATAACGTGGGCAGCTGCTATAGCAGGAACATTAATGGACGATTCTTCATGGACTAGCAGGTGATTCCCCTTGTTATCAATCTGTAACAAAAGATAAATTGTGAGACTACTGAGGACATGCAATCTTTTTGTTTTATTGGTGTTTATGTGTAGGAGACTTCATGAAAATTCAGAGACAGCAGAGCCTGGAGGGTTCGCTGTAAATAAAAAAGGGGAGGGAGGAGTGAAAAAGTGCAGCGTAGGCACCATATACCTGAAAATGAGAAGGAATGATACAACACTAATTTATAAAATAACAGCTTGCCTTTTCTTCTCTATAAGCAATGGGTAAATTGAGATCACAGCAGACCACAGTTTAAAATAATGGAACATGGAAAGGTAGTTCCTTAAAATATTTGTAATTTATTATTTAGCTTTAGCCTTGCTACTTAACTGTCCTCCAGACTATCTGAATACAATAACAATGCTAAATGGATGGGCAAGCTGCATACAGAGCCACCCAGCGTAAGACATGGCACTGCTGATCAAGTGGGACACGTCATATTGAGATGGGATTTTTTAAAAGTTCCATTTTAATTATCAGTGTTGAAGCACAGTCACAGAGAATGCAGTTCCACTCCTGTAATTCATGGCCATTTCATAATTTTATGCAACTTTATTCATTCAGAGCTCCTTGGCTGGCAAACTGAGGTTTATTTCTGTATAATGTGTGAAATGTACAATTGGGCCAACATGGGCATGGGGTGTATTTTGCAAAGAACTGCCACCTCAAAACATAACCTTTTGTTTGGTGATTCTTCAAGGTCAGGGTGATACAGAGCAATTTGCCCATGCAGACAGTAAGCACTGTCACAACACTGAGATATTTTGATCTGTTGAAGGAGCTGGAGTACTTGAAGGGCTGTCATATAGAGAACGGTGTGGAATTGTTTTCTGTGGCCCCGGAAGGTAGGACCAGAACCAATGGGTTGAAATTAAATCAAAAGAGTTTCCGGCTCAACATTATGAAGAACTTTCTGACCGTTAGAGCGATTCCTCAGTGGAACAGGCTTCCTCGGGAGGTGGTGGGCTCTCCTTCCTTGGGGGTTTTTAAACAGAGGCTAGATGGCCATTTGACAGCATTGAAGATCCTGTGAATTTAGGGGGAGGTGTTTGTGAGTTTCCTGCATTGTGAAGGGTTGGAGTAGATGAACCTAGAGATCCCTTCCAACTCAATGATTCTAAGATTCTATGTTACTCGTTAGAAAGACTATTTGGAGGAAGGGAAATTCTTCTGCTCTCGGTCTTATCTGGACTTATGACAATGTGCTATTATGTTGCCTACCTTATTCCTGATTAGCTGAGATCAGTTCAAGAAAAGCTGATTTTTTCTGAATGCCACCAGAGCTGTAAACTGGTGAATGCATCAGCAGTGAACGAAACAGCTTTGAACAGATTGCAAGTGGTATGCAAAATAAACAAACAAGGAAGGAATGTTACTGCTCTGTCTATGGAAATTCCCTTTTATCCCCAAACTTTTATTACCAAAAATTCAATACAAGCCTAGTGAAATAATGGGTTTAAATTAACAGCAAGAAGGTACCAGCTGGATATTAGGAAAAACTTTTTTACAGTGAGAGTTGTTAAACAGTGGAATCAGCTACCTAGGGAGGTGGTGAACTCCCCCTCACTGGTAGTCTTTAAACAGCAGCTGGACAAACACTTGTCAGGGATGCTCTAGGTCAATGGTCCCCAACCTTTTTGGCACCAGGGATAGGTTTTATGGAAGACCATTTTGCCAGGGTCCGGGGGTGGGGGGTGCGCGATGGTTTTGGGATGATACAATTGTGCACTTTATTTCTATTACTTTGGTATGGTGATTAAGTGTGCAGACTCTTATCTTGGAGAACTGGGTTTGATTTCCCACTCCTCCACTTTCAGCTGCTGGAAAGGCCTTGGGTCAGCCATAGCTCTCGCAGAGTTGTCCTTGAAAGGGCAGCTTCTGGGGAGAGCCCTCTCAGCCCCATCCACCTCACAGTGTGTCTATTGTGGGAGAGGAAGGTAAAGGAGATTGTGAGCCACTCTGAGACTCTGAAATTTGGAGTGGAGGGCAGGATGTAAAGACTTTGGTCTCCTTTTTCTTCTTATTACTACATTGCAATATATAATGAAATAATTATACAACTCATGGCCCAGTTGCTAACAGGCCACGGACAGGTACCAGTCCACGGACCGGGGGTTGGCAATCCCTGCTCTAGGCTGATCCTGCATTAGATTAGATGGCCTGTATGGCCCTTCCAACTCTTATGATTTTATAAATACCCCTCAAGCATTGCTGAAAGAGGACATGCACAGAACTATTTCAACAGCAGTACTGGTAAAAGAAGGTATTTCTTATCAGATACAGCTGCACTAGTTAAAAAAGGGACAAGAAGAAATATAATCAATGGCAAACTGTGTCACCTAAGATAACAATCCTACTCCACTAACCAAGCAGAGAAAATGGAGAATGAATTCTGAAAGCTTTTCTGGAATTAAGCTTTTCTGGAATTCTGAGTACTACAATGCCCGAAGCTTACTACAATGCCCAAAGTGTAAAAATATATATATTGAAGAGGATCTTCTGGCTGTACTTGGCTGGTGCCAGTATGTACCTCCTATGTGAGGTGTTTTCCAGTGCTCAAAAATGCTCTTGAAGGGTGCTGCATCATCAGAGTGCACCTCACCTTGGAAGAATGCCCAAAACAACAAAAGTACAAGGTTCAGTATCTTAGGCTCTATGAACTATTTCAAGAAGGACAATAAATGTATCTTATTTATTTATTTTAATCTAGCATGGTCATTTGCTACAAGAGAAGAGAACAAGCGTTGCCAGCATCAGTTTCTAACTTGACACTCATTTTGCATTTACAGCTTGGAAAGCTGCCAATGTGGTCTGTGTTGCCATACATTGAAAATGAAACTCAGGAACAGTGCTGAATACTCCACAGTACCTCCATCCACGTGAGAGCAGGGCCACAATTTATCTTGTTGCCGGCAATGGCCGAGAGTCGCGACAGGTAAGCCATCAGCATCTGGGTGACAAGCTGCAAAGGACAAGAAAAGAACAGTATAATTCTGCTGATGCAGAATACCTATCCTTCAAGATGAGGTGACTGATGACAATTATTTGCTGTAGAAAGCATAACAAATATTTCTGTGCTTGACTGACTCTGAGAACCAGATAAATCACCAATCACTGTAAGGACTTAGCATTTTTTTAAAATATGTACAATAAAGTTATCTGGGCAGAGGGGTTTTTTTAATGTGAATGCATTTTGCTAGATATTTAAATCCTGATGTCTCCTGCCTAACACTTACAAAATATTATTATTATTAATTATTATTATTATTATTATTATTATTATTATTATTATTATTATTATCATCATCATCATCATCATCCTAAACTTTCATGTATCATAGGATCCTAAATTAGGATCCTAAACTTTCATCAATCATAGTGCAACCCATATTTCACTAATGGGCAGATGGATCCTGAAGCTCTGGTCCAATGCCATCACATATCCTTGTCATGTATCAAATTCAACCAATAACAATGCTTCCCCTATTTGCACCCAGGAAATTCCAAGTGCTAAAGAAAGGCAAGCCAAGCCCTACATTTTTGGTAGGTAGCTCTGCTTTCCAATCCTCTACCACTGCTGACACCAAAATCACTGTACTGTCTCATCAACGCAGGCAAAGTATGCTTTTTCCTTCTCCCATTCTGCTTCCTTTCATAAACCTGACGCTTTTCCCTTCTCCCAATCTACTTCCCTTCACAAACCTATCTGTTCCCATCACTTAGTCTCTCCCTTTCCTATCCTTGGCTAGTCTGCCTTTCAGCCAGTTGATCTTGCTATGGCACCCTTAACCTGGCTACGGAGTCGTTCCTTCCTATCCAGAAAGTCCTCCCCTGTTCATCCTACTATACCTTCTGGTCCCTTTTGAGCAACACTGCACCTACTTCTACCTTCTCGGTTGGTTTCTCTGGATAAACTACATGGCAGGAACACAATTTGGATTAAAAGTAACTCAGAACACTAGGTCTAAGAAAATATGAATGTTTTTATCATACTGCCACAAGTAACTTGTTATTGTATTGCTGTCTTGTACTGCTGCCATTTCATTTCCTCCCTTTGCTACTCTGTATATTAGTTTGCTCAATAACATTAATTTCTGGTTAAGTACCCCCCAACCTCAGACTCAAAATAATCCCTTGCCCAGAGTCCATGTTCTGGATTTACACATTTATATAACACTGTTCATGTGCCTACCCTAACACAAGGACTGATTAGGTTTACAAGATGGAGAAACATTCAGACACATAACCCTCCCTCCCTGCAGCTACAGTGACACAATCCGCTGCAGGATACTTCCTCAATGAGAACTGAATCATGGAAACAGTATGTAAAAATTACTCTCTGTAAATACTCAAGGCATAACTGTGCTGCTGCATTTTGTCTTACAAATCTGACTTAATACAGAGCCAGGTCATTGCTTCATCTAGTTCAGTACTGTATGCTCTGACTTGGCAGCAGCTCTCTAATTCTCAAGCAAAGATCTTCCCTTATGCTTGTTCTTTATCTGAAGATGCCAAGCACTCAATCTGGAGCCACAGTTTGTTCACCTCAGCAAAGGCAAAGCTAATTATTCTGTAAAACAAAACTGCTTGTGAAACTACATGGATAAGAAGACGTTTTTGAAGAAGCCTTTCTGCTGCCATTGTTTCTCATATATTTTAACTGCATTATGGAAAAGATGGAAATTTTGAAGAATTACTACATGATGTTGAACACATTCAACTATCTGAAAGGAGCAGAACCTTCTGGGGGCAAACATCAGAAAACCCTATGTAATGGACTAAAGCAGTTAGCCTGAGTAAGCAGGGAACAGCTTGCTCTGATTGGCTGAGCTGCAGCAATGGATACAAAATGTATTCACTTTGTAAGAAGGCTGGCAGTGGGGGGAAATCGCCTCACAGTTCAGTTCAGTTTGAGTACTGAAGTTCAGTTGTGACAGGCAACTGGAAAGGAGCTGAGAACAGCCTGTGGGTTGAGTTCCTTGAGACAGGACTGGATTTGAGTTTCTGTCTGTGAGAGAGTTAATTGAAAGGAAGGGCAAAGCCAGGCTCTTTCTGTTAAGAAACTCTTTGAGTGAAGCAGAGGGAAAACTTAAGACTCTGCTGAGGAGATCTGTCAGCACTTCAGGGCAGACTCCTGGTTTAATTTAAGAACACACAACCACATTGGGAGAGAGGCTAGATCCTTGAGGCTGAGAAAAAATCCCAGGAGACAGACAGTGACACTAGCTGGGTGGGACTGAGGCATACAGGATTGAGGAGCTTGTGGGATAGCACTCAAAGGTGTGAGTCCCGAGGTATCAATTTAAGGTCTGGAGTATGTCTGTATGCTAGTGAAAGAGTGTCTGTAAGGGGATAATTCTGGCACAAGTCAGATAGGCCTCGGTGTGAAAAAGGACAGGTTTCTTACCTGTAACTGGTGATCTTCGAGTGGTCATCTGTGCAATCACACATATGGGTAATCCGCAGGATTGGCCCCGACCTCGGAGAGTTCAAAGCAATCTTGATCGTAGATCTGGCGCGCCTCCCACTTGTCCTGGGAGGAGACAGCTACTGCGCATGCCTGGACAAGGGGGAGGTGCTTAGCCACTCAGTTTCTTCCCGCCGCCGGATAGGTGGAAATAACTGTGCTTACTAGCTTCCAGCAGCGGGGAAGGCTGGGTGGGTCTGTGTGATTGCACAGATGACCACTCGAAGATCACCAGTTACAGGTAAGAAACCTGTCCATCTTCTTCGTGGTCTCTGTGCATTCACACATATGGGTGATTAGCGAGCCATTTCTTCGGAGGTGGGTGCTGGACCTGTAAGAACATGAAGGGTTAGAGCGTAACGTAATGATAGTGGTACTCACAGTGGTTAGTCGAAGATCGATCGTAGCACTGCTTGTCCGAAGGAGGCATCTCGCCGGGCACGGACGTCGAGAGCGTAGTGCGAGGCGAAGGTAGATGTGGAGGACCAGACGGCTGCAGCGCATATGTCCTCTATAGGGATGCCTTTCATGAAGGCAGACGAGGTAGCCACGGCTCTGGTTGAGTGGGCTCGTATATGTTGAGGGATTGGTTGCTTTGCCAGCTGGTAACAGAGTTCGATGGCAGCAACAATCCATTTGGAGAGTCTCTGGGTAGATATTCTGCTGCCCTTATTATGGGTAGCGTAGGTGACAAAGAGTCTAGGGTCTTTACGGATTTGGCGGGTTCTGTCTATGTAGAAGGCTAGGGCTCTCCGTGCATCCAAGTTGTGGAGTGCCCTTTGTCCCGCGTCCGCGGGGTGCTGGAAGAAGGCTGGTATAGTGGACTGTCTTCCTAGGTGAAAGGTAGAGACGACCTTGGGTAGGAAGGTCGGGTCAGGTCGGAGGACCACTGTACTGTTATGAAATATCGTATACGGTGGGTCTGCTCTGAATGCGCAGATGTCACTGGCCCTCTTGCCTGTGGTGAGGGCCGTAAGTAGTGCCGTCTTCCATGACAGCAGGTGTAGTGGGATGGAGGCCATGGGCTCGAAGGGTGGTTTCATGAGTTGGCTCAGGACTAGGGACAGGCTCCAGGTGGGTAGAACTTGTTTGATTGGTGGGTGTAGGCGAATGATGCCCTTGAGGAAAGCTCTGGTCGCGTGGTGAGAGAATACCGTTGTGCCATCGATGCGGGGGTGGAAGGCAGAGATGGCTGCCAGGTGTACCTTCAGGGAAGAATACGACAGACCCGCTCTGGATAGCGTTAAGGTGTAAGTTAGTACCTGAGGTATAGTGGCGAGGTTGGGGTCGAAGTTGTGCTGTGAGGCATAGTGTGAGAAGCGTTTCCACTTAAATAGATAGGATTTCCTAGTAGATGGTTTTCTGGAGTTCACTAGGACCTGACGGACCTCCGGAGGGAAGTCTAGAAACTGATTCTCCAGGCTGTTAATTTGAGCGATGCCGGGTTGTGGTGAAGGACCCTGCCGCCCTGTTGAGAGAGGAGATCCCGTGTTTGAGGGAGCTGGATGAAGGTATTGTTGGACAGGAGCAGCAAGGTCGTAAACCAGGGTTGGCGCGGCCACCATGGAGTTATGAGGATGCAGTTTGTGTGGTCTACCTGAATCTTCTGTAGAACTCTGGTGATAAGTGGAATGGGCGGAAAGAGGTAGTGGAGTGTTCCTTTCCAAGTTTGTATGAAGGCATCCCCCCTGGAGAGGTGGGATGGAGGACCTCTCATGTAGAAGCGGGTGCATTGGGCATTTGACGGTGAAGCAAATACATCTATCTTCGGTTGTCCGAAGATGCTGAATATCTGTCTGATGTATCGGCTGTTGATAGACCACTCGTGGTTGTTGGTGGAGTGGCGGCTCAGGGCGTCTGCCTGGGTGTTCTCGGCCCCTGGTAGGTGTACGGCCGTGAGGAAGATGCCCTGGCTTATGCTCCAGTGCCACAGGGCTAGGGCTCTCTTGCAGAGTCTGACGGAGGCGGTGCCGCCCTGCCTGTTGATGTAAAAGACTGTGGCGATGTTGTCGGAGGTGACCTGGACGTGCTGGTTCCTTAGCGATGGGAGGAAGGACCGCAAAGCCTTGTGCACTGCGATGAGCTCCAGGCAGTTTATGTGGAGAGAGCGTTCGTAGTCTGTCCACTGGCCCTGCACCGTGAGGTCTTCCAAGTGGGCTCCCCATCCCCAGTTGGAGGCATCTGTGGTTACAATCACCGAGGGCGGTGTCTGCTTGAATGGCATGCCCTTGTAGAGGTGATGTTCCTTGGTCCACCATTTGAGGGATGGTACAATGTGTAGTGGAAGGGTGAGCAGTGTGGATTGATGTTGTGTGTGAGGGCGGAAAGTTCTTACGAACCACATTTGGAGGGGACGCATGTGCAGCTTCGCAAACCGCAGAACTGCTGTGGTTGCTGCCATGAGGCCTAACATTCTCTGGAAGGTGAGCGCTGTTTGGGAACGCTGGGCGATGATAGTGTTGGCCAGTGACATTATGGCGAGTGCCCTGTCCTGAGGTAGGAAAGCCGTTTGTGAGAGCGTGGAGATGTCTGCTCCTATGAATTGGATCCTTTGGGTAGGGACTAGTTTGGATTTTGAGAGGTTGACTAGGAGGCCTAAGGTGGCCAGGGTGGAGAGGGTGGTCGAGACGTCCAGTTGTAGTTGCTCCCTGGAATGGGCGACGATCAGCCAGTCGTCTATGTACGGGAAGATTGATATCTGTTGCTGGCGTAATGTGGCTGCTACTACTGCCATGCACTTGGTGAAGACCCTTGGTGCTGTGGAGAGACCGAAGGGAAGGGAGCAGAACTGGAAGTGCTGCTTCCCTATGGCAAACCTGAGGAATCTTCTGTGATGATGGTTGATTGTAATGTGGAAGTAGGCGTCCTGGAGGTCTATGGACGCCATCCATGCTCGTTCTGGGATGAGCGGGAGGATTGCCTGAAGCGTGACCATACGGAATTTCTTGTAGGTTATGTGTAGGTTGAGTTTGCGGAGGTCGAGAATGGGTCGGAGTCCTCCGTCCTTTTTTGGCACCAGGAAGTACCGGGAGTAGAAGCCGGTGCGATGGTATTGGGGTGGGACTGGTTCTATCGCGCCCTTGTCCAGCAGAGACGCGATTTCCGTCTGCAGGGGTGCGGACGGGGGTGTGGTGAGGAACCGGTGGTGCTTTGGAGTGGACGTAAACTCTATTAGGTAGCCTCTTTGAATGATGGCGAGGACCCAGGCGTCGGATGTTATGGTCCTCCAGGCAGTGTAGAATGGTTGTAGTCGTGTTGATGGGTTTGGCTGATGGAGGGAGACTGGACGGCTCGGGGCAGGGAGGTCAGAGAGACGGTTTGGGTGTGGTTGAAGGTTTCTTGGTTGTTTGGCGTCTGTGTTGAAAGGAAGGCTTGGACTGCGGTGGTTTGCGCTTCCATGGTTCCTGTTGTCGTGGGGATCTGTTCCCTTTGTATTGGTTGGACCTCCAGTTCCTTTGTCGATTGGTTTGGGTCAGAGGTTGGGAGACTCCCAGTCGTCTTGCCCTCTTCCTGCCATCGTCTACAGATGTGAGGATGTCATCTGTAGAGGAGCTAAACAGGCCAAGGCCATCAAAGGGCAAATCTTCAACTTTGTATTTGATGTCTGGTTGGAGGGAGGAGGACCTGAGCCACGCGTGTCTGCGGAGTGCTATGGCTGAGGCCAAGGTTCTGGAGGAACACTGTGCAGCGTGACGGGCAGTGTTGATTTGCTGTTTGGTTACTCTGGCCATCTCCTGCAGGGTCGTGGTGGCTGACTTTTGGGATGCCTCGGGCAGGGATGGTACCAATGCGGCGAGGGAGGTGGTCAGGTTGTGGGTGTATGCGGAGAAGCATGCCATGTAGTTGAGGATTTTGGTTGTGGCTGTAGTGAGGGCGTAAATCTTTCTTCCGATGGTGTCGAGTTTTTTGCCCTCCCGTTCTGGTGGTACCGGGTGTCTAGTCTGCTTCGACTTCGAGGACGAATGTACAATGATCGAGTTCGGAGCCGGGTGGGTGAACAGGAACTTGGAATCAGGTGCGTGTATCTTGTACAGCGCTTCAACCCTCTTGGATGTTGGCGGTACCGATGCCGGTTTGTCCCATGCTTCTTTGAGTGTTTCTAGTAGAACGGGGAGCATTGGGAGAGAAGAGCTGGATGGAAGATCCGCGTGGACTAGATCAAAAACGACGTCCGAGACTCTGGGGGCGTCCGTATTGAGCTTTAGATTTAGCGAGCTTGCCATGTTTGCTACCAGGTCGAGGTAGGATCTTGGGCTTTCAGACGGTGATAAGTCTGCTGGCTTGGCTATGTCGGAGTCTGGGGATTGTAGGTCCGAACCCGAAGAGTGGTCGGAGTCGGAGAGTTCCTCCTCGGATCCGTCGTCGGTTCCTTGAGGTAGGTCGGGCTGTGTTGTCTTGGGAGCCGTGTGTAGGGATTCTAGTGGTGACGGGAGCTTCGGTTCGGCGCCGAGGTCCGTAGGGTCGTCATGGTGAAGCGATTCGATCGAAGCAGTTTGGAGTCTGTGTGTGCGATCTCGGTAGCGCGGAGACTCTTGGTAGCTGTGGTAATGGCGATCATGGGATGGTGATCGTCGGTGCCGTCTTCGGTGCCGTGGGGATGGAGACCTAGATCTCGATGGAGAGTAATAGTAGTGTCTCCCCCTGCGGTGGCTGCGAGAGCGCCGGCGGCTGCGGGACCTGGTGCGGCGGCGACTGCGGGACCTGGTGCGGCGGCGGCTGCGGGACCTGGTACGGCGGCGACTGCGGGACCTGGTGTGTCGGCGACTGCGGGACCTGGTGCGTTTGCGACTGTGAGATCGAGGTCTAGTCAGGGGATCTCTCGGGGTCGAGGGTTCTCTGGTGAGCGCGTGGGCGTCTATCGGCTGTGAGAGATCTACGAATTTAGTGGGGTCGAGAGTGTGGGTCCTAACGGATGCGGTAGAGTGCGTATCCAGCAGCTGGTCTGGTGGGGAATTCGGAATGGACGGCGACTTTGATGAGATGCGGATGATTTCCAACGGAGTGATTGACGGTGTTGCCGTCGACTTCGACGTCGGAGTCTTCGGCATCGATCCGGAGGCAGTGGCGCTCGGGTTCGAGGCCTTCGGTTTGGTGGTCGGGTTCGAGGCCGAGTCGAGAGGGCGGGTCTTATGCTTTTTTGAGCTAGTGCTGCCCGTCGGGTCCGAGTGGGCGGAATCGGAGCGGTGACGCTTTTTGGGGTCGTCCGACTTCTTAGAGTGCTTGCCGGTCTTAGGCTTACAGGGAGTCTGTGCCACGGAAGCTGCCGACTGCGCCTCTCCCACGAGGTGTGGGGAAGATGGCGCGGGTTGTTGTTGTCCGCCACGCGGCATGGCCGGTCGGAGTGAGGTTTCCATGAGGTGGCTCTTGAGTCTCGCGGCGCGGTTCTTGCGGGCCTGTTTGCCAAATTGGCTGCAGTGCACGCAGGAGTCTGGACGGTGTGCCTCTCCAAGGCAGAACAAGCAAAGAGAGTGGCCGTCGGACGAGGGGATTTTTGAGGAGCAGCTGGTACAGCGTTTAAAGATTATCTTGTCCCTTCCTTCCATCCGCCCGGGAGGGGGGGGGGGAGGGAGGGGGAAAGTCCAGAAAGATAGTAAGAGGAGGCTTTTTTTTTTTTTTTTTTTTTTATACGATACCAGGAGAAGTAGAAGATGAAGAATTGAAGCGAAGAGAAGGTAGTTGTTGGAGATTGCAATGAAGAAGTTGGAGATCAACGAGGAAGGTGCGATCCGGTCGGCGGTAAGGAAGAAACTGAGTGGCTAAGCACCTCCCCCTTGTCCAGGCATGCGCAGTAGCTGTCTCCTCCCAGGACAAGTGGGAGGCGCGCCAGATCTACGATCAAGATTGCTTTGAACTCTCCGAGGTCGGGGCCAATCCTGCGGATTACCCATATGTGTGAATGCACAGAGACCACGAAGAAGATCAAAGAGTGTGTGACCCTTTTTATTTTATAACACTTCTCTGCATAGAGTGTTCCTAATGCTAAGGAAGCACTGCCTGCCTGTTTAGTGCCTGCTTGTTAGTTTTGTATATCTTCTGCCATTTTATAATTTATAGATCTTCAACCTGCCAACATCTCTGGTGATTAGAGATTGTCTGTTTAGTTGAACTCCTGCCTGCCAACTAATTTGTTAATAGCTAATTATTATTTCACACCCTCCCTTGCCTTTTGTAAATCAATAAACATACTTTTTGATTTTGAATTTAAAAATGTCTGGTGCTTAGTTATTTTCTGACAGGATTTTATTTGGTGTGCCTGAAGTACTGGATGAAGGTGACAGAAAAATTCATAGTGGTCTCCCCACCAAGCTGACCCTGACAGTCCCTCACACCCTATTATGTGTAGGATAGATGGGCTCACACGCCATCTATTATTCCTGTATGTAAATAGGGGAAACCTATTTACATCTGAAGTGGTTGTAAACAAACTTGACTGGTGGGCCCTTTCAGCAGTGACAAAAACACCTCCCACCATTTTTGGAGCATTTTTTCAAATGCAGGGGCGGAGCATGGATGTTGTGCTTTCACAGTACCCAAAACTTATAACATCATCTGATCAGATAGACAGGGAAAATACTAGGGAGGAGAGCAGCCTATCTGAAGCAGTAGGGCAAAAGAGGAAGAGTCGATCCGCATTAATTGAAGCAGCTGAATGTACATTGGTTGAGAAGCAAACAGAGATAAGCAGGGTTCAACCTACAGTAGAAAAATCCACATCTGCTCAGATTGCAAGGAAGCTCTCTCCTCTAGAGAAAGGAATTTTGTGTCAATGCTATTACAGTAGAGCATGTACAGAATACCAGTAATGCTCCAAGTTAAATTGAAATTGTAGATAATTCACATACACACTCATACATGTTCAAATGGAATTATAATTAAATAATCCTGGGTGAGAAGGAGCCCAAATGAAATAATCCTAGAAACAGAAGTAAACACCAATGATACTTTATCCTGCAAATAAGTCCAAAACAGTTTGAGCTAAGTTATTTTACAGAGGAAACTGCAAAAAGGGGTGGGGTGGGGCATCGTAATTCAGGAAAAAAGAAAATTTGCTTCCACTGAAGAGCTAGATCACAGATACAATAAGCAAGGCAAGGCACAATTTCAATTAAATTTTGCATAATGCAATAAATGAGTTTTTTAAAATTTAGTTATTAAACTGAGATGAGAAAACGTGAACAAAACCAAGTATTTCCAATGTGCTGCTATTTTCTGTCCCTGACAGGTATGTATAACACATCAGAATCCTTTTACTGCTTGTCTCCTGTACCAAACCGTTATGGAAACATGTGACACATTGAAAGTGACTGAAATTCTTTTCCAAACAATGGACTACACAGCCCACTCCTCTCCTTCTACCGCTCTTCATGTAGTAGAACTGTACATTTGAATAATTTAACAGCAATACATTATCTCCATCACTTCAACTAACATTTCTCCTCTCCTAGCTCATAAACCAGAACAACTTCCATGTTCAAAGACTAAACAAAATAGCTACAATTCCTGCTCACAGGTAGCTGGTTTCCTTCTAGCGATAGTGAATGTCATATTTTTTTACCTCTGGACTGTCTTTCAAGGCATCCGAACGAGGCAGCTCTGAGAGCTGGGAGAATCGCCGGTCATAAATACACAAGTGAAGATGCTTATCAAGTACTCTGAAATCTTCATAACTCCGCTTCACGATCCAGCTCTTGCCCTGTAGAGAGGTGAGAAAGAGAGAGCATGAGAGTGCCATGCATTTTCCAACAAATCATACTAGCCTGACCAGGAGCATAAAACAGCAATTCTAGCAGAAAGATGGATCAGACACTTCTGCAGTGCTGTCAACTCTCCTAAAGCACATCCCTTGAGAGTTTAAGCCGAGGGTCTCACTATTAACTTAGGTACTGTCTTATATCACATGTATGTGCTTTATTTATGGCATTGTTTCACACGTGTTGGCACTGAATAAATGCCAAACCAGATCACTGTCCCACTTATTCTGAAAGTCAGAATACTTTCAAGGTTCTAGGCATAAGCCTTCCTCACACTTTTTATCGAAGATTCTTTGAACAGGATATACCAGGAATTGCACAGTCTACCACTGTGCTGCAAGTCCCTCCCCATAAAGATACACTGCCCTCTTGCCTGGGGTGGTTGTTCTGCTTTCTAGAACTCAAGCTACTAAAACATGCTACTAAGGCATTTATTATCTACTATAACAGTGAATTACAGTGAAGACAAATCCAAACTTATCGTGTTCATGAAGAAAATGAGATGATCAAACAAAAGATGGGAAACCAGTACATATATGCTACAAGCCAACAAATTTAGATAGCTGGAAATTGTATTCCAGCCAAAATTTATCTTGGGCCACATACATTCACTATCTTAAACAGAAAATAAGTTTAGTCCTACTAGTCTTAAAGAAGTTTACTTATGTTCAAGGAGCTCAATGAGTGCCAGTGATCCTGAAGGGATATAAGACATGCTGGCAATCCCAAAAATGAGGAAGTCATATATGATCACACACTGGAATGTGTATCCATCAGTCCAGATGGACTGTTTTCTCAGAACACCTTCAGACCAGCACTATTTGTGACTGTTCTCTGAACGAACGACTCACCATCTCACATTTTCTTCTATTGGCCAAAACATGAATCAGTAAGATAAAAATCCTTTAGAAAATGGATGCTGAAGTAAATTCAACCTTTTCTGATACGACAAGGCTAAGACTACTCTTGAGGAGCCTCTGCAAAAACTGTATAGTAGACGTGACAACTTTCTATTTTAATGTTTTTAAGCTCTTAAATTGTCTTTTATGGTATATGGCCATTGGGCTGTTAAACCTAAATAAACTTGAACTTTTTTCCTCTCCACAGTTAAAACTAAATTAATATTAAAAAAAACAATAATAACTTAATATTAAGAAAATAATATTAAGCACAGATGCTGCTGAAATTTATGTCCCCTATGCTTGGATTATGTAAGCATGAGTCACAGAAGTATGTGTACATACACACATTATCTAGATTTAATATACAATCTGAGCTAGAGAATAATTGTTTTTTCCCTCCCAGTTCTTCTTGTCTCCTCCCTCACTGCCACATTTAGATCTAGCTGAAACTTCTAAACCAAGGGTATTGAAGTCATCTATAATAAGGATCAGACATAAATGAAACCTTGTTGGGCCAGGCCATGTGTATCATAAAATGTAATGCCAGGTAACAGAGATATAAACTTTATAACGGACACAAACACAAAGATTTTTTTTTAAAAAAACGTAAAATAAAATATGCTTAAAAGATTCACACTCTTGCAATATTTTGATTATTTAACAGTTTCTGATAACTGGCACCTATTGGTCTGAATCTGGAGACAATGTCTGTGCTGTAGCAATCTTTAATATGCTGTTAAGGTGTTGTTCAGGGGTGTGTGTGTGTAAGTTGCAAACCTACTTTTGATCTATCGACATTCATTACAGAAATATCATGGTCAATGCTTTGAGCCTAAGACCCAGGGGGGAAACATGAAATGGGTGAACATTGTGAGCTTTTGTACATATGTTGCTTCATGTACTGGTCGGCCAATCAGAAAATAGAGGCTTTGCTCTTTAGCTTGATTGAGCAGGCCTGGCAAAGCAAACTGTGATGCAGAAGGAAGCAAGAGATAGAGAAGGAAGCAGATGACAGTGAGTTGCTCCAGGGACCTGATTCAGCCCTCAGGCTGCATGTTTGACACTCCTGTTCTAAACAGTTTTCAAAAGCAGCCCTATGTGCAGCATGTTTGCAGCAGTCTAACCCAGAGGTGATCAGCATAGGTAGATATTAAATAGCACAGAGGAACTAAACAGAACTTTGTAGGACACATATATACCCATTAAAAAAAAATAAGAACACCAAATTCTAACAATGCTTTACAGAATCAAGTGCAGTGAACAGAACATTTTCCCCTAAATACAAAATTATTAAGCAATCTTATTTGTTAATGAACTCGGTAAGCATAATGCACATAGTGTGACGGCAAGATTCTCCTCATATCCAATGGCTTATTGTTCTATTTTTAGCTGTTATTAATGCTGTTTTAAATCCATGTTTTATTTGCCAAAAAGTCCTCTGCATATCTTTGGTATCAGTTAATACCTAGGGGACAAGAGGAAGCTATAAATTCAGCCCTATAAGCTCTTATACAGCAGAAGTAAGTTTTCTGCTAATTTACATATCGGCTTCAGAGCTCTGAGCTATGAAACACAGCAGTAAATTTGCAATTGCCTCTCTTGTACCAACAATGGGGTCTTTTAAAAAAAAAAAAATCAAGTCCTTGAAGAAAGGAGCATGAAGAGTTTTATAACTCTGCATTTTATAACTTGTGCCTTAACTTTTCTGTGAAGTTGTGGGGAAAAAACCATTTTTTATATTTATATTTTTGTTTTACATCATTCGATATTTTAAACAGGTAGCAGCTAGCATATTTACTCAAAAGTAAAACAACCCTGAATGTAATTTGTCCACACTAAAAAATGTTATACAATCCCAAAAAATATTACTGGACATAAACATAATTTATATGAGAACGTAAGACAACTGAATCTTTCTTTCGCCAAGTTATAGCCTGTGTTCCTGATTTTGTAACTGAAGGTGTACGTATTCCACAAAACTGGGCAAAACTTTATATGGAATGCCTGGTACATCTTCTGATTGCAGCCAATTCACAACATGATCCGGCATAACAGTTAATGAGCATGTATATACTTTGCTGAACATGGGCATAGGCCTTTAATATCACACATTTAAGCACGTATTCAACAGAAGTGAGATCTGAACATACAGTTTGAAGCTTATTTGGTTTTTTCTGATGCTGCAACCAATTAGTAACTGAACATTCTTAATGTGCTCTCCCCGCCTTCACTTACCAGCTGTACAGGACTGAATACCCAGTTGTTAAGACTGGAAGGGGACTGCATGGCACTACTGCTAAAGAACCCTAAAGAAATCTACAGTGATTGCTGTCTTAACCATTTAATAGCCAACGAAAGATCTGATTCTTCCATTAGTGGAAGATCTGATTCTTCCATTAGTGGACATACATTTTTTTTTAAATTCTTAAGATGGTACCAATTAAATGGGCCAAGTAGTTTGAAAAGGAAGATTTAGAACCACAGCTCCAGAATCAACTTTCTTTAAAAAAAAATGCAAATGACATGAGGATGAAATGTAGATGTAGTTTCAAAAAGGCTGAATGCTCTCAAAAACCTCATTCGTTATCTGAGCCTCATTCGTTATCTAAAGCTACCAGTGTAGCTCACTCCATTTAAAGGTAAGAGCTCATCATGCTTGAAAGAGAAGCCCTTATATGTAAAATATTTTCACTCTATTACGCCATCTTGTAGCTATAACAAACATTGTTAAGAAAGATTCAGGTGTGTAGCCATGTTGGTCTGAAGCAACAGAACCAAGTGTGAGTCCAGGAGCACTTTAAAAACCAACAAAGTTTAAGACCAACTTTGTTGGTTTTAAAGGTGCCATAGGATTCACATTTTGTTCTAGTATTTTTAAAAAACGGGACCCTGTTTATTTCCTATCTTTATATACATTTGGACCTCTATCAGCTGTGCTTTGCAAGCTTTGATATTTTGCCTACTCACACAACCAATACAAACCCAAAGGGCAAATAATTTACGAGATAAACATAATCATTAAATATGGCTTGTCACAACATTCCTGATGGCCAAGGCTTGCCAGGCATCTGAGTCACCCACTCCTAAGTGGAAAGATTATCTAACCACCGGTTGTGTTCATCAACAGTTTGTGTCACTCCAGATGCAGACATTCAGTTTCCTCCTTGAGTTGGCTGTTCCACCCAGTGATGCAAAGCACCAGCCTCCTTGTGTTACCTTACACAGCTATTCCTGTTTCAATCCTCCCTGAAAAGGAGGTAACAGGTCCAAAGGTGGCTTCCCATCTTCAACTGCTTGCAACATCCGTATCAACCTGGGTAGTAGGGTAACAACATCCAGGATCTCTTTGGGAGCTTCCTCCAACATTTATCCTACTTCTTTGCCTAGATGTGTTAAGCTCTCCAGGTTTGATGCTCCTACAATACTCAAAAAATATTTGAAAGGGTCCCACTTAGAGGAGGGCAGGGAACTGTTCTGTTGGCAGCAAAGGATAGAATTCACAATAATGAGTTTAAATTATGGGTGGGAAGTACTGAATGGATATTAGGGCATATAAAATGTAAGATTAATTCAGCATTGAAATCAGCTGCCTAGGGAGGTGATGAGCTTCAAGCAACAGCTGGAGAAAACTCGTCAGACTGATCCTGCATTGAGCAGAAGGTTGTACTAGACAGCCTATATGGCCCGTTCCAACTCTTATAATTCCATGGAACTTCCAGCACAGCTGTGTAAACATCTGACTGGGCCAATGAGTAGCTTGTGGCATACTGTTTGCCAATATGGACATATTGCTTTCTTAGTTGATTTAATTGGTTGGCAAGTCAAGTTATTTTTATTAGTTATAATTACTGGCTATTACAACATTCATACAAACAATATATTTCTTGCATACATAGTTCATATACACACTTCAAGTGCAAAATATGAAAACAAAGGGCTTAATATCCCTACATTAAATTGCTCTGTGTACAGTAAATAATGCATTTCATCAACATACCTGGTCTCTGACAGTAGAGCATAGAGTATGACAAAATCAGACCAACTTATTGTAGATAACCTAAGAGAACAAAGGGGAATCTCTCTTTCTGGGGCATCCTCTGGAATCTTAAGCTTGAAAGTACCTAAGCAACATTTACGGTTCAAAATATACCAGGCAACAGCAATCAGTTAACAAATAAATCCTGACAAATCAGCACATACAGTACTGACCAAAAATGAATCTAACTTTACATTTAGTTGGCTCCACTTTAGGAATTTTTCTTGTAAGATTTTAAAATTTCTCTTAACTCATGAGGACTTAAGTCTTTATAATTTTAAATTAAAATTAAAATTGTATAAAATAGTCCACTCACTATTCACAAATGGCGTTGCCCAGTTAGATTCAGGTGGACAGTCATTTGGTCTGAAGCAGCAGAGCAAAGTTTGAGTCCTTTAACACTTTTAAGGCTAACAAAGTTTTACTTTGGATATAAGCTTTCATGTACATGCACACTTCTTCAAATACAATGAAACAAGAAGTCAGCAACCATTACATATAGACAGAGCGTGGTGAGAATGTTGCCAGGAAGAGCTAATTAGAATCAAGATGCATAAGTAACTAAGCAACAATAGCTAAGATTGGTAAGACCTGTGAATAGCAGCAAAAATTAGCTACTATAACATAGAAATATCATAACAAGTAAGTAGAAATATAACGTTCAGATGCTCACAATCTTCCTGCATTGTAGATAAAAATACAATATATTCATGAACAAGGTCACTGAAAGTAGAGGCAGGAACTGAGAAATAAATCAGATAAACGTGCAAACCTGGGGCTTTTCTCAGTCATGTAAAAAAAATATCTGCCTTGTCTTCCTGCTCCCAGCCTGTAAATTTAAGCATCTACAGATCTGGCCATGATGAAAGCAACTTTAACTTTAAATGCATTCTCCAAGCTGTCGGCCAAACAGTGGCTGGTTTGACTTGGAGAAGTGATTTAAAAGAGAGAAATGCCTTCTCCAAGTCGGCCAACAGGGTAGTGGGGGCTTCAAGAGCCACACACTGTGTGTGAAAGAGCCACATGTGGCCTGCAAGCCGCAGTTTGGCCACTCCAGTATAGATGTTACAGAGTTAAAGAGCCGTCTGTAGGAGTCCATCCTTGCTTTTGTCTTCAACCCAAATTCCTTCAGCCCATCTTAGCAACACTTGCAAGTTAAATTTACAAATATGGTTAAGATAAATCGAACATCCCATTATAACCAGGTTTCCTAACCAGTTTCAAATCTTAGTTTATTTTTCAACTTAACTGAACATGGAATGAAATTTGACACAACATGCTTAGGGCATACAAAACATCAATAGCAGTGCTCAATTTTTGCACCTATTTACAAGGGAGGAGGAAAAGGCACCCTGCAATGCAATGTGATGTCTTCTTTGAACACTGAGGCATTAGAAAGACAACATGAACATTCTTCTGATGCAGAGGAAAGTAACACAATAGTGTCCTTGAAGACAACTATACCGGATTCAAACTGGGTATGCAAATTCATGATAATACTCTGTACTGTTTATTCAAGTACTGGCTTAAGCTCCACATCCAGCATGAAATCATTACAATATATATATATATCCAGGACACCATAGTCAATATCGGCTTTAAAACAGCTTGACTTCCACAGCCATGGTGGGATGGGGAAGAATGCAAAACACATGGTGTCAGAAGTAAGGTGATCAAGGTGGAGGTCTTCAAACAAGTGCAAGTGTACAACATTAACATTCTGATTGCTTCTCTTTTGCCTGTGGTGCATTTATTATAATGAAGCAGATTTTTAAGCTTACTGTAACCTCCCATTTTTAAAGAAATACAGAGCTATCTGGAGTAGTGTTTCTTCCTGAAAGAAGACTGGATCCATAAAGACATGGCATCTGAAGTAATGCCTCAAATACACTGTTCTAAAATGCCAAATACTCTTTACCCATACATAATGTTACTTGAATACTTAATACAGTACAAGAGCTCTTCCGGATTTTTACATAAAGCAAAACTGTATGTATGTACATGGAGAGATACTAATCCCACTAATTCTGGAACAAAAAGAAGTACCTGAAGATTTTCAAGAAGTGTTTGTTGAACATACAAACTCAAACCAGTCTACCAAGACAGCATCACAATTGTTGTGTGTCTACTGTCAGTCTGCCCTTTCTCCCCAGAACGTAATCTCCCACAGCAATCTTTGCCAGATATATCCATTCCTTAGATAAATATCAGACTGAAGTATTTGCTCAGGGAAACTGCTTTATAAAGCTAAAGAGGAACAACAGCATATAAACAGGTAATAGAAGAATAATAAAAGAGTTTCCAGAACCCAAAATTGAAATGCTCAACTGTTTTCCTTGATTAAATCTGTTTCTGAATGGCAGTCTGAAAACTATACAGCCTAAATCTCTTGCTATTTGAAAAAAGGATTTGCTTCTCTCAACACTTTATTAGTTTCCAATCTCTCTTTACAGCTTGTAATTTAAACAACTAGCTATCAGTCATGTTCCATGTAAAATATATGGTAAGAGTAATAGGTCAGGGAAATGAGGGAGAAAAGAAGGGGGTGAACAGAAATCTGCGGGTAGCAAACTATTTCTAAATGTCAGAAAATTGAGTGCAATAACCTAACATAATCTTGTAGCATACAGAGAGATTTTTAGCACCACTAACATTAAATGATGGAATATTTAAAACCCCATCAATGAAAAGCACTAAGAAACGAAATGAATAGCTATTTGTAACTTTACACTCACCTATGGACATTACTCAAGGCCTTCAGCCTATCCTAAGGAAGGAATCACATGATTAAATGTGTCACTTTAGCACCTTTTATCAAGATATCCTAAAATTATTTATAATGCATCAGTGTCAATAACTTTATTCTACTAAGGGCATGATTCAGTTTCAAGAGTGGCAGATGGGATTGGCTCAAGGTCACTGAAAAAGATGCCGTAACAGAGTTGAGAAAGAGCTTTCTGAAAATGAGGGCTCCTGGTTGGTATATTCCCCACATTATACTAAGCATGGCAAGACATACTATTTATATACTTAAAGTATTTGTATGCTGCCTCTCTGCTCAATTAGGGCCCTCAAGGCAGTGAACAATTAAAAGAAATAAAATATAAACTTTTAAAAACAGTTACATATTAAAAACAAACAAGAAAAAAAGCTCAGCAATGGTATGACAGATGAAAAAGAAACATATTTACCCGTTGGCAAAATATAGTGATCAAGGAGGAGGTCTCCAAACAAGCGGAAGTGTACAACATTTACATTCTGAGTACTTCTCTTTTGCCTCTGGTGAGCTTATTATAATGAAGCAAATTTTTGAGCTTACTGTAATATCCCATGTTTAAAGGGGTACAGGGGTAGCTGGAGTCGTGTTTCTTTCTGAAAGAAGACTGGGTCCATTTTGACCTCACCAGAAGAGGATCCATCAGAACAGGGGGGGAAACACTCTCTCCTTTATCAGGAAAAAATATGGGAACTTGAGAACAAAGTATAACCATAACAATTAAATAAATAAAGACATACACAAAATTTAAGAGACAAACAGGGCATCTGTGGTCCTGGAACACAATCCAAGTAAGAACTGCCCTTCTTCAGAAATGCAGGTACCTTTGTTTGTTTGTTTGTTTGTTTGTTTAATACCCTGCCCTTCCTGCCAAAGCAAGCTTAGGGCAGCTTACAAGCCAAATGGCAATTTGTAACATAAAAAGGTAAAAACGTTTTAAAATAGTATCCTCACTAAAACAATACTCACTAAAACAAGCTATAAGCTATGAATATATTAATACTAATGATGGCGAGGTACAGCTAATTGTATATCAATTCTACTAACGACATCCAGATGTCCAAATGGTCTTCAGGTGCTCAAGATGTTCCAGTGGTGCTTCAAGGTGGTCAGCTCTGATTCTCCAACTCAACAGTCTTTGATCTCAACAGTCGAAGACTTGGTGGAAGAGCGTGGTCTTACAAGCCCTGCGGATTTGAAGGCGATACCACAGAGCCCTAACGTCCTCCAGGAGCCTGTTCCACTGCTCGGAGTTGCAACAGAGAAAACCCTCGCCCTAGTTGTAGTTAGCCTGGCTTCCTTAGGGCTGGGGGTTGATAAAAGATTCTGAGACCCTGAATGCAGTACTCCCTGGGGAACATGTGGGGAAAGGTCCCTAAGGTATCCAGGACCTTGGCCATATAAAGCAATAATTTCCTCCCATCGGGTTTAGAATATACATCTCATTGCAACTCAAAGAATCAGCACCTTTCCTAAACCATCTCCATCCAAAGGTGGCTTCCATGGAGACGTTTTGTAATACTGTGTGAACAAATGTCCAGGCTTCAACCCTACAGATCTCTTCTAAGCTACCACTCTCATGGATTGACTGGCAACTCCAGAAGACAAGACTTTGTCCACTGTTTGAATCCCCATCCTCCATATGCATCTACTGATGCATGTGGACCAAGATGGTGGTGCGTGAGGAGCTGCGGCGGTGAAACACTCAATAACTTTGACTTCCTGTAGCCTGGAGTGCCGGTACAGTCCTTTAAAAACCTGAATAATTGTATGGAGGTGCCTTTTACGAGTGTGCTGGGACTTGCAATATTAATTAAAATCGCTGCTAGCGCGGCCTAGCTAAGCGGTGGAGGACCGGAGCAGCCGCGCCATTGGACTGAAACTTACCCAGCCCACCTGACTCCCACCCAGGAGGCATTGGCACGAGTCTTCGCGTCTGTCGAGGGCTGTCGGATGTTGCCAGGCGTTGAAGAGGGGCTGGAGGCAAGGGGCAAGGTGTGTGAGGGTGTCGTGGCAGCAGTACAGAGTGGTTGCATCCTGAAATTGAGATCTGCCAGACTAGCCTGAATGAGCCCAGCTCCAGTGGCCACGAACTGGAGAGGCAGCTGGCTCAGCCTTGCCGTGCTACGAGAGGACAACTCAGTCACGGTGCCTCATAGAAATATACTCGATCCCTTTTGGAGAACGCTGGTGGTGGTTCCTACTGAGTTGCATTTGTTGCTGCTGGAAGCCGACAAGGGACCAGAGATGGAGGTAGCGGGGTGCCTGGATCACAGCGATGATACCATGGGGGGCGTTGCGGAGCAGCAGCGCGGGACGTCCGGCCCCCAAAAGGCAAAATCAATTGGACAAAGGCAGACAAGCTCAGTGCCAGCCAAGGATGCCATCTATAGGACGCTGACTCTATCGTGCACGATGATTATGCTTTAACCATCTAGCACTTAACCACCCAGCACTTGCACTTTATCTGAACTTTAAAGGAAGTTGTTATTTACTGGTTTGATCCTATTGAACTGTTAGATTTATTTAGCACTAATTGATTATTCTGATTAGACGATTACCTATTTATTTAGAATTTAATTCAATATGAATAAATTGGGGGAATATTATAATTAATTAATTAGTGGTATTAGATTATTAAATTATTAAGTGCTATTTGGGTTGCTAATTAATTGGGGGTTAATAATTTGTGGGGTTATCAGGGTTATGGGGAGGGTAAGGGATTAGTCTTTGCAATTAATTGGCTAAGTAGTAAACTGGTAGTGGGATCAATTTAATTGTTGAGTTTAGTTTAATTAGGGATCTGTAGAGTGAATAGAACAGAATAGATTAGATTGGTGCAAGGTATATGTTAGTTGGACCAGCTGGGCCCGATAACACTGTGTGGGGAGGATTATGTCTGGGTCAGGGATTTCAGTTATATGGGGGCGGGGAAGATATGGTGGTGGGTCCAGGTCTTTGTGTTTTGGAAGAGGTCTGAGATGCCAGGATGCTCAAACCTCTTCCCACCTGTGCCCCATCCCAAGGCATGTCGGTTGTGGGGCTAGGACAAATTACTCGGCTCCGACACTGGTGCTGATTAATGCCAGATCTATCAACAACAAAACCCATACTCTACCAGATTATCTGGCATGTGTGACTGAGACCTGGGTGCGTGATGGTGAAACTGTGGCACTGAACCAACTTGCCCCGCCTGGGTTCTCAGTCCTTCACCAATCCTGGACAACTGGGTTGGGGGGGGGGGTTGCAATGCTCATTTGTGATTCTTTTTCTTTCAGGGCACTCCCTGCCCCAAATATCACCAGCACTGAATGTGTTGGCCTTGTGTGGGAGGCTGAGGAGAGTTTGGCTATCTGGGTGGTGTACTGGCCATCTAACGCACCCCAGCAAGCCTGCCTGCCCTGTTCGACGCAGTATCGGCCTGGGTGCTGGACTTCCCCAGGTTAATGGTCCTGGGGGATTTCAACGTCCATGCTGATGATGCGGTGTCCGTACAGGCACAGGACCTAGTCTCCCTCATGGAGACACTGGGACTTAGCCAGATTATATCGACCTCCACACACCAGGCTGGGCACACACTGGACTTGGGTTTTGGGACAGGGATAACATCTGATCTGATATCCTGTCGTTCCAGTTTCATGGTCAGATCATTATGCCCTGAAAGTCCGATTTGTCACCAATATGGTTGCCACCAATATGCAGATGACACCCAGCTCTTTCTGTTGACGGCTGGCCGGATGCCGCCCCAGACCATCTGACCAGGGCCTTAGAAACCATGGCGGGATGGTTGCAGTTAAGCCGGCTGAAGCTTAATCCAACTAAGACGGAGGTCCTGTACCTGGGTTGGGGGGACCAGGATCGGGCATCCGACTTCCCACCCTAGATGGTGCCCCTTTGGTGCCAGCCCAGCAGGTGAGGAGTTTAGGGGTGATACTGGATACCTCTCTTTCCATGGAGGCCCAGGTTTTATTACATTGCAGTTATTGCATTATGTGTTGATTTTATATGTATGTGATCCGCCCTGAACCAAAATAAATAAATAAATACATTTTATGAGTCAGAACAATAGCATCCTTAAACCATTTGCACAGAGCTGTCCAGCTTACAGAGGATGGTTTGAAAGACTCAATAACACTAACTCATGTATTTATGCTACCTGGACATTTTTCGGTACCCAGAAAGACACACAAAATTTATTTATTTATTTAATTCCACTTATAGCCTGCCCTTCCCATAAAACAGCAAAAGCATCACAACACAAAATTTCTTAAAACCAATTAAGCACCAAGTTTACGCAACACAGGGAAAACTTATGGTTTTGGTACTAGGTAAAACAGTCCAGCTAAACAGGTACTAGGAATCTAGACACCATTTTCACCATTACAACACTCACAGCACCAAATCTCAATTCAGGCCTCGATCAATTCCCCCCAACCCCCAACTTCATGCTCAATTTCCTACATCCCTTAGATAACATGCAGCCATTCAAAGAACAGCCAACTAGCTTAATAAAGAAACGGTAGTAGGGCTCCCAAACACCACTTATGCTATCTCATGTACCTAACCAGAATCTGCTAAACCAAACAGTTTCCAAAAAAAAGAAAGATGATAACGACTAAACTGTGTCATTCCAAAGAGACAAGGAACTACTGAACTGCGTATATACATATAAAAAGGTAGGAAAATGAAAATTCCAGGCTTTTGCAAGCATAAAGAGGCAGGTATAAAGCCCCATTTATTTTACCTGGTCTGTGCTTGATTTGTTCAGCATTCCACATTTTCATTTTAAAATATTTCCTAGTTTATTTCTAGCTCTATACATGACAAATTATATCCTTTTGTTTTTGCCATGTTAAAAGATATTTTGTTCAGCTATGGAACTAGGCTTTTGGTGCCTTGGCTACTGATAAAACTATTTATACATTCACATTAAAAATAGCATGCTTCAAAATTCAGCCCCCTCTCAGCAGCTCTGCCAGACTTATTTTATTTAGCTGCAAATGAGCTTATTTTGCAACCAGTTAGCTTTTACAGCACGGCAAACATTTCAGCAGACACGGAGCCATTCCAAGTCACAGAAACATTCCTATTAAACTGGTTCACAGCTATTCAGTCAGTGACATTATTCTCCCCTTCTTTTAGTTATATTTTAACAATCTGGCATGCTGAAGATGGCAATCTAGTCTACCACAACCTCCCTGTGCTTATTCTGACAACACAATGTTTTTTTTTGTTTTTCAGAGTGGAAAAATCACTGTTGAAATCTAAAAAGACAAGCTAGCAGTTATGGTTTCTTTTAGTGAGTGACACAACTTGGCAGGGTTCCTGATTGTCATGTAGTCCTTTATGCAGCAAGGCTGGGTTCAACCGCAAATTGAAGAGAACAGTTGTCTTTAACCAGGGAGTTGGCATAGCACTGTAGGTAAGCTATCATAAGGCACCCCCTTTCAAATCTTGTTTTGGCCATGAACACATTAGGTGGCCTTGTATAAGCCTCACTATAAACCCCATATGCAGTATTGACAATATTACCTTATACATTATTGAAGACTAGAAAAAAAATATGAAGTCCTCTGAACATTAACATGTTATATCAGTGCTAAGTACTGCAAATTATCTAAGCTTACACAGATTTCAGCTGCTTAGTAAACTAGTGCCAACTCATTGCAGACTATCACATTCAATGCAACTTAATTGACTGTCACAGCCATACTGAACGAAGAATAAGAAGGGAGTGATTCACCCCTTTTCCTAATAGTTGCACCAGTGGATCCATGCTTAATAGTGCCTCTTAATTTTAATTTTTAAAATTTATTTAGTTTTCTAGCCTGCCCTCCACTGCACAAAAGGGCTCAGGGTAGGTTACAATAAATGTACACAACAAATTTAGAACAATTACAACATAATCATACAATATTAAATCCTATACAGAACATCAGTGATGCAACTCACAGGACACAAGTTAACAAGTGCTCCCAAGAAAATTATCTGTTGTGTGCGCCCAAAGATGAAACCAGATACTGGGCAAGTCAGAAAAAGCCCACAAACAGTAGCACAAAATAAAATGGTGCAAAGGAGGGTAGGGGAGGTCAATGTAGTTAGACCTCTGCCACCTCAATTATAGGCACCTCAACTCAGCTATATGGAACATCTCCATTTTTCAGGCCCTGTGGAATTGCAACGTCCCACGTTGGAATTGCTGGCACCAAAGGGGCACCCATCTAGGGTGGGAAGTCAGATGCCCAATCCTGGTCCCCCCAACCCTGGTACAAGACTTCCATCTTAGTTGGATTAAGCTTCAACCAGCTTAACTGCAACCATCCCGCCACGGTTTCTAAGGCCCTGGTCAGATGGTCTGGGGCGGCATCCGGCCAGCCATCAACAGATAGATCTTACTCGGGAGAGTTTTCCACCTGGCTGGAGCCAGAGCCCGGTTGATGTGAAGTGGATGTCTTTTGTGCCAGGAACCACCAGCAGATGTTGCTATAGAGCACAAAGCTCTTAGAAGGACATCCTGGGAGCGACAGTTTTGCAGACCACACAGGGCTTTAAAGGTTAACACCCATAACCTTGAACTTGATCCAGTATTCAACTAGAAGCCAATGCAGCTGGCAGAACACTGATTATATTGGGCTTTTATTTCTTCGGCATCTCCAGGGATGGCAAATAACATCACATATACGAACAGAACCTTTGCATATCATTTCTCTTTGGTTAATCAAAAATAGGACTTTTCAAAGTATACATAATTTTGATTAGGAGACAGGTTTACTGCTATACATGTGTCTCAGATACATTCTAAATCACATTTTGGTGCTCTGAGCTTAATGGTTACCCATGGTGCTGCTACTGAAGTCAAGCTGTGGAAGTGATCTTTACCAGAATTGATAAATACATTGCAAACATGAAAAAAAAATTAAAAATCAAGACTAGAAGCAAAAGATGTATATGACAAGTACAACTGGAAAGCAGGGTTAGTGGGGAGCACACACAGCAGACAATATAGTACAACAGAACACAGTATAGTAATCTTGCAAATCAAACTTTCAACACAACTCTTCGTTACTATGAGTCCTCTTCTATTATAGGTGGCATGGTAGTATAGATGGGTTTTTTATGACCTATAGTAGATACTGAATATTGACCCTGGATGATAGAAAAATCTATTATGTTCCCTTTGAAATATTAACCAATCTGGAGTCCTACTGGTGAAAGTGATACTATAACAGGGGACAAGCAGTGCAAAATTCAGGAACCTGGAGAGTGTCTAGGTTTAAAGAAATTCATTACAATCCCAAATTTACACCACTGCAAATGCTACAGCAGTTTTACATTAGTAGGAAACCAGATTATCACAAAAGTGCAACTGGCCACCTTGTGATTATAAATAGCTGTTTAATTGAATGATGGATTTAGCTGATCTTAACTAACACAACAACTACAACTCAATATAGCTTCTTCTAAAGCTGGGAACTATACTTCAGGGTTCTGGTGCTCCAATATTGTTGAAACAAGGAACGCCTATCAAGTGATACATATATGGCAATTAGTTATGGCACTTGACTGTGGTTATGGGGGAACATCTTGGTGTTTCCTCCCAAGTCTATAAAACAAGAGTCACAGAATTCCTTGTTTCTAGAAGCAAAGACTTTTAAAATTAAAAATACTTGGGAAAAGAATATGTGTTCTCAGAGCGATTTACTATACTTCAGAACACACATCACTATGAGATTAACTTCCAATAAAGCTAAAGGGATCTTTGAATACATTTGCCATTTTGATAAATTCACAGCGGTATAGAATATTATTGTGGTTTGCTTTTTATTAAATATTAGATTGAGTTGTGTGTGTGTGTGAAGTGCTGTCAAGTCACAACCAACTTAGGATGACCCTGTAGGGTTTTCAAGGCAAGAGACTAACAGAGGTGGTTTGCCACTGCCTTCTTCTGCATAGCCATCCTGGAATTCCTTGGTGATCTCCCACCCTGCTTACCTTCTGACAGGTGATGAGACTGGGCTAGCCTGGGCCATTCAAGAGTTATCTGCCCAGAATGTATTCACGCCTTCACTTGATACATACAGAACACAAAAAGGATAGGCCTTCCTTGTTTCAACAATATTGGAGCACCCGAACCCTGAAGTATAGTTCCCAGCATTAGAAGAAGTTGGACATGTTTGATGTAAAAATGTGACCTGCAGGCTCCACTGATGAAACATTGCAAAGAGGTGTTCAGCCACAAACCAAATGATGCAAGGTGAAATGACAGGAGGCATGTAGCCAAAAACATAATTATGTGGCTTGAATTCAAACCCAACAAGATTTAACTTAATGATAGAGTATACTCTGGACTATATAGGGGTGTGCAAAAAAAAACAAAACCCCTTATTGGCATTTTTCAGCTATTATTTGAGCTGGATATAGATTTGTTGTTGCTGTGGCTATCCAAAAGGGCCAAGCTTCAAAAATCCCAAAGATCTCAAATAGAAAGGGTATTTAAAGAGACTGAAGTTCCTTTAAGTGTCTTCTGGGTGAACCTGCTGCTGGGAGAAGGTGTTTAAAGGGACTGCAAGCCCTGCAAATGCCTTCAGAGTTGACTCGCAGGTTGGAGAAGGCATTTAAAGAGACCACGATACCTTTAAACACATGTTCCCCTCCACTTAAATCAATGGAAGATGGGGGCACCTTATCTGGGGGCCAATAAAATTGGAGCCCCTAGACTGATTTTTTTTTTTAAATTAGAAGGGCGGGTGTCTGAGGAAAGGCCCTATCTTCTATGTAATACATTCTGAGCCCTTACCTCAGAAAACAGCCCCCCAAGCCCCAGATATCCCCTAATTGATTTCCCATTATGCCTTACGGCAGGGGTGGGGAACCTTTTTTCTGCCAGGAGCCATTTGGATATTTATAACATCATTCACAGGCCATACAAAATTATCAACTTAAAAAACAGTGCTTTGCCGAGGAAGAACTATTTAGGCTGTCAAAATGAATGCAAATAATTGTTTTTCTATTTGAAGTCACATGGGGAGAACCTAATTCAGCACACACACACACCGGCCTGCCGGGCTAGGCAAATGCCTAGGTTCAGGCATTTTAGACCACATCCCCTAATATTAGCATATTAGGTCATACACTCATTAGCATATTAGGTCACACCATCTGGGATAATCACATGCAAATTGAACTGGTGGTAGCTGGCTTCTACCCCCCACACCTGCCAGCCCTCCCGCTGCTCCCAGCAGACCTTTAAAGGCACCCACATACCCCAGCAGCAATCCTTCACAATGCCCACAAGAGGGGGGAGGCTCGGCCCAGCGATCCCCGAGGGCCAGACCAAGTGATCTCAAGGGCCGTTGTGACGGAAAGCTAGGGGTTAACCAGAAACTGAAGACGCACAGGGCCTGCGTCAGGTGACCTGAGGGTGGGGGCAAAGTGCTCAGAGCTCTCAGGGAGGGAAAGTGGTTGAGTGACAGAATCTGCTGAGGCAGTCATTCAGGCAGTTGGTGTCTGATAGAGTTGGTGCCTGTCAGAAGAAGTCTGTCAGTGTTGGGGCCTGACAGAGACTGAGTGGGTCAGTTTGTGCTTGACCGAGGCTGGGAGGGCAGCTGATCCTGTGAAGGAGCTTGAGACAGTGGCGGGAAAGACTTCCAGAGGCTGCAAGCTCGACAAAACCAGCCAAGAGGGCTGTGTGTGAGGAACAAGTGTGAGTCAGTCAAGACCTGAATGGTCACAGACACCTATAGACAACTCTGAAGATCCAGTGAGGTGGTTGAGGGAGCGGATGTGGGTCTGAGACACCAGAAGGACTGGTAGTAGTGGCTCCAGTCAAGGGGTGAGACTTGGCACATCATTCCCAAGAGGCCAGACCTTGGCTAGAGGTGGAGAGTGAGTTATAGGGAAACTGTGAACTGAAACCTGAGAGACTCAAGAAGGAAAAAGTTAATGTAAAGCCTGAAACAACTGAGCAACGTGTTAACCTGTGTAAATATCTCCCATATCCCCAGTTTAAAGACTTTGTGTTATAATAAATCTGTGGTTTGAGTTAAAGTTCTTGAGAGCCTATATTTTTGGGAAAAACTAACAAAGCTGCTGTGGTCCCCTACGAAGAGAATTCTATTTCCATCAAATAACGAAGTAAAATACCCCGAAGAGACTGAAATAAAGAGATTCAGTGAGGCCGTGAGGTTGGCGCTGCTATAGCCGTAAATGGCTCTAGGGCCTGACGTTTCCCACCCCTTCCTTATAGAGACCACTGACAATTTTTTTAAAAATCAGGTTTTCTGAAAAATCACAGATCCAAATACCACACCAGTATTGAGATTTGGGAATATCAGAAAATACTGGTATTTGGGGGATTCTATATGCTCAAATCCAAAAAATACTGGGGGGTTTTATGTTAAACCAATTTTTATTATTTTTTGCAACATATTGAAAAAATGTTCATCAAACAAATTTC